>NC_061116.1:47105514-47379192 GCF_002878395.1 Capsicum annuum
CAAGAGCGCATAAATATAAACAACGAAAGCCAACCAAATAATAATAAGAAAAAGAGGAAATGGTCAAAAACCCCCCCCCCCCCAACCTTTACCCCAAAACCAACTACATACTCAATCTTCACGGGAGTCCTATTACACTCTGAATTATTTTTAAAGTGGAAAATAGAGTGTATCTCACTCTCTTTGAGAGAGTGAGTCATCCGAAAATATTTAAAAAATTTATTTTTTACATTTCTTTTTAATATAAACTATATATTATTTAACTTATTTTTTTTATTTCTTTCTTCTCCCATCACCAAATTTTTACTCCACCATCCAACCAAGGCCGCCGCACAACCACCACCATGTCCACCAATTGTCCACTTCTTCATCTTCCTCAATTTTTCCCCATATAAGTCATCAATCTATATTTAAATTATTATTATTAAAAGAATGCTCTATTCCCACCTTGAACTATATGTGAAAAGGCTGAGACACACTCCAACTTAAAGGGGGTTCTATTATCCCCTGGACTAATTAAAAGTATAATTTTGACACCCTTGAGCGCCTCCGTGGCACAAGGCGTGAATGAACATGCTGAAGGCGCGTGAATTGCTTTTAAGTCTCCTTATCAAATAAAAATTTGTCACGCGTCCAAAACAAAATTTAAAAAATTATTTATTTAAACCCTATTTTGTTCATCCTCCATTGAAGACAATAGCCAAGCTTAACGACTCTTTCTCCCTCTCTAAATTCTTCTTCAAAATTTCATTCTTTTTTAAATATCTCTTTGATTTGGAAAGACAAAGATAATTTTTGTGTAAATTTCTTATGTTTAATCTGTGTAATGTCATTATTAAAGTGTTGATTTTAGGTTTGTTAATAAAAATCCAATTTCTCTATTTATGATTAATCCAAAATTTGATATTTTTCAGCTCCATTAATAAAGTTTTTCATCTCCATGAATGAAGTTTCCATCTCTTCTTTTTCTAAAAGTTTATGGTTAGAAATGCCGAAATACTAGTTGAATAAGTTGTGTATGGATGAGAATGATCTAATGATCAATGCTGATGTGCGATGTAAACATGACATTTTATTGCAAATACTGATATATTGTTAGATCGCAATCTCGATAGAAGATTTTGGGTGTGTCCTCATTATGAGTTTTGTGTTCATTCTTGGTTAATTGATTAATGATGATATTGGTGTAAAGATCTATTTTTATGTTCTTAATTTTTTGGCTACGCATTGCAAGTATTTTAGATGGAGAGACCTGGAACGAGTTGATGAAAGATCAAAATTTATTCTTTCAAGATTGGTGAACAAGATTAATGAGCTAGAAAAGAATTATGAGCGTGTTAAGATGCAATTAAATAAGCTTGAAGACTCAACGTCATAATCCCAACAATATGAATTTAGTCTATATGGAGTCAAAACAGGAAAATGAGTTTGAAAAGCTACAGACTAAATTTCAAAGTCTCAACATCAAGATAAGTTGTTCAAATATGAAGGATGAAGTAGATGAGAATGTGATGGATAATTTGAAAGAAAATGGCAAGTGTGATTTGAAAGACAAGAGAATGAAGGTGAAAAAAAGAAGAAAAAAACATGTAAATTTACTGAAAAATTCCTTTGATGTATGATTATATGTGTAGGTGTTGTTGTTAGTTAGTTTTGTTATGCAATTTGGCAACATGAAGAACAATTAAATTAAGTTACCATAGTATGTAGTAGAGACTCATTTTGTGTAGAAATGGAATTGCAATTTGCTATGCTAAGCTACCAAAGTATGTAATAGATCATCATTTTTTGGTAATGTGACTTTAATTTGATCTCATTTTGGTATTGTTACACTCTTCTCTTTCTGACAAAGAGGGTTGTGAATTATTGTATAAATAATCGAAAATCAGCAACAAAATAGAACTTGCAATTTCGAAAAAGAGAAGCAAAATTAATATTGCATTCAATCAACTAAATATCAGTACCATTTACACAAAACATTCATGAGTCTCAAAAATAACAGCTTAACAGAACCAAAACATTATCTTTGTGGGACCAAAATAGTAGATTCATTGTTTCATACAAGAAATATAGTAGCTAAGTGACACCAAATTAGTAATCAACATTTGACTATAGTTTCCAGAGGCCTTGGGGTTGTGAAGAGGATGAGGTATGCATAGTTGCATTGTTTGAAGGCCTTTATTGATCTCTAATTTGTTGGAGCCTTCTTGTTGTGCTTGCTTGCTTGCCTTTCTACTTCATTCCACTTGAAGGTTTGAACCCAATGTCTCCAGTTACAACTGCTAATTTTATTACTTGCTTAGGTCCAGTGAACACTATTCTCCTACATGACAGCCGAGGCTACAAAAGAGGTGGTTTAAGCTCAAGTCATTATAAGAAAAGAACATAAGCACTGTGAATGTTTCACTTACATTAATGGTTGTGAAGCTATTTTCATCTTGAAACACACCCATTCCATTCATTCTTGGTCTTTCATATTGACTCGTGTTTCTAACACCTTTTCCCCTTCCTCTAACAGCAACAACAATAATCTCTCTTGGTGCAAACTACCTTGAGAACATGTAAACCAACTTTTAAGTGGATAACCACTTCTTCTACCCGTTCTACTACCACTTCTAGTACTTGATGACACTCCAACATTCCTTGGAGGGATTTATAGTATTGTAGAAGGGTTAGCATATGTTGCTCTTCCTCTATAGTTTGATGGTGCTGCAAAACCAGTAGCAATAGATGAAACTGGTGATTTTCTAGGTCTTCCTCTCCCACTCTTTGCAGCAGGTTCATCATCATTATTTGTTTGTTTCTAACAAACAAAAGTAAACAATAATAGATAAATTACCTTTGGTCTACCCCTTTCTTTTGTTGTGATTGATGGTTCTGCAACACTTGTTCCTTTAGAGTAGCCCCATCACCACCAGTTCTCTACATAGAACAACTTCTTTTATTGTGACCCATAACATGGCATTGACTACATGTCATAGTAACTCCAGTTCTAGAATTTTCCCAGACTTTTTACTTTCACCAGCTTCCTTTCTTCTGTTCTTTTTTTGCCTGCCTGGCAGTTTCTATATCACTTGTTGAGTAACAAAAGGGTTTGTAGATATAGTCCACAGTGGTATGTTACTCATAGGGTGCATGAGATGTGAGTAAGTGGACATGTATCTCTCTTTAGAGTAGCATGAATCAATAAAATCAAGTGGGTCATACTGCTTATGCAACATGGAAGCTCATACTGCTTATGCAACATGGAAGCTAAGGCATATTGACATGGATCCCCTTCAACATCCAAGATCTACAACTGCACTCCCTTTTTTTCAAACACACAGTGTGTTTTTTATATTCATCCATAACTTCATAACCCGTAAATCCATTGAACTCTATGGTACAACTCATTGACTTATCAATATTATCCTTATCACGACTCGAGACTACCCCTAGTTGTAACACGGTGCTTGGAACCACAAGTAATCCCAAGCTAACCCATGAACTGGTATACTACTTGAGTAACTTATTTAAATGTTATAAAAACTAAGTTTACTGAGCGGAAACATGATCATAATGAAATCTGAATAAGTACAATACTGATAAAGCTTGCATCATGATAAAACTGAAGAAAAAATTTGAAATTTTCATTTCATGATTCTGACTGACTATCTATGAAGCCTCTACTATACTGACTATAGATAGCCAGGACATGCCTCCAACTACCACTAATCAATACATATTAAGAACAAAAAAAAAACACATGCAGTACAACTGATTGGAGTCCCTAAAATAAGAGAACTCATCTCTTGCTAGCTAGAAATTGCAAACTTTCTGATTAAGATGCATGGGCTACAACTGGTACCTACATTATGAGACAATGTAGCACGTAGACATATATGTGGATCAGTACTTTGGAATGTACCGAGTAAGTGGGGGTGAATGAAATAAGTAAAACTGAATAGATATATAATCTTAAAATATGCATGCTAAGTGCAAGTAGACTCACCAAGAGACTGAAATCAATTGAAGAATGAAGTATCTTAAACCATAAGTAACAAATATAATTTGATAAGCTGGTGAATCACTACACTTAGTTTCTTAAATCTTTACTTTTGTAGATAAGTAAAACTAAAGCCGGGAAGTGGTAAATGATGAATACTGTACGTAAATCTCATGTAAAGCAGGACATGATGTAAAACTAAACTGAGGATGATGTATGGATATTGAGCATGTAAACATGAACATGAAAAACTGAGAATGAAAGACCAAGTAAAACATGTACTAGCATGATCTTAATACTGAATAATTTATAAAATTGTCTAATTTAAAAATTGGAAATCTGATTACTTGGTCAAGCAAACCTGAACTGACATGATCTGAGTATTGACTGAAACTGTGGAAGCTATCATGTAATCGATATAAGCCATGTGAGCTATTATAGAGTCCAATGTCTGACCTACATTGAGGGAGGTTGTTCTATCCTTACCATCAGAGTAGAACCTGAACTGGCATGATCACTAAACTGAGCCCATATTGGGCAAGGGGAAACACTCTCTGGAGAAGCCCTAAACCTATGATGGCACATAGTTTTGGAACTTAAGGACTGCTACTAACGTCTCATGCCTAACTGACGCGGAAGACATTATCCCTATGTTCACTCGGTGATAAATCCTACTCCCAACTAAAATACATTGAAATACTAACTGGTGCATGTACTGATAACTGAAAACTAATAAGTTCAAGTCATGGTATTCTGAAAATAACCGTGCATATGGATTATGAGGTAATTATAAGCATATAAACTCATAAGGCTCAACATGATCACGGTGTTCTAAATATGATATTAAGACTATGGTCTAACTGACTTTAACAACAACAATAAAATACCCAGTGTATTCTCACCTAGTGAGGTCTGGGGAGGCTAAAGTGCACACAGACCATATCACTACCTCAGGAGAAGTAGAGAGACTGTTTCCGATAGACCCCTGGCTTAGAACCAATAACAGTCTAGCAACAAAACATAAATGCGTATAAACTTATACAGGCAAAATAAACTACCGCTAGCCACAAGATAATACTAGTGCCACAAAATACTACTAAAACTATATATTCAAAATCATAGACAACACACAACCCACAAATAAAAAACTTTAGACACAAATAAGGAGCGCCCCCTACTGCGACCGACACCCTCTCACACCCTAACCCTCTACCCTAATCCGCTTCCTCTACACTTTTCTATTATGTAAAACACATAGGTATCGAGTGTTCATAACCCGCCAACATTGAATGACCATAAAATACAATAACAAAGCTTAATAGCAGTAGTATGGAAACATGGTTCATAGACCCAAAATCTGGACATCTCACCAAAAAGTGAAAAGCTTTAACTTAAACATGGGCATATCTTAAATTATGAGAAAACAACATGATTACATGGATAAATTTACAATTCACTATTATAGCATAAAATTCACTTGGAGATGACATGAGAAATTGGAAATTGAATCATGAGATAATTCTGACTTTTCATGAAATCATATGTGGACATTTCAGTATATAATCATAATACAAAAATTTGAGCAAGAAAACATATTAAACTTAAGGGACTAGCAATTTCTCATCAAAGTAAGGGAATTCAAGATAAAACATCAAACTTATAGTTGAAAAGATGAATAAATACAACTCTTATGCTCTTTAGTCCCTTGATCACATGATGATGCTATATTTTCACACATAAGGATTTGGGGATGAATTTTATCTTAAAACATGTAAATTTAACTTGAAAATTCATGAATTTGGACACAAGGTTGAAAGGTTAACCTTGTTCAAAACCCCACATACCTTCGTTGAACGAATTCGTGAAGGAATCTTGAAATTAAAGCTTGAATACTTGAAGAAAAACTTGAATTTGAAGCTTGAATACTTGAATTCTTGGAGCGAAAGTTGAATATTTTGTTCTTGGAAAGAAAAGGATTTTTACGTGAGTTGATTTGAAGAAGATGGGCAAATAATTCCCTTTTGGTTGCTTTAATTCGTGCCTTGGACGTTTAGGGTTGAGGGTAAAGGCCCAAAGTGCCCCTTGAACCATAAGAAGCTGAAACAAAGTGGGAATAAGCTTCACGTCACGTCCCTTATCGCTTTGGGAGAACAACACGTCGCGCCCCGTATCTCGTTGAGAGACCGGCGCGCTGCGGCCAAATCGCACACCTTTACTGCCTCTCACAAAAAAGGACATAACATTTTGCTTGGGTATTAGATTAAGGCGAAATTAGTATCATTGAAAAGATAACTCAATTATCTATCATTTTGTGGGTCTTTAGCTGAAATTTTCCACGTATATAAAAAGTTATATACATTCAAAGTAGACCCTTGCAGAATCAGATACAAAGATTTGGCCGAATCAAAGGCTCTTAGCTCAACTTTGTAGCTCAACTTTGTTCTAAGTGATTCCTATGAACAATTTTTCACCATGAAAGCACTTCAAACACTAGGATAATGATCATAACATATGTATTCATATACAAATCATGGAATTAAAGTTCACACATGTAGGAATGGCAGTTTAAAGACTAGCCCAAAAATACAGGGTGTTACAATCCTCTAACACTTTAATTAACATTGGGGAGAAATTACTGACCCAAGTTCTTAGAAATTCACTTAACTTGGCTAGAATAATCATGACCATGACTCTTATCTCTTCAACCATACTAATAATACTCTTATGCCTTGCTGCTAAAATCCGTGAATTAAAACTCTCACAGAGGTCGTTATCTATAGAATCACACTTGAATTAATAATTAAAATAAACCTTGTACCAATACTCTTTATCATAGTAAAATAGATCAGTAGCAATCTCCTTACCAAGCCTAGATAATTCACCCAGATTTTCCCTGAATTCAGCTTTAAAAGTGCTTCTAGCACACTTCTAAAATGCCATCTTCATTAGAAGACCCCTCCAATACTTTGACCAATTTGTTAGGATATGCCTATCACACCTTCTTTCCCCATAACCTGATAACAACTCCTGAACAGCCAAATCAACTCCCTAAAAATATAAATGTTAATAGTGAAAGTAAAAGCATACATAAACAGATTTTTCCCAGAATGAAATATAAACTGAAAAAAAAGAGTTAACTGAAGAATACCTTTTGCATGTCTGACATAATAGTGAAACCACTTCTATATCCTAATCCCAGGTCATCTTGCAAGTGAGAAATAAACCAACTTCATGTATTTTTATTCTCTTTTGCCACTACAGCCAAAGCAAGAGAAAGCATCTAGTTGATTCTATCCTTAGCCACAACAACCAGCAGTTGACCCCAACATACTCCCTTTTTAGAAACAACCATCCACACCTATGAATTTTCTACATGACCTGAATGCCAAGCAGATATAGAATGCCTCAAATAGTGGCCTACCAAGCTCATTAGCTTCACCAACTTTAACCACACAAGTACTCCCCGGATTGGACCTTAACAATTCATCCTTATAGTCAAGAATTCTGCCATACTCTAGAATATGATCACCCATAAAGTTTTCAAGTCTTGTTCTATGTGTTTGTCTATTAAAGTGACAAAGACACACCATCCAACAACTTTGTCTTATTGTCTCCATATTCTTATTCTTTTATGGATAATTTAAAAAGAAACAATATAAGTACAAAAGGTCCATCTTTTATCACTGTAAAGTTACACCCTATCTAAGTCAACTTATGAATATATGTAGGCCATGCATGAACAAGTAACATCAGTAGTGCATAAATCAACACTGTAACAAAAATCAGTCATAAAGCAACATATTTAGGTCATATATGAACCAAAATCAAACCATAAATCAACATATATAGGTCATTTATGAACCCAAAATCAAACCAACAATCAACATTAGTAACAAAAAATAACAAAAATTCGACCCCAAATCTACATAGTAGCAAAATCAGACAAAAAATAAATAAATCTACAAAAATCCGACCATAAATGAATTTTGTAAGACAAACCCTAACTAGATATGCTTCATAACAAAATCATAACACAAATATTACCACAATCAGAACACATATTAATAAAAGAGTATCACACGTTATATTTTTCTTGAAAAAATTGAAAGTCAAAGTTTAATCCTAACAAAATAAACCACAATCTAACTAAATCCTAACACAAAATAGATTATAAGTCATAAATAACTAAACTTTACTCTTAGATATTGATGATTAAGGATGAAAAATCCTATTTTGATGAAATCGAAGCTGGTTCAACTTATGAGGTAGTAAGTATCAAATGTAAATTATGATTTAGGATGAACTTGGGTACAAATGAACAACGCGAATCAACTACAATTTGGCCAAACGAACACTGTGAATCAACTTTTGTAAAGATTTTTGGATTTGGAAAGTGAAAAGTGAAAAGTTTTTAAAAATGTTAAATGATTTGGAAAAGTTAATAGTTGAAATGTATAATTCGTATGTTGATATGGGAAGGTGAAGAGTCCAAGTTAGTGGATTGTGGGCCCCATGTGTAATAAATACGCATGTATTATACAATCTTTTATTTGGATGAAAATATCTACCACGTAGGCATTTGAGGGTGTCAAAATTACACTTTTAATTAGTCGGGGAGGGGGGAAAGGTAATAGGGCCCTCTTTAAGTTGAGGTATAGCTCGGCCTTTTCACGTACAGTTCAAGGTGGGAATAGAGAATGTTCGCTTATTATTATACTTTTTTTATTTTAGTTTTCTTTGTTCTCCCACCACCAAAATTCTCCACCACCATCCAACCAACACCGCCGCACAACTACCACTATGTCCACCAATTGTCTATTTCATCTTCCTCTATTTTCCCCCATATAAATCATCAATCTATATTATTTAAATTATTATTATTATTATATCTTTTTATTGTTACTCTCTTTCTTCTTCAATCACCGTAGCCAAATTCTCTCCACCACCAACCCACCATTGCCGCCGCGCAACTATCACCACCTCTTTGACCACTTCTTCTCCTTCATTTAATTTTTTCCCCATACAAATCCTTAACCTTCCCTCTCTTTCCATTTCTAAAGTCACCCAAAGCCTAAATTTTAAAGAATTAAGAATCAAAGATAAAAAAATCAAGAATCATTAAGACATTTTTCAGAAATTTGGCTCATTTTGCATTTTGAGTTATTAGTTGAACCTTTAATATGATTGTAATGGTGAAAATGATGAAATGTGATGTAAAAGAAGAAGAAAGTAAATAAAAATTAATTTTAAAGAAAAAATACACGCGTAAATATGAGATTAACGCATGTATTATACTTCCTCCTCCAAAACTGGGTATAGCGTTTTGCGGGAAATTAATTCCACTTTCAAATAATTCAGGGGACTAATAGGACCCCCACAAAGTATAGGTGTGTAGTTGGGATTTGGGGTAAAGGTTGGGGGGGGGGGGGGGGTTTTTTCCTTTTTTTTAAGAAAAATAGATAGTCAAATGATATTTCTAAGATTCATAACAATCAACTAACCCACAACTTGTATACAAAAGCCTCTAAATAAAGAATACCAAACTAAGTCGGGACATGTCCCCAACTATGACCAAAAGGGATCCAAAGTATTAAGACAATAAGAAAAACAGTAAAATATTCGGGCCTTCCAAAAGATAGAGACTCACCACTTTACAACAGCTCAACAGACGTACTCAACCACCTAACGCTACACAGGAGCAACAGAAAATTCCTTCGAACCTATATCATGAAATGATACAGCGTCCGGAGATAGTCAATGAGGCGAGCACTGACACGTAACTCACAGGATATGGATAAAATAATACAATTACCAAAATCCTATTATAAACCATATGCTCCACATTCATATACATATACATATAAGATGTTAGGATAGGGACAAGGGCCATGAACATGAAAGTTCAAAATATTAACCTGAACTGTGTATCTGGCTCCATCCTAAAGATACCCATGGACTATATAGGTCCAGCTCCCCCTGCTGAAAGGGATCTAGTGCGTATTAGTCGCACGAACTGAGGAAAATTGAGGAAAGGTTTAAGACACCAAGGCTATAACCCTTCAAAAATATAAAGTGTGTACCAAGCACACGGTCACATGGACTTCCAACAGTGGCTAGCGTGGTTTTCAGTGTTGATCTCCCCGGGACCTACACCTTCATGTTGA
The DNA here is from genome assembly GCF_002878395.1 of Capsicum annuum. Lineage (NCBI taxonomy): Eukaryota > Viridiplantae > Streptophyta > Magnoliopsida > Solanales > Solanaceae > Capsicum > Capsicum annuum. The sequence continues at coordinate 47,115,664 of NC_061116.1, forward strand.
GCTACATAATTTTTTGTATGCAACAATAACATACCCAGTATACTCCCACCAAGTGGGGTCTAGGGAGGGTAAGTATACACAGTCTATACCACTACCTCAAAAGTAAGATAGAGAGATTGTTTCCGAAAGACCCCCGTCTTAAAATAAAGCAATCCAAGATAAGGCATAAACAATAGTAATGGATAGTAATAAAACAAAATATAATAGAAATTAACATATTCAAATACTACACCAAAATATAAAATATCCTAAACTCATACTAACCTTCTACCCTAATTTGCCTCCTCCACAACTTCCTATCCAGGGCCATGTCCTCAGTAAGTTGAAGCTGCTCCATCTCATGTCTAATCACCTCCCTTTAATATTTCTTCGGTCTACCTCTACCTCGCCTGAAACCATCCCTAGCTAATGTCTAACACCTCCTCATTGGGGCACCCATGCTTCTCCTCATCATATGACCAAACTATCTCAACCTCACTTCTCTCATCTTGGCTTCCACTGAAGCCACTCCCACCCTATCACGAATAACTTTATTCCTAATCCTATCTTTCATAGTATACCTACACATCTACCGAAGCATTCTTATCTCCGTCACCTTCATCTTCTAGATATGGGTCTTATTTACATGCCAACACTTTACCCCATACAATAAAGCCGGTCTTACCACCACTCTGTAGAACTTGTCTTTAAGTTTGGGAGGTACCTTTTTGTCACACAAGATACTAGAGGTGAGCCTCTATTTCATCCACCCTACCTTAATCCGATGAGTGACATCCTCATCAATCTGTTCATTCTCTTGAATCATCGACCCCAGATACTTGAAACTATCTCTCTTACTGATAAAATAAGTGTCAAGTTAACAACCACATCAGACTCATGACACACATCACTGAACTTACACTCCAAATATTCTGTCTTGGACCCACTCAACCTAAATCCTTTAGACTCAAGAGTTTGCCTCCAAACCTCTAATTTAGCATTAACTATACTATGTGTCTCATCAATCAAGACCACATTATCTATAAAAAGCAAACAATAAGGTACCTTATCCTAATTGTGCCCGTCAAAACATCCATCACCAAGGTAAAAAGGAATAGACTAAGCACCGAACCTTGCTGTAACCCTATCAAGATAGGAAAGTGTTTCGAATTCCCTCCCCTAGTCCTTATTCGATTCTTAGCTCTGTCGTACATATCCTTAATCACCCTAATATACACTATAGGTACACCTCTAACCTCCAAACACCTCCAAAGAATCTCCCTGGGAACTCTATCATAGGCTTTTTATAGGTCGATAAACACCATGTGCAAATCCTTCTTTCTTTCCCTATATTGCTTCACCAATCTCCTGACGAGATGGATGGCTTCTGTAGTCAAGCGTCCTAGCATAAATCCAAACTGATTTTTAGAAATAGTAAAAATCATCTGCAACCTCAACTATACCACCCTTTCCCAAACCTTCATAGTGTGAATTAATAACCTGATACCTCTATAATTATTCCAATCATGAATGTCGTCCTTATTCTTATACTACGAAATCATCGTACTCCACCTCCGAGCTTCAGACATCCTTGTCGACTTGAAAATTATGTTAAACAATTGAGTTAACTACACCAAACCTACCCCTCTTGTGCACTTCTAAAAATCCACTAGATTCTCATCTGGCCCCAGCGCTCTACCTGTACACATCCTACGAATAGCCCCCTTAACCTCCTCTACCGTAATGCACCTACAATAACCATAATTACAAAACTTTTTAGAATGTTCCAAATCCCCCAACACAATGCTAGTATCCCTTCATCGTTCAAGAGCTTATGAAAGTAAGAATGCCATCTCTTTCTAATACATCCCTCCTTCACCAAAACATTGATGTCCACATCTTTAATACACTTCACTTGATCCAGGTCCTGATCCCTCCTTTCCCTAGCCTTGGCGAGCCTGTACAACTTTTTATACCTACCTTTACTATCTAACATTGTGTATAAACTCTCAAAAGCAGCATCCTTAGTCCTCATGACCGCTAACTTCGCCTTTCATCTAGCAATCTTATAGTCCTCCCTATTCTTCCATTTATCTTCTTCATCCCTAGTCTCTGCCAACTTTATATACGCTCTCTTTTTAGCCTCCACCTTCTTCTTTACTTTTTTATTCCACCACCAGACCCCTTGGTGCTTGCCCGAACGACCTCTCGAGACCCCCATTACCTCTCTAGCAGTTTCCCTAATGTAATTGGTAGTATCATCCTACATACTATCTATATCCCCTTCACTCCCCAAGCCTTCTTTGCCATTAACTTATCCTCTATATCCAGTGTACTGGCCAGAGTCAAACTGCCCCATCTAATTCTCGGCTGATCTTTCATACCTCTCCTCCTTCACTCCTTTAAGATCTCCAAGTCCATCACAAAAAGTCTATCTTGGGTCAAAAGACTTTCACTCAGTAATGCCTTACAATCCTTACAAATATCTTTATCTCCTTTCCTTAGGAGCAAGAAGTTAATCTGAGTCTTGGCCACCGAAGTAGGTAGATCTTTTGTTTGGGTCCCAAGGCACCCGAGCTCATTTTGACTTACTGGTTGAAAAGTTAGAAAACTGAGAAATTAGGTGTGAGACCCACATTTGGCCGCAACAACCTCGAATAAAAAATCTAACTTTTCCATTGTATCCAAAAATTCAAATTTAGTGTGGTTACATAGTTTATTTTCGTAAATCAAATTCTGAATAAATCCCAAGGACTTAGTAAAAACTTGGAAAAATATCCAAGTTTCAGCTAAAATCTGGTGTCGGAGAGGATACTACGATTGCACAAGGAAGGATGGCGGTTGCCACACTTGCTACTATACTCAAGTAGTGCGATCACACACCCTATTATGTGATATCCATACCTGGACACCTGGTATGGGTATAAAAGGATACCTTAGGCCACATTTTGGTCATTTTTCACTCGTCCTTGAAACCTAGTAACCTTAAAAGAGTGTGATAACTTGAAATTGAGTCTTGGGAGAGAATTAGGAGCTTTATTAATGTATATGTTGGAGAATATCTTTGAATTTAATGTAAGAATCCTTCAATTTCATTCTTAAATTTTTTAAATTTTTTACCAAAGCCCCAGATAACTTAGGGCTTGATTTTAGCCCAAAGTTTGCTTGATTTTTACTTTTTTTAGGGTTTTGATTCCATTAGCTTGATATTATACTGGGTTGGTCTCGAAAATATGATTTCCATATGTGGGACTCACATGGGGGTTTTGGCATGATTTTTAGACCCGAAGCATAATGGTGCAATATAGGTATCGTTATACTTGTATTGATAAGTAGATTGTGTTTTTAATATCTTTAAATCTTCAAGTGGCATATCGAAAGGGAAAACTAAAGGTTTAGCAGAGTGTTGAGCTTTTTTCGACGTCGAGGTAGACTAGGTTTATTCCTTGTTAGATTGAGCTATGTCATAGTATATTTGTGATATCTTGTTTGATTGGGATAGGTTTTAGGAGTTGGACTGATGAAGTACAAGACTTGGGTTAGTTGGACCCTTGAGGCTATTATGAATCTTTGAATTGAAAAGCTTGACTTGTTTCCTTACATCTAAGGTGGAATAGACTTCATTGCCTAGCATGAGAATGCATTAGCTTACTTAATTTAGGTGAAATCCTCTAGTTCCTCATACTTAGAGTAAGTTGGCTTATATTTTTATACTAATGAAGGTTGCATTAGTTCCATTGTACTTAGTGGAAATTGCTGTAGTAAAATATCTACCTTAGGTATTATTGTGGCTTGCTATACATCTAAGAGTTGAATTAGATACCTTAGCCTAGTCCATGGTAGAAATTGACTTAGAATGTATTTCGAGAATTTGGAAGTGGGATCTTTGACCCACCTTAAGACAAGATTAAAGACTAGATCTCTTGAACCCTTGCACGCTTAGTAAATGCCTAGAGTGCCCTTATGAGGCACTATTAAAGAATTTTAGTACTTGTTAGTTATAATAAATGGCATTCGAAATAATGTTTAAGTGATTATGCCTTATGTATGCTTTATTGTATAAAGCTTATGATGAGCTATTGATTATGTTATTGTGATTGTCTATTGATTAGTCTAACTATCATGCTATTGAATGAGCCCTTGACTATGATATGGCCTAAGCCATAAGTTATGTTATTGACTATGCTATAAATAAGCTATAGATTAGGCCATGGATTTGTTATTGCTCAAGTTAGTGATAAACTACCTTTATGATAATAATAATAATAATAATAATAATAATAATAATAATAATAATAATAAGCCAATGAATATGCTACTAATGGGCCATTATTCATAATGTCGCTTATGAGTATGCTCATGGTCTAATTAACTAGACTACTGGTTATGAAATGATGAGCCATTGATTGTACTTTTAATTAAGACATTGTCTACATTATTGGTTAAGCCCTTGTTTAGGCTAGTATTCGAGTCGTTGACTATACGATTGCTCATGCTTAATAATTATGCTAATAATCATATTGAAAATATTCCTTATTGTCGATATTTGAAATAATAAGGTTAATGGTGCTAGAAGGCACGCTTATTGACTATATGTGTGAAGTTATTGTATAGATTATGATTGGACTCATGACAGTTTATTATATGATTACTTGTGCTAATGTTTTTATCGCTTATTACACATATCTATATACCCATCTCTCTGGCATGGGATGGAGGAAGATATTGGTGTTGAAGATGTGTGAATCAGAGAAAATCTGAGGATAGTTTATAATATTCATGTTTTATGTATATACTTAATGACAATGTGACGTTGATGATGAATGAGGAACTATGGAGATATGATCTTCTTGCTTCTCCTTTTATGTTTATTTACTTTAGCCCTCATGGGGCTTTTTCTTTACTTTAGCCCTCATGGGGCTTGTCCTTTACTTTAGGCCTCATGGGGCTTGCTCTTATTTATTGATATTAAGGAGAATATTTTAATGATACACGGTAAGGATGGAGGATATTATGATGATGTGATGATACCCGCCAAAGCCGAAGAATATTATGATGATATGATGATACCCGACAAGGACGGAGGATATTATAATGATGTGATGATACCCAGAAAGGCCAGAGGATATTATGATGATACGATGTTACCCTGTAAGGCCGTAATATGATTATGATGATATGCCTATGTGTACATCTATCGATTTGAATTCGGCTAGCCTTATGTATGGAAATTATATGTTTATACATATGTTCATGTATTGCTGGGTATAATGTTGATATTAGAGAGATTGATTATAGTCTCCTAGTGATAAAGGTATAAGGTGGTATAGTTATTGGTTTAAGGTTGAAAAAATGATTACTGGTGAATATTAATTAATAAGTTAATAATGACTTATGGATAGTCGAACCTTTTCAATAATGAGGACTAGTGGTAGTGACGACTAGTAATAATGATGATTAAGCTATAATGGTGTTTAGTATAAATAAAGACTTATAGCAATAATGATTAGTTGATAATAGTAATTTGGTCGATGATGATGACTAGTTGCCAAATGAGGATTCGTGGATTGGTGATGCTAGTTACTAAATGGTGTTTAGTCAAAAATGACTAGTAAATGATTGGTGATTAGCAGTTACTGATAAATGGTGATTAGTGAGATTGTGATGGTTAGAAATAAGTATTGGCTAGTTGATAAATATGGTTTAGAGATGAATTTTGGCTACATGCTAGATATTGACTAATTGGTGAATAATGACTAGTGGTTGACCCATGAATGGTGGTTATGTGGTGAATAGTTGATGAATAATAATTAGCAGTTATATAATGACTTGTGAGTAATTGGATTAGTTAATAAACGTTGGCTAGATAATAAAGAGATATTAAAATGTATCGAGGGTATAGTTGTCTAATTGATGGTATTGTTATGGTTATGAATATATTGTCATATGTTGTTCAATTATCAATGTTGATGATAATTAAGGAATGTTGGTAAACTTTTGATTGATGATAATTGTGGAATATTGATAAATAAGCGATTGATGGTAAGTGTGGAATAATGGTTGAATAATGATGGAGTTTTGATATATTGTTGATTAGATTCCTTTACTTTCTCTTGGGTGTACTCTCTAGTGGCATGGGACACTGTGATAAGTTCTTTACTTTATGCACCAGATGGTGTATGGGAGCCAACTTTGTAATTGTGATTGCTTGTATTGATGTGTTATGATGCATTATTATTCCGAATTGTCCAATTCTTATGTACAACGATATGGGCATGTGCTTTATGTTATATTGTTATTCCAATATTTATTTCTTGTTATGCACAACGATATTGGAATGTGTTGATACCTTATGTTATATTATTTTTTTGATTTTATTACTTATTACATAAAGTGATGATGGAGATGATTCGAGTTTGATTTTGTACCTTGACTTAGTTATGATTATCTTGTATTTTATCATTCTTAGATCATGATTTAGCCAGTTAGCCGATGATGCCTGCTGAGTACCCATTGTTTTGGTACTCATACTACACTTCTATACCCTTTTTGGTGCAGATCCAAGTACTAGCTATCGTCGTTGATCATTATTCATGCGGTGATTGATTTTAGGAGATAGGGTAAGCTCTTGGAGTTCGAGCCGCCCAGTTTCCTTCTATCTAATATATTCATTCTTTAGTATTTGAGATAGATGTATTGACTATACCAGACTTTGAATTGTATTAATACTATGAGATGCTCTTGTACTGGCTCTACCAAGTTTTGGGATAGGTATCTTGTCTAACTGTTTGTCTATTTATAACTTGTATTCATTGAATTTGGCCTATGTTAGGAACTTCTTACCGAATTAACCTATTGCATTAGCTCTGGGTTATGGTATCGACTTACCTACTAGGGAGATCTGGTAGGTACCATCATGACTCATAAATTAGATTGTGACATCAGAATGTATGAACTTCTTATTCTGCCTCTCTCCCATCTCTACTTGCTTATTTTTCTCGTCCTCCACCTACTGCATATAAACCACCAACCTAGAGATGTCTAGATCATTATTCAGCATAGAAGCCTTACACTCCAATACCAAATCATAAGACAAACCAAAAGTAAACTTTCTCATTCGAGACCTCATATTAGATACCAACTCTAGAGCATAATAGGACAACTGCTGGAATTTCAAAGCATATTCCTTAACACTCATCTTACCCTGCTTCAAGTTCACAAACTCTTCTGCCATAGCTTCTCTTAACTCCTAAGGAATGAAATGATCAAGAAAGGCACCTAAAAAGTCATCCCATATTGCTGGCTCAACATCATCACCCTATATTCCTTCCTACCCCTCATACCACATGTAAACCACATCTTTCAACTTATAGGCAGTAAACTCCACACCCTCAGAATCAGTAACATGCATCACCCCAAATATCTTTTTCATCTCATCAATAAACCCCTAAGGATCCTCCACAACCTTAGAGCTTGTAAAGGATGGGGGATTCAACCTCATAAACTGGCCAACTCGATTGACCTCAGATGAATGAGTAACAGAACCAACATATTCAGACCGACAAGATTGAGATGCTACCAACTGAGCAAGCATATGAATATACTAACGAAACTCCACATTTGAGATATCTCCCGGAAGCGATTGGGCATAAGTGTCACCAACTCAGGAAGCCCGAGAAGGACTAGTGGGGACCGGTGGAACCTCATGTGGAGTAGTACAGTCACGAGCAGGGACCTTAGATCAAGTTTGCACTCCATAAACAAGGTGAGTTACCTCCACATTTTCCTTAGGTAGAAGAGAGGTCCAAGCAGAGTTTCTACGATTGTTAGATCTTCAGGGAAACATGATCTAAAACACGACCAAGCCATAAGTTAGAAAAGTAACGTAGCAACTAGACTCTATAGCACAAAATAGAACACAAGAAAGGAAAATATTCTTAAATTCCTCCTAGCCTCCCCCTTTTAAGTATGGCTACATACCCATAAAAGGGCATCTACTTGATACGACTTTATGGACATCCAATGACCCTGAATCGTGCTCTGATACCAAGCATGTCACAACCTGAATTAAGGCCTAGTCGTGACATGTATCGTAAGCCTACCGTGGGATGGAGACCACCATCTTAGCCTAACCTCAAGAGCGTATAAATATTAACAGCGGAATCCAACCAAATAAGAAGAAGAATAGATAGTCAAATGATATTTCTAAGATTCAAAATAATCAACCAACACACAACTTGTCCAAAATATCCTCTAAACAAAGAATATCAAACTAAGTCGAGGCATGCCCCCAACTATTATGACCAACAAGAATCCAAAGTACTTAGAGAATAATAAAAATAGTGAAATAACCGAGCCTTCTGAAAAATAGAGTCTCACCACTTCACAGCAGTTTAGCAGAAGTACTCAACCATCTAACACTGCATAGCAACAACAGAAAAGTCCTCCGAGCCTACATCATGAAATGATGCAACATCCAGGGATGATCTATGGGGCGAGCCCCAGTTGTAACTCAGGGGATATGGATAAAATAATGTAATTACCAAAATCCCATTCTAAAAAATATGCAGCATATTCATATACATATATATATAGGATTTCGAGAAAAGGACAAGGGACATGAACCAAAAAGTTTAAAGTATTAACCTGAACTTTGCAACACGCTCCGTCCTTAAGGCGCCTATGAGCTATATGGGTCTAGCTCCCCCGGTTAGAAGGGTCCCAATGCGTGTTAGCTGCATGAACAAAGAAAAAATTGAGGAAAGGCTAAAGACACCAAGGATATAGCCCTCCCAAAATATAAAGTATGCACTAAACACACAATCATATGGACCCCAGCACCGACAAACATAGTTTCGAGTGTTGATCCTCCCGGGACCTACACCTTCACGTTAAGCTACACGATTTTCTTTAAGTCCAAATTAAAATAGTTACACATTAACCAATCATTAACCCAAGTATCTTTCATTAAGGAATTTACCAATTTGGTATCATCAAACTAATATGCTTGCAAGCTATTATATTTATGCCAAACAAATCTCTATAACCATTAGACTCCTAAGTTCCATTTAAAGTCCAAACCCATGGCCACCAAGGCCATCCAAATCCGTATTTATCCATTTATCCTTTAATGCAATGAAATGGATTCAAGATACAAGTTAAACCATGCAAACATCCACATTCAAAATCAAGTTTACAAAGTAGGTTCAGGTTAACGCCATTATTAAGCCAAAATTTCATTATTTTGGGGAAACCTATGTCCCCCATTCTAACCAGTAAAACAATACATCAATTCAGTCATAAAAACATCAATTAAAACATAAATAATCTATTTAAAACATGGGACACGTAATTCAAGTGAAAACAACCAAAATCCCTCAACCCAATTTCAAACCCATCAATTCAAATCACATGAATATTTAATAATTTAATGCCACAATGTAAAATTCAATCTAAGGAAAGAGAAACATGCCTGAAATACCAAAGAATTTGAAGACAATTCAAAGTTTGAAGCCTGGAGTAGTGACTTCTTAAAAAACCCTTAAGCTTTCTTGGGTTGGGAGTTAGAGAAGAGAATAGTAGTGTTTGATCTTTGAAACCTAAAGAAAAGGGGTTTATTTATTGTTTAAAAGTCGTACAATGGGTAAAAAGTTCAAAAGCCCCTCACTCCAAGTGAAAAAAACAAAAATTGGGCAAAATTTACCTAGTGGCGTGGCACGCTGCTATCGCGGAGCTTAGCCTTCGTTCCACGCCCTTATCGCGGAGGCTAACCTCCGTAGCATGCCACTATCGCAGAGGATCACTGCCTCGGGGTCCCAAAATGACCCCAAACCCCTTTTAAAAATTTCAAAACTTTCCCAAAACACCCTTTTAACATTTTTAATCACAATTTAAGTCAAAAATAAACATCACACACGTGGGAGGCTCAAAAATATAATGATCAAAAGTTTATACGGTCTCACATAAATTGAGTCCCATCGAAGCACCTGCGACTCATCTGTAGTGTACTATCGTAACCTAGATACATGAAATACCATGTGGATGGCTGAAAAGGCAGAAAGCAATGCCAACACATAAGCTACCTCCCCAACTGTCTGTAGAATCTCAAAGGTCTAGTATACCTAGGGCTAAGCTTGCCCCTCCTCTCGAACCTCATCATGCCCTTCATGGGTAATACTCGCAGGAAGACCCTATCAGCATAACTCCTTTGTTTACTCTGAGTTGCACGTAGCCTTTCCTAAATCATCCTATCTCGGTCTAATGACTCACAAAGAAAATCTATGCCATGGGGCCTAACCTTAAAAGTCTCAAACCAATCAACAGAAGATTGACATCACCTATCATACAACGCCTCCAATTAGGACATCTGAATACTTGAAAGAAAGATTTAATTATATGCAAACTCCACCAAAGCTAGATATTGTCCCACTAACCCCCAAAATCTAACACATAAGCGTGAAGCATGTCCTCCAAGACCTGAATTATTCATTATGACTGCCTATCTATTTGGGGATAAAAGGAAGTGCTAAGGTCAACCTGGGTGACCAACTCCTCCTGAAATATCCTCTAGAAGCTAGAAGTGAATTGAGAGCCTCGATTTGAAATAACAGACATATGTACCCCATGTAAGAGAATCACCTCCTGGATATAAACATGGGCTAACTTCTTGGCACTGTAGTAAACTCGAATGAGGATAAAATGTACAGACTTAGTCAATCCATCCACGATGACCCAAATGCTATCAAAACCACAGGAAGTGTAGGGAAATCCACCTATGAAATCCATAGTAACTAGCTCCCACTTCTACTGGGGAATGGATAGATGATGGAGTAATCCACTGGGGCTCTGATGCTTGGCCTTTACTTGCTGACAATAAAGGCATCGAGCCACAAACCCTGCTATATCTCTCTGCATACTACTCCACCAGTAACTCTACCTCAAACCCCTATACATCTTAGTTGTCCCAGGGTGAATGAAGTATCTAGAGCTATGATCCTCACAAAAAATCAACTAAAACAAATCTCCAACCCCTGGCACACAAATATGACCACAAAACCTTAAGACACTCTCAGAATCTAAGGTAGAACTCCTAGACTCACCTCTTAACACCTGCACTTGAATGCTATGAAGCCTGTTATCCTTACACTGAAGACCCTAAATCTACTCCAACAAGGTAGATCTAGCTCAACACTAGCAATGATCCTCAAAAGGTCAGAAATATCCAAATGAACCATCAAGTTAGCTAAGGACTAGATGTCCAAAGCCAACGGCCGCTGAAAAACTGAAATGAAGGCTAAGCTACCCATACTCACTGACTTCTGGCTTAAGGTATCCACTACCACATTTGCCTTGCTCGAACGGTAGAAAATAGAGATATCACAGTCCTTTATCAACTCAATCCATCTATGTTTCCTCAAATTAAGCTCCTTTAGGGTCATAATATACGAAAGACTATGGTGATCAATAAAGATCTCACAAAAAACCCCCATACAAATAATGCCTTCAAATTCTAAGTGCAAAACTATCGCTGCCAACTCCAAGTCATGAGTGGGGTAGTTGCACTTATGTACCTTCAGCTACCTCGATGCATATGCAATAATACAAAACTGTTGTATCAGAACACACCCAAAACTAATAGTTGACATATCATAGTAGACAGTAAAAACCCCACCCTCAACCGGAAGAGTCAGAACAGGAGCTAAAGTAAGCAAATCCTTGAGCTTCAGAAAGGTCAACTCATAACTTATAGATCACTGAAACTGAACCTCCTTACTGGTCAATCTAGTCATAGGGGATGAAATAGAAGAAAAACCCTCAATGAACCACCTATAGTAACCTGCCAAGCCAACAAGACTACGAAGCTCGATAAGTAATATAGTCCTCTCCTAACTACAAATAGCCTCAATCTTTATTGGGTCCCCTATAATACTGTCCTTCAATACTACGTGCCCCACGAAAGCTACAGACTCGAGCTAAAACTTGCACTTTGAAATTTGGCATAAATCTAATGATCTCTCAAAGTGTGGAGCACTATCCTCAAATACCGCTTATACTCCTTTCTACTCCTCGAATATACTAGAATGTCATCAATAAATATTATCACGAAGCAGTTTAAATACGGCCTGAACACGCAGTTTATCAGGCCTATAAAAGTTGCTGGTACAGTAGTCAATCCAAAAGACATCACTAGGAACTCATAATACTCGTAACATTTCCTGAAGGTCATCTTAGGGATGTCTGCAGCCCTAACTCTTAATTGATGGTAACCAGATCTGAAATTTATCTTAGAAAACACTATTGCACCCTAAAGCTGGTCAAATAAATCATCGATACAAGGCATAGAATATTTATTCTTCATGGTCATCTTATTCAACTGCCTGTTGTTGATACACATACATATAGAGCCATCTTTCTTCTTCACAAATGGAACTGGAGCACCCCAAGTTAATACACTTGTTCTGATAAATTCCTTACCTAGAAGATCTTGAAGCTGACTATTTAACTCTTTAGCCTAGCAAGAGCCATATGATAACGATCCACAAAAATAGGTCAGGTTCTTAGCTCAAGGTCAATAATAAAATCTATATCATGCCCAGGAGGAAGGCTATTTAGGTCAGTTAAACCAAATCATGAAAATCATGGGCGAAAGAAATGGACTCAAGCGATGAACTCTCAACACCATGAACATAAGAAATAAATGTCTCAACCCCTCAATATTAGTATCCTAGCCCAAATGTAAGAAATAATCTCCATTAAGGCGCGACTAACAGAATCCTGACATACAATTGGGGGTACGCCAAGTATAACTAAGGTAACAATCTTAGTAAAACAATTCAAGACCTCACGGAAAGGAGATAACCAATCCATACCTAGAATCATATCAAATCTACCATATCTATTATAATGAAACCAACTAAGTATCAAACCCTTAAACAGTCACCATACAAGATCTATATACCCAATCTACTACTAAAGAATCGCCCACGGGGGGTAGCTACATACAATAGCACCGACTCCAAACAAAACCAACTGTGATGCAAAATAAGCAGAAACATATGAAAATATGGAATCGGAATCCAACAAAATAGAAGCTAGTTGATGGCATACAAAAATCATACCTGTGATCACAACATTTGAAGCTTCAGCCTCTAGTCTACCTGGTACAATATACTAATGACCCCTGTCCACTACTGGCCTGGGTGCCTATTCGGTCACTTGTCCTACCTCCTAGTGAACCACCTCTAGAACCTTGGGGACCACCTCCAACACCTTGAGAACCACCCCCACGACCCTGTGCACCACCCCAAGCTAGAAGTAACACCGATTTGATCAGCTACACAGTCTGAACTAAAGTCTCAATCATCCTATGTTGGGGACACTCACGGGCAAAGTAACCAACAACCATGCAGCCATAACATGCCCCAGCCCTAACTTATCAAAGGTTCAACATATCTAGAATGACCACTCCAACTCGACAAACCTGACTGAGAAACCTTCTGAGGCTGACTACTGCTCTAACTGCCAAAACTACTTTAACAGGGTTGACCCTTGTCTGATATCTAAAGAGATGCTTAAACTGGCCGAGTAGGTTGACCCTAATTCTAATAAGGTTGCTGCTGGGGGTACTTATCATGAAAACCTCGGCCTATAAATTATGAACTATCGTGGCTCCCATTGTAACTTTCTGTAACACCCCAACTTAGGAAGGAGTCCCACATCGACAAAAATAGGAGGAATGTTGGGTATATATGTAAGAAAATCTTACTCCCTAGTGATGCATTTTAAAGTCGTACGGGACTAGGCCCAGAGTGGATATTATCACTAGTGGATTGGGCAGAGACAGGGGTCTCTCGGGCCTTGATGGTCCGGGATGCTCTTTGCGGCCAAGGCTCGGGTCGGGTTATGATAGAATAGTATCAAAGCCACTCCTGTGTCAGCCCTGTTGATGTGGGCCAGAGTTCAAACTGAGTGTAGGTAAATCCCGATAAGGTGGGACAAACCTCAATCCTGAGTATAGGCAAATCCCATTCGGTAGGGCAAACCTCAGTGAGGACGCTAATTTTATAAGGGGGTGTATGTAACACCCCAACTTAGGAAGGAGTCCTACATCAGTAAAAAATAGGAGGGATATTGACTATATAAGTAAAAAAGCCTTACTCCCTAGTGATGCATTTTAAAGTTGTGCGAACCTGGTCCCAGAGCAGACAATATCACTAGTGGGTTGGGCAGAGATAGGGTTCTCTCGGGCCTTGATGGTCTGGGATACCCGTTACGGCCAGGGCCTCAGGTCGAGTCATCACACTTCCGTGGTAATAAGGTCTCTTGTTGCAACATCTTAGGCCTCATAATCTATCTCCTATATAGAATAAATATGCTCATCAATATAAAAAAAACTTTCTTAAGGTCACCAAACTCTGTGTAGTCCTACAAAGCGGTAATCTCAATCCCCTAATAAAGCATCAAATCTGTTCTTACTCTATAGGTAAAATCATACTAGCGTGTCTGGCTATATCATGAAATCTTACCTCATACTCAACTACAGACATAGAACCTTGTCACAAAGCAACAAATTTATCCTGAAGACGCTCGCGCATATTGCAATGAATATACTTCCCCAAGAAAGCCTCGAATAACTAAGTACAAGTCATTGGAGGAGATACAGCTGACCTGGAATTAAGATAAAATCTCCACCATATCCTCGCTGTTGTGTCTAGATAATAAGCAACAAAGTCCACTCCATGCAACTCGACCAACCCCAATTTGTAACCTCTCCTTACAATTAGAAAGGAACTCATAACCATCCTCTCTTGGGGTCCTGGCAAACCTGGGTGGAGTCAATCTCAAAAATTAGTCCAGCATCTTCTACTTCTTTAAAGACATAACTGGTTGGGCTACTTCCAACTATGGAGTTACTGGTGCTGTCAGAACCTCTACCTTAGGTGACACTGCTATAGGTTGTGCCCCTAAATCAATACCACCCTATATCGCTTGCTGATCTCCCCCAGTCGGTGGATCACCAACAAACCTCAATAATTTTATCAATGCATTCAAAAGACTGAAGAAGATATAAACTCTAGTGGAGCCTGTGCTACCCTCTAGCCCACCTGCTGTTGTGATGTCAGAATACTTGGAGCTCTCTCAGTCTCATGAGCTATAAAAAGACTAGGTGATGGATCCCTGCCCTGATCAAATTGGATTTTCCATTCTATTTGCCTCTGAACTCTGCGTCGACCTCGACTTCTAACCAAAACTTTAGCAATAGGCTCGGGGTCTTGATCCTCAGCTCCCGTACCCCGTGTCCTAGTATCCTAGCCATCTGCGTAAATAGTGAACCAACAAATATTAAAAATCAACTCTACCCAACACACAAAAATGGATTAAAAGAATGAGATTTTTTCCTAGAAATGCTCTGTAGCCTCTCAAAGATAGGATACAGATATTTTCGTACTGATCTGCGGGACTCTACTAAACATAGGCTCTAGTTCCAATAATATCAGTGAAACCTAGGCTTTGATACCAAGCTATCATGATCTGATTTCCCAAGTCATAATGATGCATATCTTATATCACCTATAGGTAAGGTAAGCCATAGTCCGAAATAATAGATAATGGCTAACGGGCAGAAACCAAAAAAAAACCCATATAATGATAACTATAGTAATAAAAAGAAAAAAAACCAAAAAGAAGCATATAAAGTATATCAAAACAAGAGAAGAAAAATGACCAAAATATACAAACAAATCCCTCCCAAGACCTGATAAGGTCGATACTAGAACCAGTACTCAAAGATACCCAAGGTACTAGGTAGAATCAAAAACATACATAATATATACAAGCAGTCTCGAGTACAAAATACTAAACTGAAACAAATACAGGAGGATCAATCTCAGACGACAGTAATCTTACCCTGCTCCACATCAGTACTGGAAAATAAGAATAATGTCAATGCCAACAGCTAGTACTCAGATTTGCATTAGGATAAAGATGCAGAAGTATAGTATGATTATCAAAGCAATGGATACTCAATAAGCATCATCAACTGACTGAGCTTAATACAGTAAAAGTATAACTAAAATGCGAGGGTATAGTCTAAGTTAACAGTAACAAGGGATAGAAAGGTAAACAACTATCGAGCTATGCAAATGTGGTAAAGGAATAAGTAAAAAGGATACAAAAAGATAAATAATGTTGTATAAAAGGCAAATAAAACATAGCCTAATTGGACCCTCATAAGCCTGTCAGGCACATTGAAGAAGATAATTAACCCAACCGTAACCCCATAAGTTGGTGGAACACACAAAAGTAATTTTAAGTAAAAATGTAAATAATCCATAAATGAACCAATCTCATGAAACCATAGTAGCCCTCCAGATATGCACTGAACTCGAACCAGCACTAATGGGTAGTAAGAGAGGCCAGATGCCGGGCTTGAACTGGTAGTGATGGATAATAACAAGAGGCCATATAGTAATAACTAGAGGCCACATAAATGATATACGACAAAACTCATAATTAGATGTCGGACTCGAACCGAAACTCAGACCAACCACAATTCCCAGAACAACATTAATCAGTACTAGAACCCCCAGATCATCATAACTAGATGTCGGGCGCGAACTGGAACTTGAATTAACCTTACCCAGCTGAAAAATTAAAATTCAAATCATACATAACTGATGCCAAGTGGTGCCAAATTTCACAATCAATGACCGAAATAAAGTACATGTTGACCCTAAATTGTAATAAAAATATATTTAAATAACCATTCATGTAACTTAGTTAAAATGGGATGAATCAATGGTTTAGCAACTTAATGCCACATTCTAGGCTCATAAATACTGCATCACACTAAAAGATAATAGAATCAAAATTTACCAGAACAAAGTCTCTATATATATATATATCAAACAATACACAAATTACAACTACCTACCCAAAACTAACATAAAAGCACACAATTATCCTAAATAATCTCAATCTAAAGATAGATTAAGCCTAGCCTACCTGAATGTCAAAGCTAAAAGACCCTCCGAAAAGCCTTCAAATAGTGTCTACTAGAACCCAAGCTTGAATAATTGATGTAACTAATTACTTCCTTTTTTCGATATTGAATGTATTATCAAACTTTTCCTACCAAGTATATTATTATTTGTATAAGTATAATCTGTATGCATTATATTAATATGTATAAGGTGCACAGTTTGATAAAGAATGAACATCAGGTTGTTTTCTACAGGAAAAAGGTAAAGTTTTAAACCAAAAAAACTATATACATATAGGGATATATATATATGTACCATTATAATAGTCATCTACCGACCTTTAAAATGGCAACATATGGCCAACTACGGTCATGCCAACACTTAACTGTGATGTTTGATGGGCATTCCTCCACTTCCACGTGGAGTAAGGTGTCCATAACAAATTCATTGATGGTTTTTGTATATATTTGGGTATTGCATAGGTTTGTCGTAAAATAAATACAATATTTTGAATATACCATAATCATTAGAAAATTATTTCTATTAAAACTTCTATTATATAATAATAATATTTTAACATTTCTTAATTCACTATCTCCACTTAAAATATTAATAAGATATAAAACTACTTATAAGTTAATATAGATATATATCATAATTAAAGAATTTTATACATATCAAAACTATTTTAGAAAGGTAATAAATTATATTTCTACCAAATGTCAATTTAGATTAAATATTCCATAATATATTGAGTATTTCTAAAATTATCAAACAAACCGCCTGAAATTAAATTGTCAGTCCCAGTAAGTCATAAATAACTTAATGCGGTTACAGAAAAGCTCTAGACACCGAAAATGCATAAAAATGATAAAAATATTTGTGAGGGTCTATACAATGACAGAGGAAAACAGACTTCCTAATGGAGAAATTAAATGATAGTAATGGAGAAATTGAAGATGAAGGGGGTACTAATTAAGAGAAATGGATCTTCAGCCGAGAAAATAAGTCTGGTAGGCGGTGTATTTTTCCTCCTGTGATTTATTTAATGTTTTAAGAGAGAGAGAGTAATTAAGGATTTTAAGGATATATCCGAGCTTTCTTAAAATATTTTGAAAATCAGGGATTATTTTAATTAATAAAAAAGGTAGGAATTTTAAGTAGATTAGTTAACTTAAGTTATGGTATTAGGTAATTTTTTCTTAATTATACGAAGTTTGGTTATGCATAGTTTAGTTATTCCATCTTCTACCTTGCATAAGATAATACATAAATTTTCTCATAATTTATACAAGTATTAATTATGTGAGATTATAAACTATAGTCGCACACCGTACTTTGTGGTAATAGATTAAGATGTTACCAAAGATATGCTTATTTAAATACATAAATAATTTACTTACTGGCCAACAATCAAATGATAGAGTGACAAAGGTGAGTCACTATTATATTCACTCTATTGGATAGATTAATTTCAGTCTCTAATCGATAAGTACATCTGTTATGATATTGTGAATCAAAGTCACACCACTAGGATTGCCTGCAAATCATATAATCACCTATTTGATTTGATGTGAGAATTTAAATCAAGCGTCAAGTTGGACTTGTGTTACCTATCTAACATTGGCGGTTATATGTCCACAACATTCATTAGATTCTCTTTCTTCATGAACAAGTACGAATTAACTTTTTTATCTCATATAATATTGATTTATTTCATACTAGATGGCCAATGTATCTCGACAAAAGTAGTCATAAGCTAGTTGGCAAAATATCTTACCAAATCTCAATATTATAATCTATAAAGCAACTTGTCCAAATCATTTCAGTTTTGTCAGGGGGAGTCATTCTTGACTAGGAGTAGTGAACGAATTTATACTTGTACTAGTATAGATGATTTTTATATTATCATTATTGAAAGTGATAGTTAGTCAGAATAAGGGGTACCAAAAATTCAATTGATGACTTGAGTTGAAGAGTCATCAACTGAGCGACGAATCATCACTCGAAGTCGTCAATCGTAACCAGCATACAACTCATCAAGAAATTAATTAACGGCTTGATTGACAAGCCGTCAACATTGTTTGTGAGGTACCGTCACTTGAGGTCATCAGTGTTAGGACTTTTTGAGGCATCTTACTTTACATACTCTCAAATATCTGAATTTTGAAATTTCTCTGATGTTTTGGCATTATTTTTCATTTTGAGAAGACAATTAAATCTTGAATTCTTATTTTAAAAGGGTAATCTCCTTCATTTATAACATCTTTATTTTTGTTTTCTTTTATAATTATGAGCAGCTAAAATTTCAAAACTAGAATTGTGAGATTCATGGTGAAATAGCTAATTCAAGATTAATTTCTGCAGGAATTCGAATGATAATCAATATTATATTGATAATCCTTTCGTTTTAATGGATTTCTAATGGTTACAAATATTAGAACATGCCTTAGGCTTAATTTTCTTGAAATGAGAGATTAAAATTGAACACAGGGATTATCAACGAGTATTTAAAATTTTAACCCTCGTCTAATGGTTAATGCTATAACAAAATTAACCAACTTGAGGTTGAATTGTATTCAGAAGATTTTCTCCTTAAGTTCGAAAGAATTAAAGTGATATTCACCCAATTAAATTGAGAAACATTTAGATATACGTTAAAAATTAAAATCTTTTTATTTTTTTATATCCTGAGAATTCTATGCAGTAATTGACCCATATATCTTACGATAGCAATGGTGAATACAAGCCTAGTTCATTTTTTCTACTGATTCATATTATATTAATTTAACATTGGTTACTTAAAAGTCGGATATTGAATAAAAAATGCCTATTAAAATTTTAAAACAAAAGATAAAAGGAGAAAAGAAAAAAGTAAAGGTTGAGAAAATTAAAAAAAAAAAAGAAAAAAAAAACAAAAATTAAAGTACAATAAAACAACGAAAAAAATAGAAGTTGAAAGATAAATATAACGGAGAGTTGTTCAAAAATGTTTTGACGTATAGAGGGGCAAATATGTATTTTTTCTATCTACAATAATATTAAAAGTATAAAAATCTTAGAAAAATGGTTTGAACTTTTTGTCTTTCATTAAAAGTATCTGTTTTGGACAAAAACGTCTCACTTTTTTTCTTCAATTATTATATCATTAGATATATAATATCTATTCCCAAAGTATATGGGAAGAGCCATGATTAAGAGATTTTCAGACACGATGGTATAGGAAAAAATATATAGTAAGATATAATTAATGTAGACTCCTAAAATATATATGTTGGTAGGTTTCTTTTAGCATATATAATACAAATCTCACTATGAAATTTGATCCTTAACGTCGAAGAAAACTTCAATTTGCAAGACACTAGAGTATAAATCAAATTTTATATTTTATCTCTTTATTCATTTCACCAAATTCAAAGTTAATTCAATAGTTTGATAATTTTTCAACTGATATCTAATTAAAAAGTGATTGCATGAGAGAATAAGTCTCCGTGTGAAGATTTTTTGTTCGAAAAACTTATTAACCTTGCTTCATCTATGATTTTGTTACTTAAAAATTTTGTTAGTATTATTTTATTGGTCAATTTAATTTTATCAATCATAAATCATAATTAGCATTTAGTTGTTTGTATTAAAAATCGTATTACACAATGAAGTAAGAAAATACGAACCCATCACTATTCAAATTATTTTTATATATGTCAATTGTTGTGAATTTCATTATTGTACTTCCATTTATTTTATTTTATTTTTGAAAATTTTATATTAGTTGTAATTTAATTTGTTAGTGAGATCTACTTCTTTCTATATCTTAAAAAATAGAATTTTAAAATTAATTTAAGTTATAGCTATTAAATTATGAATCTCTAATAATTGACAATTTAAAATTGACTGAAATTATACTTTTTAAATTTTTACTTATTTAAATTATATTAAAAATACTAACATTTAAGTGTAAGAAAATAAAAGACTTAAAATTCGAAAAAAAAAAAAAAAAGGAGAATCGGAGAAGAATAAGAAAATTATTGGCGAAATTGTCAAACGAGATTGACGTGGTTTGTTATAAAAGGCTTTGCCATTGGATTACCTTTTAGTATACAGCTGGTTAGAATATTAGAACGATTTTAAAGTTTAGGCTTTTCTATATCATACAGCGTAAAAAAGAATATCTTAATTAATCCGTTAGAACAAAATTACCAAACTAGGTAATTATTTTAATTTATTATATATAGCATATGAAAAGAATAATTTAATTTTCATGAAACTCAAATTAAATTTATTTTTTTGTTTGTAAGATAAATCAGTTGAGACACAACATATAATAACATATTTGAGATATAATATTTATTTATATCATTAAATAAGCTATTTCTTTCGTCCCAAATTAAGATGACACAACTATTAAGAAAAATAATAAATAACATGGCTAGTTTACGATAGTACCCTTATTAAATGATGTTTACATTTTAATTTAAAGAAAAAGTAATTAATGCAAAGGGTAAAATATGAAAAAAAAAAAAATTGTCTTGTCTTGATAGGTAAAAAAGGACAAGTAAAATGAGACATCAGATTAAAAAATTTGGGACGATAAAATGAGACAGAGGGAGTATATTATTTTTTTTAACTTGCTACTTCTTCAGAAAATTATTTTAAATATTTGTGTATGTTTTATTGATTGACGTGAGATATATGTGTAAAACACATACACTAATCTAATGCATTAAAAAGAAGGAAGGTTAGTTTTATTGAACTTCCTTTATAGGGACAAAAAGATAAAGTCACCCACTATGAAAGTCATTTTTCTACTTTACCCGTGATAATGTTACGTTTCTCTCCAGGTAACTTAATATGGTCCAAAAGTATGACGGTAACGGCATTGACAAGATAAAAGTATATGAAGGATATTTGCATACCATTTGAAAAGTTAGGGATGTATATGACCCAAAAGTATGACAGCAGGGGCATTGACAACCTAAAAGTATAACGAAGAGTATTTGCATACAATTTTTAAAAGTTTAGTAGGATATTTGGCCTTTTTCTCTTGAATTTTTGTGAGAGAAGTAGGGGTGAAAAAATGAAAGTAAGTTTAAAATACAACCCTGTATTTAAAATTCTTATGGACAAATGCCACTTTTAGAACAAAGTAAGAAATTTAAAAAAAAAAAAAAAGTTCTGATGGCGAAGCTTAGCCATTTCCTTTTGCTCATATGAGAGTTTACATCACATATTTAGGGTAAGTGTTATCCGTAGTTAAGCTTATGCAAGAGAAATCCTAAATTTAATGACATTCTTATGAATAAATCATAGTCCTTATTTACTTTGGAAAAATAGTCATTGTTGAATGACGTTGGGCCCAAGGAGAGCATCATTATTAGGCCATAGCACTTGGGCCAAAGATTGAACTAGAATTGATAGGAACCGTGCAAACACGAGCGCCTATTACTATAAATTATTGGAGAAAGGACAGAAACGACACTTCAAATTAAATTATTGGGAAAAGGCATCATTTCTACCTCAAACTAAATTAAATTATTGGAAAAAGACATCGTTCTCACCCCAAACTATACCCAAAAAGTCGAAACCACACCTAAACTATACTAATGACCTATTACACACCTAAACTATAAAAAAGTAAAACTATTTACACCTGTCAGGCTACCACCACTTGCATGTGGTGTAGTGTTTTACACGCGCTGCCACGTCAGTAAAAAGTATCAAACCCACCACTTGCATGTGGTGTAGTATTTTACACGCGCTGCCACGTCAGTAAAAAGTATCATTTTTTTATAGTTAAGATGCGTAATATCATTTTTTTATAGTTAAGATGCGTAATAGATCACTTGTATAATTTAGATGTGAATTCAACTTTTCAACTATAATTTAGGATGTATAATTTAGATGTGAATTCAACTTTTCAGCTCTAATTTAGGATAATAACGATGTCTAAAAACGTTATCTTTTCTCTTAATGTTCCCTTTAACAAATTATGATGTAGGACCACTTTGGTTGGCCTCGGACAGACACCCTTTCAAAGTGAAATGAAAGTCACTAACCTAGGCCATGGACAGTCATGATATAAGTACGCTGCCCTAACCTACTAGGCTGGTTATTATACTTCTTTCTTCAGCCTCCCTCTTCTCTATTTGCCAATGTGGGACTAAACTAGTTTCCTCTCTCGATACATTACCCGTAATAACTCATTCGATCCCTTTGTATGCATATTCAAAATATTGAAATTTCTTAAGTTAAATTAGCTAATTATCACAAGGATGGTAGGCTTAGACAACGATAAGAGATAATTGCATAGCATAAAAATTAAAAAGTATTGTACTAATGTACTACAAGAACAGATTATAAACTAAAATTTCTTGATCATTAGTGCTCCCAAACTATTATTTCTTCTTGTTATGTCTACAAATATGATTTAATTAAGCTACATAAATATGTCTTTAATAAACTACTTTTCATCTTAATCTTATGTTGCATAATTCTTCATTATTTGTAACTTGCAATGTAGCAAAAGAGTCGTTTATAACTCTTTTCTTGTTTAAATGAGTGACGTGTAGACATCAAAATTATGTGGACTCTACAAGAAAAATTCTAATTCTAGTGAAGTTTTTGGAGTCTACTTCATCATAAGTCCAACTTGGAGGCTACTTTAGCCTAAACCCTAATTTATTTCTATTTAAAGGTAACATATTCCCTTAAAGATGCATCTCCAATATCCCACAAATTCATAGGGTGTTCATCATAAAGAGATCAAACATATCGAATATCTTCAAAATTTCATAAACTCATGAAATATTCAGAAAAAAAGATCAAAATTCTCTCTTTTTGATAATCAAATACGAGATCTACAAAATCCAAATACTGAAACACCTTGGCTTTTGACCCTTAGAAAATTTCCTGAGTTTGAGCTTTCTGATCATCATTCGACTTATGCTTACTTGTCGTATGATGTGGGTATGGCTTAGGGGTATTGGTCGTATGTTACTCAGTGTGGTTTTGGTTTTTTCTATCCAACATACGAATGGACGACATACGAGTCATATGGAGATGGTACGAGTGAGGAAAGTCACTCGTATGTTGCTTAGTATGTCAAGCCCTTAGTAGGCTGTCTAGGGTACTAATCGTATATTGTATGTATGAGTTAGGGGAGAGTCGTACCCTTCTGCGCACAATTTCAGCTTTTAAGCTGAGGATATTTTAGACATTTTTCACCCTAAAACCCGTAAGACTCTACGTCTTAAAACATATTGTAGCCTCTCATAACACACTTTGAAAGATTAAATCACTCCTGAAACTCTCTCTAAACACTCTCAAGAAGATTGGGCTAGGTTTTCTTCAAATGTTCATCTAGAGGCTCAAGAGTCAAATTCTTTCTGTGAATCTTCGTGAATAAGGCATGTCATTCTTCCCTTATTATTAGTTCATAAAAATTATGTGTTTAAAAATTTGTTTATGATTTATTAATAGTAGTTTTGGAAATCAATGCTGAGGGTTTTGTTGCATATTGTTGAGTGTTGTTTACTCTTTGTTTTAATTGTGTTTATATATGTTTTAAGGATGGTTTTGCACATATGGGTGCTTGGTAATTGTGGTTTAACAATTGGATAGTGGTTCACCCTAAACTTGATGGTTTTTACTTTGATTTTGGTTTTTGTAATAGTATGCCCTCAAAGTGTTTGTGAAAATGTCTAAGAGAACAAACTAGTCACATGTTGAATTGTGTTTTAAACTAAGGCATTGGCCTAAAGATTGTGAATCATTGGTAAGTGATTTTGTGGAGGTCTTGTTGGCTATATATTGATTTAAATGGTAACCTTAGTGGTTTAATTGGCTAAATGGGTTCGAGTCCCAATACGAAGAATTGAACTAATGTCTTTGTGACAATGGGTTCGAGTCCCAAATAAATAATTAATTAATAATGGTAATGGCATGTAGTACCTTGCAAGTGGTATTGGTATGACGATACCAATGGTATGCCTTGGTAAGTAATTGGTTTAATGATTGTGTATGTGTATTGGATGTTTTAAATTGGGCTCTAAAGCAGGAGTGTAGTCGGGCCGTGAAAATGAAAGTTCAAAGAACTAACACTGGAAACTACGCTAGCCGGTGCGGGTGTCTTAGTGATCGGGTGGTTCGAGTCCCCCTAATGAATATATGAATGGGAGGTTCGAGTCTCCTATAATACATAAATTGGTGCTTAAGTCACCTTAATTATGCCGGGAGGTTCGAGTCCCCCATATAGGCATATAAGGTTATGGATATTCTCTGGTTCATATGGATACACGCACTGAGGCCCTTTCAACTAGGGGAGAGATGGGCTCATATAACTGGTGGGTGCCTTGATATATGATGATTATGCCACACAGCGCAGTTTAATGTTTTCAAAGCTCATGCTAATCTTGTTCCCTATCCCGTCATGGTATATATATATGTATTGCATTAGTTATGTGCATTTCATGATTGATTTTAAACTGTTGGAATTATATTATCCTTATCCTTGAGTTACATGTTAGCGCTCCAACCGCTAACCGTCTTCGATGTTGTATCCCCATGTGATGTAGGAACTGGTCATACTACCTCTCCTGCTCAGTGAATTGGATCCGGGTACAACTTGAGTTGACTTGAAGTGATGAGATTTCATACTTCGGAAGGCTCTATTTCTTGCTTTGATTTTTCTTATGTCTTTATTGATTTAGACTTAGATATTGGTTTTTGAGCTATGGTTGGGGGCATATTCTGACCGGATATTCTTTTTTTGTTTTAGAGGCTTTGTATGGACAAACTGTAGACTTAGGTATGTTATGAAATGGATATGGATTTGGTTATGTTATGGTTGTTAGTTTGGTATTGGATGATTTGACTTGTTTGGGTTGTTCATGGTCATGGACGTATCCCAAAGTCTTTGGGCTGTAGAATGCTCTATCTTGTTATATAGTCGGAACTCACCTGACTCAGGGTACATGTTGGTTGGTTGGATTGGGTAGCGGGGTGATCTTCAGTCCTTGTTGGACTTGAGATGCCCAATATGACAAGGCCCTGTTTTGGGTCATGTCAAATACTCCCTTCGTGGAGATAAAATCTAACTATTCCTACGTTAGATAAATACACTACTAACAACCCTCGAATCTATATCAAATTCAAATCTTCATACGATTGAGAAATATGCTACTAACGACCCTTGAATTACGGAGAAAATTAAGAGTGGAGAATCAAAGGAGAAATAAATTTTTACCTTAGGGAGTGTTGTATGATAAGAAAGTACCCCCTAAGCTTAAAGGCAAGTTTTACAGAGTGGCAGTCCATCCGGCCATGCTGTATGGAGCGGAGTGTTAGCCAGTCAAGAACTACATTCAAAAATTAAAGATGGAAAAATGAGAATGTTACGTTGGATGTGGAATTACTAGAGGGGATAGAGTTAGGAATAAAATTATACGAGAGAAGGTTGGAGTGGCTTCAGTGGAGAACAAGATACGAAAAGTAAGGCTGAGATAGTTTGGGCATGTGATAAGGAGGGGTACGGATGCCCTAGTTTGTAGGTATGACAGGCTAGCTTTAGATGGTTTCGAAAGGGGTAGAGGTAGGTTAAAGAAATACTAGAGGGAGGTGATTAGACATGACATGGAGCAGTTACAGCTTACTCAGGATGACCCTAGATAGAAAGGTGTAGAGATCGCGGATAAAAGTAGAAGGCTAGTGTGTGTGGGTGAGTCATAGCAAGTAGTTAGGAGAGCTTTTGTGTAGCCGAGTTATTAATACTAGGATTATGTCCATAGGTAGGAGGAGCTAGCTAGGAGAGGTTGGGTGTGGTGGGTGTCTTTGGTCTGTAAGTATATGGTACTACTGTGTGGGTGTCTTATTTCTCATTTCTTATTTATTTTATTTCTATTTTTATTATTTCTTATTTCTTATTTCTATTATGCCATCCATCCTGTTTCATGTTTCATTGTGACCTTATTTATTATTCTTTATCTTGAGTAGGGGGTCTATCGAAAATAACCTCTCTACTTCTTTTGAGGTAGCGGTATGGTCTGCATCTATTTTACCCTCCCAGACCCCACTTTGTGGGAATACATTAGATTTGTTATTGGTGGTGGTGGTTGAAGTTTAATTCCATGAATTAAATTATGTTGTAAAAAAATTAGCACGCTAGTGGGACCAAATCTTGTTGAAGTTATGGTGCTTAAGCCAGTAGAGTTAGTAAAATTAGTTGATCAGTTAGCTAGGAGATCCATTAGGATTAGTTTAAGACAATTGTTATCTGCTGGTGACAACTGTCAATATATAGCATTAACAGTTAATTATCTTTGTATGTATATATATATATGAGTGTCTAAGTGATGCGTAGTTAAGAAAGCTCATATTTTTCCTTTCTCTGTAATTTTGTTTTCTCTCCATAGTTCAATGGAACAATATTTTCTCTCTTCTCTGTGATCAGATTCTATCCAGAATCCCTTAATGGAGTATCTCAACATGGTATCAGAGACAAATTCTCTTAGTATATGATCGCGGATTGTTTAAGTATCGAAGATCTCTATTTAAAGGAAAAATCATTCACCGGCTAGATTTGAAGATATCTCCATGTTTTGATTGAGTAATTGAACTTTTATTTCATCTCATTCTCTTTACAGAATTGGTTGATATTTTTCCTCAATTAAAAGATTTTAGCTACAACAATTCCTATAACAGAAGGTTTTGCTACATATGCAAATGGAGGAGAAAACAATTCAACCATCCTCTATATATTCATCCATCGGATACTCAAATTTTTTTCTGGTATCAACTAAGATTTTAGGATTTAAAATTACTCCTTATGGATCAAATCCATAAGTATTGTTCTCCTTGTAAAAAACAAGCTAGGTTTTCTGCTAGGAACTTGTAGAAAAGGTATGTGTACTGCAGGTTTGCACAATCTATAGGATAGAAGTAATGTAATTATTCTACCTTAGGTCTTGAATATAATTTCTAAAGACCTAATTAGCATTATAATATACAGTTTAGATATTCATAAAGTTTGGGAAGATCTAAGGGAAAGGTTTGACAAAGTAAATGCTTCTAGAGCTTTATGCTTGCATAAGAAAATTGCTTCTCTTACTCAGGGTACCTCATATGTTTTGAGCTATTTATCGAGGTTAAGAGAACTGTGGGATGAGTTAAAGTACTAATACCACCTCCATCTTGTTCTTATTTTGAATCCAAAGAGTATGGAGCTCACTTTCAACTACAAAAGTTGTGACAGTTTCTGGTGGGATTAAACGAGTCGTATTCTCATGCTAAAATTCAAGTATTGATAACTATTTCTCTTCCAAATATACCCTAGACTTATGTAATGATTATAAACATAGAGAGTCAGAGGCTAAGTGGTGCTAGCAGTGGTATTTCAGGAGCTTCTGAAGGTTCTGATGTCACTGCACTTATGAACAATAGAATGTCTCATCACAAGTATAAGAATAGATTACATAATAGATACAATGGTGAAAGTAGTAGTAATAGTAGCTCTTACAATAGTATTGGCAGTAGTCACAATACTGGAAGTGGATCAGAAGGATTTAACAATGAATTCATACCTAGACATGTGTATGAACAAAGGACTGCTTATGGAAGAAGTCATCTATACTATGACTTTTGTCACTTCAAGGGACATACAAACGACACTTGCTATAAGATACATGGTTATTCAAATGACCTGAAAAAAAAGAGCAGGAACACAACATAATCATGCTAATAATGCAATTGTACAGGGAACTCAAACACATAATAATCAGGTATCTCATTCTAAGTCCATTTCAGGTATGCCTGCAATAACACTTTTCACTAAGGAGCAATATAATTAAATCCTTATGATGATAAGTACGGGAGAGGAACCTGAGATAACAACCAACATTACAACCACCAGCTCAGCTAGCTTATCTACAGATGTAGGTAATATCAATTCTTTTCTATCAATAATGAGTAAAAACACTCAGATAGTTGAGACTAGATCTTCTAATCAAATGGCAAATAGTTTGTAACTCTTAAATCAATGTAGAGAATTGAATAAGAAGAATATCACTTAAGTGAATTTACCTAATGGTGGTAAAGTGAATATTACTCATGTGGGAAAGGCTATAGTACTCAGGAATAAAATAGTTGATCATGTATTGTTCATCCCAGAGTTTAAATATAATCTTTTATTAGTGTCTTAAATAACAAAAAAATTGAATAGTTCTGCTTTGTTCCTTCCAGATTCAGTGTCTTTTTGGAATTCTCTCCCTGTAAGGTACTGGGGATTGATAGAGAAGAAGTAGAGGGACTTTACCTGCTGATAACTGAATCATGGTATCCCTCACGAGATCTCGATAATGCTAATGCTTCAATTTGTCAGTCTGTAAATAATAGTAGCCTGAATAATAGTTTCTCAAGTCTAATTAAGTGCCATGAGATGTCAAATCATATTAGTAGTGCTAGCTTGTGGAACAAGAGTCTTGTCCATACTCTTGTACTTGTTTTGAAAAAATAGGTGGTCTATAAAATATACAAGCACTGGAACATCTATGCACTGTGTTTCCCGTTGCCAGATAATCTAGGCTTGTATGTCCTACCAGTACTTTAATCTCTTCTAAATGATTTTAGTTCATGCTGATGTATGGGATCCTTACAGAGTTCTAACTCATGATAATAAAAGATACTTTTTGACTCTTGTAGATGAATTTTCTAGATTCACTTAGTTATTTTTGATGTCATCTAAAACAGACTCTATTGTTATTCTAGGAGACTTTATGTAAAGTGTTTTGGGAATGATACTGAAACTGAGTTTTTTAATACTTAAATTAATAGTTTATTCAAGGACTTTAGAATACTTCATCAAAGTTCTTGTGTCCATACTCCTCAACAGAATGGTGTAGTTGGGAGGAAAAATAGATATATTCTTGATATGTCTAGAGCTATCAGCTTTCAAGGATACATTCCTTTAATATTTTGGGGTGAGAGTGTATCTTCTAAAATTGATTGCCTTTAGTTTTTCGTTATGACAAATCCCCTTTTGAAAAGATGTTTAATAGAGCTACTTTACTTCAGTAACTAAGAGTTCTTGGTCCTTGTGTTATGTAACAACTGTGCCATGATCTGATAAATTCTCTCCATGAGCCTATCCAACAATGCATCTAGGCTATTCTTCCACACAAAATAGGTATGTTCTCTATAATACTACCTCAAAAATATTATTTGTTAGTAGGAATGTGGTGTTTCAAGAATATATTTTTCCTTTCATGGATGTTTAAGTTTATCCTCTTCCTTTGTTCCCTATGTTGTACCTTCTTGCTGATGATCCTCATATCACTACTCATGTGATGCCTTCTGTTGACTCTATAATATCTCTTTCTGCTGAAATTGTTTCCACTGAGGTCACAACAGACTCTATTGCATACATATTTTCTTCTACTTCCCCTCAACTTAAGCAAAGGAGATCCTATGGATTGTCCAAACCATCTATGTGGTTGCATGACTATATGGTTGTTTCTAAATCTGGTCGCTCCTATCCTATGTATCAGTTTGCTTCCTATAAGAAACTATCTCCTAGTTATAAGTTTTCTATAACTGCTTACTCTGCTATTTTAGAACCTATTTCTTATGAAGATGATTCTCAAGATCCTAAGTGGATAGCTGTTATGTAGGATAAGATTAAAGATCTTCAAGATAACAACACTTGATCTTTGGTTGTTTTACCTCCTTATAAGGTGCCTATTGGTTGTAAGTGGGCGTTCAAGGTAAAGTACAAATCTAATAGCCAAGTTGAGAGGTATAAGACAAGGTTGGTATCTAAAGGTTATAGTCACCAAAAAAGTTTAGATTATACGGAAACTTTTTCTCCTATGTTTATGATGGTCACAGTAAGATCAGTGGTGGATTTGAGTTGTTTCTAATGGCTGGTTTATTTTCCAGATGGATCTACACAGTGCTTTTTTTAGGGTGATCTTGCTGAGCTGCAAACCAAGAGAAGTGTAACATGGTTTGCAAGTTACATAAATCTTTGTATGGACTAAAAAAGGCTCTAAGACAATGGAACCTGAAACTTACAGAGGCCTTAATTAACATGAGGTTTACTCAATGACATTATGATTACTCCTTGTTTACAAAAAATGTTGGCAAAGATCTTACTATGGTACTGGTGTATGTAGATGATCTATTGGTCACAGAGTCTAGTACATTTCTTCTACAACAAGTTAGAAAAGATCTTTAAATGAGGTTTAACATGAAAGACTTGGGAGAGTTAAAGTACTTTCTTGGTATTGAGTTCTCTAGATCTAAAGAAGGAATAATCATATGTCAAATAAAATATGCTCTGCAACTAGTATCTGAGCTGGGATTTTAAGAATGCAAACCTGCTTTGAAACTCTTAGAGTTTAACCATAAGCTCACCTCCTCAGAATTTGATCAACATATAGAAACCAAAGAAAGTTATCTGGACAGAGCTTTTACGAACTATGGTGAGTATCAAAGACTAGTAGAGAGGTTGTTATATTTGATTATGACTAGGCCAGACGTTGCTTTTGTGGTTTAAGTTTTAAGTCAATTTATGCACCCAAAGCATTACAAATGCCTAGCAACAAGTGTACTCATTTAGTAGCCTACTATGATTCTGATTGGAAAGCATGCATGGAGACTAGAAAATCTATAATTGGATATGTACTAAAACTTGGAAGGGCTATGATCTCTTGAAAATCAAAGAAACAAGGAACAATATCAAGAAATTTATTAAAATTATGACAATAATAGTAGCAGAAGTAGTATGGATGAAAGGACTGTTTAAGGAAGTTGGAGTGACAATATAACAGCCTGTGAAGTTGTTTTGTGATAGCAAAGTTGCTATACAAATTATTGTTCATACTATATTCCATAAGAGGACTAAGCATATAGATATTGACTGTCATGTTGTAAGAGAAAAAATAACTGAGGAATTGATACAAATACAACATATAGAAACCAAGGAACAACATGCAAATTTCTTGACCAAAGGTCTATGCAGACCACTACATGAAATTCTAGGTAGCAACCTGGAAATAGAGAATATATTTCAATCCTTAGCTTGAGGGGGAGTGTTGAAGTTGTGGTGCTTAAGTCAACAGAGTTAGTAAAATGATGAGTTAGTTAGGAGTTGTATTAGGATTAGTTTAATACAACCGTCATTAGCTGGTGACAGCTGTTAGTATATAGCATCAGGAGCAATTAATTCTCTTTTTATGTGTATATATAGGGTTTTCTAAGTGATACATAATTAAGAAAGCTCATATTTTTCCCTTTCTTTATAATTCTATTTTCTCTCTGTGGTTCAATAAAATAGTATTTTTTTCTTCCTTCTTCCTTCTTTTGTGATCAGATGCTCTCTAGATTCCATCGATGGAGTATCTCAACATCTGTTCTTCATCTTTTCTCTCACAAATTAAATCTACAAATTTGGAGTTATAAAATTGATGAAAATTACTTCAAGCTTTGTCTTTGAGTTTCATCAGGTCTATACTCCGATAAATCTTGAGGTAGGAAAAATTTGTACATCTAAATTTTGTGAGACTTTACAAGACGAATCTCAATTTCAGTGGAGTTCTTGGAGGCTACTTTACCCTAAGCCTAACTTGGAGGTTACTTTACCCTAAATCCTAATTAATGCCTATTTAAAGGATAACATATTCCCTTAACGATGCATCTCCAATATACCACAAATTCACGGGATATTCATAAAGAGATCAAACATCTCGAATATCTCCAAACTTTTATAAACTCATGGAATATTCACAAAAGAGATCAAAACTCTCTCTTCTTGATAATTAAATGCGAGATCTAAAAAATTTAAATACTCCCTTTATGGAGATCAAATTCAAATCTTCCTATGTTTGAGAAATATGCTACTAATGGTCCTCGAATTATGGAGAAAATTCCTATCAAATTCAAATCCTCATACATTCGATAAATATGCTACTAATGGTCATCAAATTATGAAGAAATTCAAGAGTGAAGAATCATGAGAGTAATAGATTTGTCCCCGCATGTTCATCAATAAATATTCTTGTTTTTTCGTATTTTATTTGTGGTTGAAGTTTTTTTCATGAATTAAATTATATTGCAAACAACATGTTATTGTTGGGGATAAAAAAGAAAAAGATATGCCAACTTTAGTTTAGAGCTTGAGATATGCCAACTTTTTGTTTAGAGTATGATGTTGATTGCAAATACCGCATGATTCACTAATCACGAGTTAAGAGTGAAAAAAGAAAGTGAATATCAGCCCAAACTTTTCATCCAAATTTATATGTAGGAAATTCCCTTCTACCTTTTCATTTTAGATGGCCTATAATAGGGTGTCAAAAGGGGGGTTGGGTTGGATTTTGATAAATCAAAATAATCTTAGTCAATCAATGAGTCTAGCCAAAATTAGCTCAAAAAATTACTTATGTTCAAATGAATTGAATTGAAATGAACTAAAAATGAATTGGGTTATGACCCGTTCAACTTTATCCATGTGCTTTTATTTAGAAGAATTAAGCTAAATAGTTATATGCCCACTCAACATCATTAATTTAAAATAGTTGACAAATGTATAATATATGCATAATCATATATTATTAGTATATAATCTATGTATATCGACTAGGAAGAGTAAATAGTAAATTTTAAAGGCAATTTGGGTAAAGACCCCTTTTTATTTTTGTTAAATTATCTTCTGTTATATTTTATTCAAATTATATTTTATTTTTAAAGTTTTGAAAACTTATTATGTAATTAATCATGGTTATTGTCTGCACTGCTTGACAAGTGTGTTAATCTAATGCGGTGAAAATTATATAATATTGGACTTATAAAATACATGGTACAAGAAAAGTGTACACATAGATATATGTGAGTTTGATGGTGAGAAAAATATTTGTCAATTTTTTTTTTTCAAATTTTTCATATTTGGTTGGTTAAACTTTATGAAAAATATTTTCTCTTCTTGCAAAAACAAAAAAAAAAAAAGAGGAAAATGACTTCTTACAAAAACAAGAAAAACAAATGTCATAAATTCTAACAATCCAATTTCATTATCTTTTCCCAACTCATCCAATGCCTCCAACCCCTTGACCATTCCACCGTTGCCACCCTCGAACCCCCAAGTGTACACATATCTGACATTGGTGGATATATGTCCACAACATTCATTAAATTCTCTTGCTTCATGAACCAGTACGTACTTCGAATTTTCTTATTTCATAGTTGATAGCATTGATTTATTTCATAGTGGAAGACCAATGCACCTCGACAAAAGTAGTCGTGATAAACAAGTTGGCAGACCAACTTATCAAATCTCAAAATTATTATCTATAAAGCAACTTTTACAAATCGTTGCACTTTTGGCAGCAGGAGTCATTCTTGACTAGGATTAGTGAATGGATTTATCTTATACTTGTACAGTTGTACTAGTATAAATAATTTTTATATTATCATTATAGGAAGTAACATGTTATGATTTTCAGGTTACTAGAAGGTTACAATTACATTTAATTATCTTTCAAGTGACTTAACACCGGCGCATAAAAGTAAAATCTCACCAACTCAGCTCTATGGGGCTTCACCGGATTAGGAAAAAATTGCATAGGCAATCTATTTTGTAAAGCGTCATATAAAGCTCCACCAACTTTTGAAAACCTTAGTATTCGTATCAAGTTGAGGGTGTTCAGCAGTAGTAGAGCTAGAACTTTTTATTTAGGGGTTAGAATATAAAAAGTAAACACACGAAGTGATCGAGGAGGATTCAACATCTATTATATATACATAAAAAAATAATTTTAACCACATATAAACAATGTTATTTTTGGTCGAAGGGGTTCAAATGAACCCCTGGATTCTTGCTAGCTCCACCCCTGGTGTTCAGCATTACAATTATTATTATTGCAAGCTTCTAGAAGTGAGTCTTGAATTTCCATATAAAAAAATTAAATTTTAAATCAAGTGAGTATTGTTAGAAAAACATGCAAATATTGGTAGGAATAAAGGTAGCTCAGACTTGAAAGAAACTACTTTCAATTTCGAATACCTATGTCAGCATTTTCAAATATACATTTTGAAGTTTGACAACAGCAAGCGAAACTTAAAGCATGATTGACGAAAGTCCAGCCTAGGCTAGCCAAACGTCAAGCAAAAATGTTGAAGTTTGATTTTTACAACCAGTATTCCAAACATCAGACGCAAACTAATGCAACGTTGGTTACATCATTAAACTTGCAAAAAGAAAAGAACTATATTGCAGCTATTTATTGTTTAAATGGTGGCCCCAAAATCGAGCTATATGTGCACTTGGCCCCGTGTATCCGGCAAATGGGGTTCAGTATATCAAAGCCATCTGTGTTTCAGGAAGAGAGCATCAAAACACAATAGTAAAATGGTTATAAACAATTGATAGAACGACTAAAAAGGTATATGTAGCATCCTAGTACATGGTCAGAGCACGAATTCTTAGATACAAAAATAGTGCTGTCTTACACACCTACATGCACATAACATCCAACAACAAAAAAGGGGAAGTTGTAAAAATTAAAGGGGAAGTTGTAAAAATTAAATCACCCAAAAAAGAAAGAAAACGAACTAGCTACATAAATTTGGTATGCACACACCACCATCTGGATTTTGCTGCTCCTTCCATATCCTTCCAGTGACACGAAGTTTCAGCTCTTTCCGGTCACCACCAGAAAAGAAAAGTGCCATGTTACGCTGGATTATAAGACCATCATGACTGTCCCTGACCTTACGATGGCTATCTCTGATACTTCTTGGGGTACCTTCCCATATAAGCTTTCTACCATTTCCTCCTACCTCTAGACTGTAGCTGTAATTGCGTGCATCAGTTTCATCACCCATGAATCGTAAAAATGCCATATAAACAGGGGCCATGCCAAGCTGGAAGGCCTCAAAATGGAGACAGAAATACTGCCCAAAACAGTGGAAGACCTGATAAAGGAGCAAGAAGAGTCTCTCTGTTAAAATACACTACTTCGATGAAGTTGCTGTGAGAATACACTTTGATACATCAACAAAAGCATGAACGAGATACAAATATTTCCTAATCCCAGTCTTGGAAGGTGGGAAAAAAAATTGTGTGCACACATACATACATACATTGTACAGAATGCAGGCACAGACACCCAGTGACTCTAAAACTCAATCAAGAGACTCTAGGCAAAACTCAAACAAAGCATGCCTCAAAAACTCATCCTACCCTATCTCATATTTATTAGAATCTGCCGAAGTAAAATGTTCTACGCATCTTTTGACACTATAAGAGGCATTCTTGTTTTTTATTTGAAGACAGAAACTTTTCCAAAACAGATTGGAAATGACAGGACAGACTACAATGGCCATAAGGTGAATTATATGTTCTTCATTATCGCAATAAACTCTGAACATAATTGAATCAGAATATTTTAACCTTTCAATAGAATGATTTCAAATATGCTCAAAATGGATGCATCAAAAGTAAAGATTACCTACTAAGAAAAGGAGACTAGAGGACAAGCATTTTTTTTTCCTACTAAATATGAAAATCCAGGATGTTATGACAAAACAAAAGGAAAAAAGAGAGGACATTTGGACTACGAAATAAAAGCAGGTGTTCCAAAAACATTAAAAACAACATGGGATATTTTGGCATCCAACTGTTCCCTTGTCAATAATTCATCCATATACTTGTTGCAAGTTCATTTTTATAGCACTAGGGTGGTTTGTGTGAACTTAAACCGCAACAACATCAATTATTAGACAGAAACAAACAAAAATATTATTTGATGCTAGCTATGACTTAATTCCAATAATATAAGAAGATGCTGAAGTTACCGTCAACATCCATGTCGCATTTTCTACTTCACGGGGATTAGACTTCACATAACGATGGTTGAACGTGCATCCCGTGTGCATATCCACTTTGTGGTCATCTCTTAAATGCGTAACCAAATAAGGGATGTCCCCTGTCACTGAGCACTCTGATCCAGCGTATGGGCAACTGTATGGTCTAAAATTGCACAATGTCTCATGCTTGAGTTTGCTGTAATATGGGAATATTGCTGGACACCCCAAAGAAAAATATTTGCAAGGCAGTTCAAGTGACTCTGCAACCTTCTCTAGCGCTAAACACCTTATATCACCGAGCTCTTGTCTGCACGTCGGACATCTATTGTGCACCCTTGTTTTGCAGGTAGAACAAAGCGTGTGCCCATTGTGACACTGCAAAACAGACAAATTTTCAACAGACCTCATTTAAATGGAGTAGAATTTCAAAGACTAAATGAACAATATGAATCTTGAAATGGATTTAAGTTTATCAGTTGATCTATCCAGTTTTGCATCAAGGTATTTTACGTGCGTCTACTTTATCCCAAAGATTTTTTTTTCTTTATCAAAAAAAGAAAACGGAAAATTTTTAAGCACATCTACAAAGAGTTCATGTATCAAGGAGAACCATCCAGAAGATATGCTTAGATGAGAGAAAACTTGGCAAAAGGAGGAAGCAAATATCAACATTCATCCCTCAGTAGTTATACAACACAACATTCTCTTGGCAGATACACCTCCCGTCTATCTGATGTAGCTCTAAGACGCAATATTCTAAGTCTTCACATGGCAATCAGACAAAATTCCAAAGAGAAACAGTAGCACTTAGGGCTTATTTGGTTGGGGAACAAGTTATCCCAGGATTAATAATCCTGGGATAAGTTATCCCAAGATTGTTATTCCACCCTCAATGTGGGATTAAAGAAAACACCACAATCCTGGAATAATTTATCCCGCGAATTTATCCCAACCAAACATGGGATAAACTCATCCTAAAATTAATCCCAAGATTAGTTATGCCTTATCCATTGTACCAAACGAGCCCTTAGTGTTAGGAGAACAGACGACTCCCAAATTTAGGCAGAGAGAATATTTCAGGCATGAAAAGATCCATTAGAATTATTATTTTGCTTTTTCTCTATTTCTTTGGAAGGCCAACCATCTGATCTTTACAGAAGAATAAATTTGTTCAGTATTATGTAAAACAGTATTATGTAAAACGCCATGTTCCGAAACTATCACTATCACATACATATAATTGGTTCATTCAGAATAGATGATGTGAAAATTGTGCTCATCCGTTTGATCGTAATGTGCGGTGAAGAATAATGTAATCAACAGGAGTCACCTGAAATATATCCCCAAGAATGTATCTAAATGACTTAACTGCTACTCACTAAAATGAAAAGAAAAGCAAATGTCCATTTTCTGTTACATAATTCCTAGCTTCTAGAGACACAAGGCATTATCCATTTTTCTTTTTCTTTTTGATAAATAGGTATAAACCAGTTCTGAAGAGGAGACATCAGATAATTTACTCGAAAAGGACACATTTACTTTCAGATTAAATAATCCCTAGTGGCATCGACTATTTTCTGGAAGGTCATATTTGATTATCTACCCTCAATCAGGGAGCAGGCCTACACCTTATTCAGCAATGCATGACCACTAAGTAACTTCAATTTTTTTCAAGATTTTAATCATTAAACATGCATAAATGATTATCAAAGTGTTCTTTTTCTCTCCTTTCTATGTTTTTTATTTCTTTTCTTTTTAATAACCGCAGTGTCCAGGCCAACTTGCGTACCTCGACTAGTTTTATGGGTACCTACTACCTCCCACCAGCACAGGTACCGATAACTCTTTCAATCAAGGCCTACTGGTAACTCTTTCAACCAAGGCCTGGATAGATAGATAGTAATCACCCCCTAGGGTTTAAACTTATAGTAATCACCCTCTAGGGTTTAAACTTGAGACCTCATGATTCTTAACCCACTTCATTGACCACAACCTTGGGAAGTGTTTTGGACGGCGAAAGGCGATAAGAGGCCAAAAGGCCCCGCCTTGCCATACGGCGAGGCGATCGCCTTTTGAAAGTGCGGTGACAATTATTACAAAAAAATTAAAACAATTAATTGCATATATAATGATCAAAATTTCAATAGCACTAATATATTAGGAAATATTTCAAGTCAAAAATTAAAAATAGATAGTAGATAAATACAGTGTGTAGAAAAAGAAGAGAAAGTGAAAGAAATAGAAGGAGGAGAATAACAGAAGTGAAAAATAAGAAATCAGTACCAAACTACCAGTTGAACCGCCGGAGTAAGAAGAAGAAGAAAGAAGAAAAAGAATAAGAGAAACCATGCCGCCGGAGTACTTACCAGTTACCAGAGTAGCCGCCGCTGGTCGTCGGAATCACAGTCGCACTAATGACTTGCCTTAGGTCACAATCGCAGTCACCAAGCAAGTAAGATAGTTGAACCAAAATAGGCAAATGAGCCCAACAATTACCTTTTTTATTCCTAAAATCCTAATTTTTTTCAAAAAAAAAAAAAAACCAATGCCATTATCACCTCGCCTCACCATGTCGCCAAACTCGCCTAGGCATCGCCTTTCGTAGGTTGGTGGCGACTATGCCTCGCCTCTCCTCGCCATTCGCCATTGGCAACGTGGCGAGCACAATTGATAACACTGCCCTTGGATGCCCTCCTTTTTATTTTTATATGCTTTAAGATTCGCTCCATAGCCTTTAAAGGGGTGGATTAAAGTGGGATAAAAATTAGCCCGTCTTCTGTGATAAACTTTAACTTTGGACTAAAGTTTAGACCTGTAATCCCTCCAATGTCGGATTACTATTCAATGGTAAGGAAGATCTTATAATTTTTGCATTTGCTTATCTTAAGGCCAAAATTGTTATATGCCCAATTCAAATGTACTAGAGTGATGGGGCACCGATTAGCTTAATCAAGTGAGGAATTAGTTAATTAGTCGAAAATTGGTTACTAGTTCAAAAGGTAGTTACGCGCGTGGACTACGCACAATCCGGGAAAAAGTTATAACAAACTTCCCCTCCAGTTTCCTGTTTCCTGTTTTTGTTTCCTTTATTAGCTATGTTTTAGATTCAATTGTAATGAAGCTTGAGTAATAAGAAATTAAGAATTACAATTTCTCTTCCAATGCTCTCTCATCAACTCCCTAATTCCTTATTATTGAGTGATCTGTTCAAGGGTGATTCATCAGTTTACCCTTTAGGAACACCTAATTTTCCAAAAGTTGATCTTTAAATCTAGGTCACATCATAGGTATCACAGCCAGCACATTCTTGGACCATTTTCGATGGGAGATCACAACACTCGTATGCAGGAGCTGCGTAAAGAAGTCGATAACCTAAAAGGTTCCATGGAGACTGTTGTAAATTCTGTGCCGGATCTGAGGCAAATGATGGATGCTAAAGTCACACAAGCCATGAATGAAATCAAGAGGATGTTCATGGGCAATGGAGCTGCAAGAGGAGAAAGGTAGCCAGCTACAGTTGTACCTGATTTAGCTCCAGCGGCTAACCCACCTAGGCATGACGATTATCAGTCACCCACTCAAAACTATAAGGTAGAGTTTCCTAAATTCGATGGTGATGGATTAAAGGACTGGTTGTGCAGTGTGAGCAATTCTTTGAGGTGGATAAAACACCTGGTAGGTCTAAAGGTGAAATTAGCTTCTTGTAGAATGGAAGGGAAAGCCTTGCAGTGGCATCAATCTTTTATGAAGCAAAGATTGTCCAAGGTGGAGTGAATACGTAGGTTGCTTGCTAGGTTTGGATCTGAACTTTTTGATGATCCTATGACTGATTTGAGAGACTTGAGACAGACTAGTTCTGTTCAAGAATATGTGGATCTTTTTGATGAATTGCTCACCAGAGTTTATCTTTCTGAGCATTATGTGGTTAGTTGTTTCATTAGAGGATTGAAACCTGAAACTGGCTTGCCAGTAAAAATGTTGAGTCCTAGAACTTTAGCTAAGGCCATAAGTTTGGCTAGGATGCAAGAATAAACACTTGTAGTGCAGAAACAAGTTTTTACACATGGTGCTATTCTAGCTACTCCAGAAATCCTCCTAAATTTCCTAATTCTGTAATATCATCTTCTTCTTATTCTAAACAAATTCTTCCTTCCAAACAAGCTAATTCGGTTGTTGGAAGTTCCAAACCAAGTTACAGACATCCTAGACTGTTAAGTCTAGGAGAAATGGATGAAAGGAGTAATGGATTGTGCTTCAATTGTGATGAAAAGTACAGCTTTGGACATGTGCGTGAAAAGAAGAGGCAGTTATTTAGTTATTTTGTTTGGAAGTTGGTGAACAAGATACCCCAGTAGAAGTGGAAGAAAATGAATCTGAGCTGATTGATCCTGCTGAGCTTTTGACAATCATGAACCAGGGTTTGGAGACTAATTCAGAGGGGTCAATGCTACCAAGGGTTTCAATGCATGCCATGTGTGGAGGTCACGATTTCAGGACCATGAGAGTGACTATATCCATCAAGGGAAGGTTGTTCAAGTTCTCATTGATACTGGCAGTACCCATAATTTCTTGGACCTCAGCACTGCCAAGAAATTAGGATGTGCCTTAACTGCAATCAGCCCCTTTAATGTGTCAGTAGCAGATGGTAAAAAGACGCAGAGTCACAACATCTGCAAGAAGGCAGAGTGGAAGATGCAGGGTGTGACTTTCAACTCTGATAAGTTGATACTACCTACTGGAGGTTGTATTATGGTTTTGGGATACAGTGGCGCATTACTCTTGGTGATATAATGTGGAATTTTAAGCAGCTTAAAATGGAATTCAATGTTCAAGGCAAGAAGATATCACTTGGTCTGGTTCAACCTCCAGCAGTCAAAAAGATCTCCTCACGAAGAATGGATAAGCTTTTGGCTCAACCTGCTGAATAGTGTATGATGTCTCTAGGTCTCTTCCTACAAAATGAAGGTACCATGGAGGCTAGTTTGTATTCTTTACAAGGAGAGTGGTAGATGACTTGGAATCTTCTGGGTTCCAATTGGTTCTAGACAGTTATGAAAGCTTGTTTGACCCTTCTACAGACCTACCTCCTTGTAGGAGTCATGACCATTCTCCGAGAGGGCACTTCACTTGTTAACATCAGTCTATGTAGATATCCTGCAGTCCAAAAATATGAAATTGAGACGCTAGTTGATGAAATGCTCACTTCTGGTGTCATCAGAGATAGTACTAGTCCCTATTCTTCTCCAATTGTGATGGTCAAAAGGAAAGATGGATCATGGAGGTTGTGTGTGGACTACAGAGAGTTAAACAGCTACACGGTGAAAGATAAATTCCATATACCTGTCATAGAAGAGCTACTGGATGAACTACATGGTGCAAGGTATTTCTCTAAGCTAGATTTTAGGTCCGGCTACCATCAAATTAGGATGTATGGGCCTGACATTCCTAAAACTGCTTTTAGAACACAAAATAGTCATTATGAGTTTTTAGTAATGCCTTTTGGCTTAACTAATGCTCCTTCCACTTTCCAGAGCCTTATGAATAAGATATTTCATGACCACCTTAGAAAATTTATTTTAGTCTTCTTTGATGATATATTGATCTATATTCCACTAAGTCTCACTTGGCACATCTTGAGTCAGCTTTCAGTATCTTAAAGGAGAATGTCTTGCTTGTGAATAAGTACAAGTGTGATTTTGGATTTACAAGGATAGACTATCTTGGCCATGTGATATTTGCAGAGGGTGTAGCTATGGACAAACTTAAGGTGGAAGTTGTTTTGGACTGGCATCGGCCAAAGAATTTTGAAGGGTTAAGGGGGTTTCTTGGCCTCACTGGATACTATAGAAGGTTCATACAGGGATATGGCCTCATTACCAGACCCTTTCATGATTTACCGAAGAAGAGTGGCTTTACATGGACACCAGAGGCAGTTGCACCATCTGACAAACTTAAGATGGCCTTAACCACTGCACCAGTTTTGGCCTTTCTTGATTTTTCTCAGGAATTTACCATAGAAACAGATGCTTCAAGAGATGGTATTGGTATTGTGCTAGCACAAAACTACATGCCTATAGCATTTTTTAGCAAAGGTTTATCCCCCAAAATCAAGGCTCTATCCATGTATGAGAGGGAGTTGCTAGCACTAGTGTTAGTTGTTCAAAAGTGGCGACCCTACTTGTTAGGTAGACACTTTTGCATCAAAACAGA
This sequence comes from Capsicum annuum, assembly GCF_002878395.1. NCBI lineage: Eukaryota > Viridiplantae > Streptophyta > Magnoliopsida > Solanales > Solanaceae > Capsicum > Capsicum annuum. Next base: position 47,158,689 of record NC_061116.1, read on the forward strand.
TCATCAAAATTTAAAATTCCTTTTGGGGCAAAGAATTACAACTCCTAGTCAACAGAAGTGGTTGGTGAAACCTCTTAGTTATGACTACTCTATATTGTATAAGAAGGGGAATGAGAACATAGCTGATACACTATCTAGGTAGGAGGAAATAATACAGATGTGCAGCATCTCAGGTTTGCAATCATCATTACTTGAGGAGGTCAAGAATCATGGATCACTCATCCTCACTTGCAGTCTCTTATAAAGAACATCCAAGCAACTAAGTGTACCAAACCTTATTATTAGTTCGCGGATAAGGGTAGAAGGCTAGGATGAGTGCGTGGGTTGTAGCAAGTAGTTGGGTTAGTAATCCTAGGACTGTGTCCATAGGTAGGAACTCCTAGACAGGAGGGTTTGGGTGTGGTGGGTGTCTTTGGTCTATGAGTGTATGTTGCTACTAGGTGGGTGTCCTATTTCAAATGTCCTGTTTCTTATCCCTTATTTCATATTGTGCTTATTTATCTTATTTCGTATTGCTCTAATTTCTATTTTATTATGTCTTATTCCTTATTTATGTTATGCCATCCATCCTGCTTCATGTTTCATTACGCTCTTGTTTACTATTCTTTATCTTGAGCCGGGGGTCTATCGGAAACAGCCTCTCTACTTCTTCGGAGGTAGCGGTATGGACTGCGTACATTTTACCCTCCCCACACCCCACAAACTTCGTGGGAATACATTGCGTTTGTTGTTGTTGTTGTTGCTGGTATTTTGAGCACAAAAGGAAAGCTGATGCTAATTTGAGGAAGCAACTTATTGCTTATTTCATGAAAGCTCACTTAGTGGTCATTCTAATATCAATGCTACATTGCATAGTTTAAAGCAAGAATTCTATGGGAAGAAAATGCAACGGGAGGTTTATTCTTTTGTCACAGAGTGTGACACTTTCCAAAGGTGCAAGGGTGAGAATGTTGCCCCACCCTAGCCTATTGCAGCCTCTTCCCATCCCTGACAAGGTTTGGCAAGACCTCTCTATGGATTCCATCGAGGGACTTCCTAAAGCTATTGGCAAGGAAGCTATTTTTGTGGTGGTTGACAGACTCAGTAAGGCTGCTCACATCCTTGTCTTAAACATCCTTATTCAGCACTAGATGTTGCTCAATTGTTCATTGATGGTGTCTTCGAATTGCATGGAATGCCAAAATCTATTGTTTCAGACAGGGATCCTATTTTTGTAAGCAAGTTTTGGCAGTAGTTATTCAAACTACAGAAGGTTTCCTTACTAACTTCTTCTGCATACCATAGTCGGACTAATGGTCAAACTGAGGTTGTCAGCAGGTGTTTGGAGTCCTATGAGGTGCATGACCTTTGATAAACCTAAAGATTGGCCGCATTGGTTGTCAATTGCTGAATGGTGGTATAACACCTCCTACCACTCCTCTATCCACATGACCCCTTATGAAGTTGTTTTTGGCCAAAAGCCACCTCCCTTGCTCCCTTACTTACCCTTTGATTCTCAATTGGATGTGGTTGATAGAAGCTTACAGGCTAGGGAAGCCACTATCAGATGTTTGAAGTTTCATTTAAGCCAAGCTCAAAATAGGATGAAGATGCAAGCTGACAAGCACAGGACTTGAGAAGCTTGTCATAATGTTGCTACTCCTACACTTCCTGTTGTTCACACTGATTCAGGTCACATCTTGCTAGTGCCTGAAGCTATTCTTGATAGAAGACTCTTTCAAACGAGGGGCTGAATTGGTACTCAAGTCCTGGTCAAGCGGTTGAATGCAGCACCTGAAGATAGTTCTTGGATGGAAATCGTGAAATTTACTCAACAGTACCCTCACTTCAATCCTTGAGGACGTGGATTGTTTTCAGGGTGGAGTGATGGGGAGGCGATTAACTTAATCAAGTGAGGAATTAGTTAATTAGTCGAAAGTTAGTTAGGCACGTGGAATACAAGCGATCCGGGAAACAGTTATAACTAACTTTTCCTCCAGTTTCCTGCTTTTGTTTTCTGTTTCCTTTATTAGCTACTTTTTAGATTCAGTTGTAATGAAGCTTGAGTAGTAAGAATTACAGTTTCTCTTCCAATTCTCTCTTATCAACTCTCTAATTCCTTATTATCGAGTGATTTGTTCAAGGGAAATTCATCAGTTTACCCTTTAGGAACACTCAATTTCGCAAAAGTTGATCTTTGAATCCAGGGGGTCACATCAAAAATTTAACTGAATGTTATATCAAAAGGTTGGATATCATAATATGTTGTTATTATTTCATAATACTAGTAACTATGGGACATCAAGTTACAATCCAATGAATAATTATCCCTCATTATAGTTCTATTTTCAGATATCCTGCTTGAAACCAAATGACCACATTACTTTTATCCTGACCATCCCAGTCAGTATGCAAACACTATAGAATTTGGCTACACCAATTTAATCTACTCCAAAATTCTCAGGCAGCCCAAGCTAAATCAACAGCAAAATGAACTCCAAAATAAGTTACAAGAACATGACTTGGTAAGTAATCTACACCACCAAATTCTGGACTGGCTTCAAATTTTATTTCTACGCTCAACTTGTTCAATATACCTTCATGCAAAGGTCTTTTTAGATAACCTTACCAGCTTCCTTGATAAACAATGAGATATTCATGATAGCATCATATAATCGGATTCCAAATTCATGACCTAGGAAGGACAATTCAAGATCAAGACATTGCCCAATGAAGTAGTTTAATCCACTCAATAGTCCAACATAAGTCCTTCTATGACCTGAAGTAGGAAAGAGCATAGAATTAAGTGCATCTCCCCATAGTGCTGTAATATTAAGTCTCCATTACCTAGAGCAAACATTGTCTTTTGGGTTACCAAATTCATTCCTCATATATATTTGAACCACTGCCGAAACACAATAATGACGATCTGCGGATTCCACAAGCAGCATATCGTTCTTCTATTAGTCAAATTTTAATGCAACCAAATCGCGAAACTCTCACTCTAAGAATCAGCTTCTGTTAGTCACCAAAAAAGTCAACCGTAAACAGTGGATTCAATAAGAAAAGCACAACATTGTCTGCAGTCATCTTCAACAACTTTTCCGCCTTCTACAATTGGTTAAAAAGTCAACCAAATAACAGTAGATTATTCCATTAACCTTGCTAACATAATCATTGTATCATGCTTCCGTCTGTCTTTAAAACTTCCCCTGAACCCTCTAGAGAGCCAAAACGAGCCCATGAAAGTCCCCAAGTAGCCAGCTTTCAAGTAATTAAGCCGTAAGAGCACAAATCAACCTACTGAATTCAACTCCATTTCTTCGTTATCCATTTACATAACAACAACAACATACCCAAGGACAGAGTGTACGCAAACCTTACCCCTACCTTGGGAGGTAGAAAGGTTGTTTCCGATAGACCTTCGGCTCAAGGTAAATCATATCAGAGCAGATCGAGAAAAAAGAAAAAAAATGAAAGTGAAGAATCATTGCAAAAGACAATCGAAGCATGATAAATAATTCTGAAAAAGGAACGGTAAGTACAACCAAAATAGAGTGATAACCGAAGTACAAGAGACAGTAGAATGTAGATAGTAATAGAAATCAAAGGATAAAAAAGTACAGGAAAAATACTACGACTACTATAAGCACGGATAAGAGAGACAACACTCTACTACCTACTAGCCTTCTACCCTATTAATTAGTTAATAGATTTTTCACAAATGAAGTTCGCATTCTAACAGCAAGAGATCAACCCTTAACATACTCTACCAGTGGCATCCAATCCCTCAATTACGTTGAATTGAAACCACAGACTTACCCTGACAAAATCAGAAGATCCTATAAACGAAAAAACTAGAATTCATTTCTACATTCTTTGTCATCTCCAAATTAACTAAAAAGGGTAGCATGATGCACCAAAGCTCCCGCTATGACTATTGCACGCAACCTTACCCTACATTTCTGCAAAAGGTTGTCTCCACGACTTAATTAAATTACACAAAAGACTTCATTTTTCCCCTCAAGCACCAAAATCCCTCTAACACAGGAACAAAAAGATAACAACAACAACAACAACTACTACTCTCAATTCCAATACTCAATAATCTGAATCAATCAAAACCCAACAACAAATTTGGAAATAAATGTAAAAAATAATAAAGAAAAATGAACCTGATGAATCGGTGGGTACATAGAATTGGTACAAACGGGGCACTCAAGCAATTCATGTACACTAGTAGGGACAATTCCAACATTATTATTGGGCTTTGGGTACTGATGAGATGCATGGATCTCTTCATCATCAACACCATCCATTGATGATGATACACATTCAATGCTATCCATCTCCATTTCTTCCATTCAAAAATCTGAACCACCCACTTTCATCAAAATAGAAAAAGATTCAAACTTTTGATTTTTGAAAGAAATTTGGAGAAAAGTAACAACAAGGGTTCGGATCAAGAATAAAAAGAAACGAACCCTTTTGCCACACCTCAAACTTCTTTTCTTCTTTTTTCTTCTTCTCTTTCTGGGCTTCCAAAGGTTGTCTGAGGAGAAGAGAGAGGTTTAAGGATCGCCGTCAAATTCCCAACATTAACTGTTCCTGATCTTCATCCAACGGCCTCTTATTTTTCTCCAAAAATGCCTTTTATTATTTTTAAAATATTTTTCCATCATTAAATGACTATAAAAATCATTGTTTCCATTTAAATTTTAAAATATATTTAATTTTATTTAATAAATAAACCTCAAATAAATTTTTAATAAAAATGTCAAATCAGTGTGGCAATAAAATAAAGTATTAAATTCCTAAGTTGAACTGCCTGTTGTGATGGAAGTACTTGTTGGCCAACCTATTTGATGTGATTTTTTCCTTTATGTGACATGTGGATCTCAAGGTAAACCATGGAGTATTTTAATTTATGGAGAAGGATCAAATTTATTTTTCTATGTAGAAAAATTAGCTAAATATATTTTTCGTCATATATTGAGATTGAATTTATCTTCTTTATTATACTTAGGTCAAATTTATCTCTCTACTTTAAAAAATTAATTAAATATATCTTTCATCATACTTTGGGCTCAAATTTACCCTCGCATTTAAGAAATTTTTTATATATATTATTTCGTAATAGAAAAGCTCAAATCAACGTTAAATGTTTCATTTAAAAAAAATAAAAATACACCTCAATCTAATCAATACGATTCAACTCGAGCCACAAAAAAGACACAAATAAATATATCCCCTTCAGTTTTGTTGATTAAATTTTTCCAATGAAATTAAGCCACTAGATATTTATCCGTGCATACCTCATGAAAAATTGATATGCATCTGTGTAAGCACAAAGAAATATATCTATCTCTCGGTTCATGTATGTGCAAGAGCTCATGGAAAATGAAATTTGATGGTTAAATGCAATAGATTAGCCCTATTGAATATTTCTCCGGATGGTTAAGAGGTCTCCCTATGTATCAATCGTGACATCTCTTCATTCATATTTCTTTATATGCAACTTAAATCTATACAAAATTTGCATATGTCATTTACTTATAAAATTTATTCACCGATTCTAAAATCTAGATGCATATAGAACTGTATACCAAATTTTGAAATTTAAATATAATCGAACAAGAGCAAAGTTTGTAACAGACATTTTCTCTAGTTCATGCTTCCACGTTATCCTATTTCATTTTACGTTTTGTTCATTTGTAAGCAACCTACCAGTGTTGCACATTGAAAAGGAAGTATTTTTGTTCGCTGAAAAAATTCGGCCAACAAAATCAAACAAAGGGTATATTTGCTTGTGTATTTTTTAAGTCAGATTGGATGAATTATATTATGGTGTGATTTATTTTTAAAAATGAGTAATTTAACGTTGATTTGGACTTTTAAAAAAAAAAAAAGGATACAGGTGAAAGTTTCTTAACAATAAGGGTAACTATGACCCAAAGTATGAAATCAAGGATTAATTTGACCTCAAAGTATGATGAAGGGTATATTTAGCTGATTTTTTAAAGTAGAGGAGTAAATTTGGACCCAAAGAATGACAGCGATAGCAAATTTGACCCCAAAGCATGACGAATGATATATTTAATTATTCTTTCAAAGTAGAGGAATAATTTTGTCCTTTTTCCCTTTAATTTATATAACTGGTAAAAAATTATAAAATTTTAACATGGGTGAGGTTCGAGCAACAAAAGTTGAGTGAGGCTCCATTAATTTTTAATATATGGATATATGAATCTATTTGTTTACTTCTAACAAAAAAAATGTTATTAATTAATATGAGTCACATCAAACAGAAGTAGCACTAAATTAAAGATAAAAAATTTGTTGGGTTCACATTTTTTCACTTCCTTGATACTCATTTCTTTTAATTTAGAGTTTTGAACTTTTTTCAACATTATTTTTCTAGTAAATAGAGTCGTCTCAATCATATCGAGACCTAAAACAAAACTCTAACAAGAGGCCTTATCTTAAAAGAAAATTTTATATAATATTTATTTATTTTTTTAAAAAAAATTACCTTTTCAAGATGTAAAATTATTAATAATTTTTTATAATAAATACTTTTATTAATTCTTTTTCAATTGACAATATAGCTAAGATCTCATATGATCCCCATAAATTTTATTTTTGACCTTATTCTCAATTAATTCTTCTATTTCTCGTGCCCTAAAAGGTCACATCGTAGTAATAATGAGTCTTTTTTTTTTTTTTTACGCTAATATAAGATTTCAAAAAATCTTTTTCTATATAGTTATATATAACTATTCTTAACGTGAAAATATGAGGGCTCCATTAATTATGGGTCCTAGGCATTTTCCTAAGTGACCTAATGAATGAATACCCCTGCTTCTAAATCAAATGATATACGGTCCTGATTACATATTTCAAAAAATATTATTAAAATTAAAATTACATGTTTAACTATTCAAATTAATCTTGTAATTTAAAAAATAAAGGAAAAATACATAAAAACCTCCTGATCTTATTTAAAATTTTCAAATAGATACTTAAACTTTACTTTCGACCTATTACCCCATGAATCTTAATTAAGTCGTTGCAAATACACCATTTTTCGCTGAATCTCAATCACAAGAAAGAGAGTGAATGCACGCACTAATCAGATACTGCCACGTGTTAAATAATTTAATTTCATATTTTATTTATATTTTTTAATAAAGTTTTCCTTTTTATTTTATTTATCACCCCACCCCACCCCCTCTCCCCCACCCACCCCGTCCAACATCTCCATCCCCCATCCCCGTCCAACAGCTTCCCTTCACCCCCCGCCAGTTGCTGATTTCTCTTTTTTTTCTTTCTCTTTGGATTTCAATGTTAATTTTGTGGTTTTCAATTTAGTGTTTATGTTAATTTTGTATTGCTTTCTAATTTTGTACCATCAAAACTCCATTAAAATGGAGCTTTATAGTTCTTCTTAAGAGGATATATTGGGTTTTATAAAATTGTTCAAAACGTAAAAAAAAAAACAACTGAAATAAGAACTTGAAATTGAAGAAAGTAAATATGGTGATGGTAAAAGGTCAGTAGAATTATGGTGATGATTGAGAGAATTGAGGAAAAAGAGAGTTATGGTGATGATGATGTTGTTGTTGTTGCTCTAATTGATGTTGTGGTTGTTGTAATTGATGTTGTTGTTATTGTAATTGATATTCTTTTTGAGTTATGGTGATGAAGAAGAAGACAATGGTGGGTAGTGGGTTGGGGGCGTATAAAATAATTTTAAAAAATAAAAAAATATTTTTTAAAAAAGAAGATAAATTATATATCAAAATATTTACACGTGACAACTTTTAATTGATAGAAAAAGTCAATTTTGAGCCTTTTCACGCGCCTGCTGCGCGTGTATACACACAAAGGGTCAAAATAGTATATTTGCAATGATTTAAGTAAGATTCGTAGGGTAATAGTGTTGGGTTCAATACGTATGAAAAATGTGTGAATGAAAAATAGAGGGACACAACCTTTGAGGAAAAGACATTATTTTGAAAAAGGTGTGACTGTTCAGAAAAAAATACAATGTTTCGAATGAACAGACATGACTTTTTCAAATGATACACCTTTTAAGTGAACCATTACCACCTTTCAGAAGAGGCATCTGATGGCTATATAAACTTGCTTTCATCCACAGGTTTAGAAAAAAAAAAGAATGAAAAATTTTCTGAAATAAAAACTCTTTTTGTCTTCAAAACATTCTTTGTGATCAATCAAATCGTTGAGTGAGTTCGACGAATCCAATTATTTGAGGTATCACTATAATTGGATTGAAAGTTATTTTATCCTGGGAGGAATATTCCATAACCTCGGGTACAGTGAGGAGAATTATTCCTTAAGGACACTCCATGAAGTCGGGGGACGTGGCCTTAAATTCTGTTTCATTATAATTTTTGAAAAAATAAAAGACACTTCTTAGAAAGATCACTTTGATCTTGTGTTGAGGGTATTTTTGTATTTCATAGTGTTCTTGTTTTAAACTTGAACTAGTGTTGAAGTTGTTGTGCCTAAATACAGATTCTTGTACCCGAAAGCACCATAAAACTACAATCTTAAGGAATAATCCTTGTAGAATCTGTATTGCTTATTTTTGGAAATTAAAGTTTTAAGCTTTCTACTCCGTTTGAACTTAACTAGTGATTCGAAGACATAAAATCATTATCACAAGTTAAAGATCATTCAGTTGACGATTGGAAGTCATAAAAAATTCATCGTTAACTAGAAACAAGAAGAAGAGTTTAAAGTTGCTTAACTTTATAAATAGTATTCTAAAAATACTAAATTTTATTGTCTTGTGGTGACAGGAAAAATGACTAACGAAAGTCAAATGCAAGATGCGGCTACGACTGTGGGGGAAACTAGTATTGCCTCAAAAAGTCGAAATGCTCCGCAACCAATGGCACCTGCGGAGAAGCCCAAAAAATTTGCGGACATTGACTTTAAGCGATGGCAGCAAAAGATGTTATTTTACCTCATCACTCTATGCCTTCAAAGGTTCACTAGTGAGAATGCTCCTGAGGTACCCGAGGGAACCTTGGACAAAGCATTATATCTTGATTGGTCTCCATGACAACCTCTACAATGTTTACAGTGGAACTAAGACATCGAAGGAATTGTGAGGGGCACTAGAACAAAAATATAAGACAGAGGATGCAAGAATTAAGAAATTCTTTGTTGCAAGGTTTCTGGACTTTAAAATGATAGATAGCAAATCGGTCGTCTCTCAAGTTCAGGAATTGCAAGTAATCATCCATGATCTCTTAGCAGAAGATATATCTTTGAAAATACCTTAGTTGAACAAATTGAAAATGTTCTTAGTACTCACATAAACTATTTTGTAGGTTTGATCATGAATGATGCATTTCAAGTAGTAGCGATCATTGAGAAGCTACCACCTATATGGAAAGACTTCAAAAACTACTTGAAGCACAAATGCAAGGAGATAACTGTCGAAGATCTTATTGTCCGACTGTGTATTGAAGAGGATAATAAGGCTGTCGAGAGAAGGTCAAAAGGGAATTCTACAATTAATGGAGCACATATTATAGAAGATGACTAAAACAATTCTAAGAAAAGAAAGAAAGTTGAACAAGGAAACAATTAACCCAAGAAGAAATTCAAGGAAAAGTGCTTCAACTATGGCAAGATTGGCATAAGTCCACGGATTGTCGTGCCCCTAAGAAAGGCAAGAAAAAAGATCAAGCAAATATGATTGAGTCCAACAAAGAATGTGATGATCTGTATGCTATGTTTTCAGAATGCAACTTGGTGGGGAATCCTCGCGAGTGGTGAATGGATTCTGGTACCACCCGCCATGTTTGTGCCAACAAGGAGTTGTTTTCATCATTTGCTCCGACTCAAGTAGAAGAAATGATCTACATGGCTAACTCCGCTACGGCTAAGGTAGAAGGAACAGGAAAAGTAGGCTTGAAAATAACTTCGGAAAAGGTCTTGACACTTAACAATGTCTTGTACGTTCCAAAATTACGTTGGAACTTGATTTCTGTTTCACTTCTAGACAAGAACGAATTCAAATGTACAACCGATTCTGGAAAAATTGTAATTAGCAAAGGAGAAGTGTATGTAAGAAAAGGCTATCTCACCAAGGGCCTTTATAAGATGAATGTAATGAATGTTGAAATCAATAAAAATTCAAATTCTTCTTACTTGCTTGAGTTTTATAATTTATGGCATGAACGTTTAGGCCATGTTAATTACAAAATATTACAAAAAATGATTAACTTAGAGGTTTTTTCAAACTTTGAGTGTAATAAATCAAAGTGTCAAACGTGTGTGGAATCAAAGTATGCAAAGCATTTTTATAAATCCATTGAAAGAAATTTCAATCCCTTAGACTTAATACACACTGACATTTATGATATGAAGTCAACACCATCACGTGGTGGGAAAAAGTATTTCATAACGTTTATTGATGATTGCACTGGATACTATTATGTCTACTTGCTAAATAGTAAGGATGAAGCAATAGATGCGTTTAGGCAATATAAAATTGAAGTAGAAAATCAGTTAGAGAAAAAGATAAAAATAATAAGAAGTGATAGGGGCGGAGAATATGAATCTCCCTTCGCTGAAATATGTGTAGAGAATGGAATCGTACATCAAACTATGACCCCTTATTCACCTTAATCTAACGGAATTGTGAAAAAAAAAATCAAACTTTGAAGGAAATGATGAATGTCTTACTTATAAGTTCTGGTTTACCGCAAAACTTATGGGGGAGGCTATCGTACAGTCAATCATATACTTAATAGAGTTTCCCATAGTAAGGCACAATCAATTTCTTATGAAAAATGGAAAGGAAAGAAGCCCAACTTGAAATATTTCAAAGTGTGGGGGTGTCTAGAAAAGGTCCAAGTTCCTATGCCTAAAAGGGTTAAGATAGGACCTAAGACTGTGGACTGCATGTTCATAGGATATGCTAAAAACAGTAAAGCATGTCGTTTTTTAGTTCATAAATCCGAACATTCGGATATAAATGAAAATACGGTAATTGAATCAGATAATGCTGAATTCTTTGAAAATATTTACCAATATAAAATTAGACATAAATAGTCTAGTGGAGGATCTAAATAACCTCGAGATAAACCAAGTGAGAATGCACATAATGAAGAGAATCCAAGACGTAGTATACGTCAAAGAACGTCTACTTCGTTTGGATTAGATTTTATAACATTTCTCTTAGAAAATGAGCCTCAAATATTTAAAAAAGCGATGTCGTTATCAGACTCATCCTTTTGGAAAGAGGCAATCAAGAGTGAGATTGATTCAATCTTAAGCAACCATACGTGGGAATTGGTTGATCTTCCTCCTAAAAATAAACCTTTAGGTTCTAAACGGATCTTCAAAAGGAAAATGAAAGCGGATGGTACTATTAGCAAATACAAGGCAAGACTTGTAGTAAAAGATTTCAAGCAAAAAGAAGGCCTTGATTACTTTGATACATACTCGCCAGTAACAAGGATAACATTGATTCAAATGTTAATTGCCTTGGAGGCAATATATGGTCTTGAAATCCATCAAATGGATGTGAAAACTGCATTTCTAAATAGAGAATTAGAGGAAGAAATTTACATGGAACAACCTGACGGTTTTGTGATTCCAGGAAAGGAGAATAAGGTGTGTAAACTTATTAAATCATTGTATAGACTAAAGCAAGCACCTAAACAATGGCATACAAAGTTTGACCAAACCATGTTGGCAAACGGATTCAAGATAAATGAATGTGATAAATGTGTTTACATTAAAGACACTCTGAATCACCAAGTCATTGTTTGTTTATATGTGGATGATATGTTGATCATCAGTAGAGATATTTCTGACATAAATGCAATGAAACGAATGCTAGAGAGTAAGTTCGATTTGAAAGACCTTAGAGTTACAGATGTGATCTTACGAATACGAATCCATAAAACTCAACAAGGGTTGGCATTGTCACAGTCTCATTTTATAAAAAATATACTTAAAAAATTCAAGTATATAGAATTCGGTATTGCCAAGACTCCATTGGATGTGAGCTTTGCACTTTGAAAGAATGAAGGTAAAAGTGACTCACAATTGGAGACGCAAGAGTATTGGGATGTTTAATGTATATAATGAACTGAACACGACCAGACATAGCATGCGCAATCAGTAAGTTGAGTCGATACACGAGTAATCCCAACAAAACTCATTGGATGGCAATGAAAATAGTTTTGGGGTATCTTAAATACCTTTTGCTGACCTATATCATTCTTGATTTGCATAAGTATGGGATCCAAAGATTACTGCTCCTTCACCTCAGCACCAAGAGATGATTTAACCACTTCCTGAAAATCACTCTTTCATTCTTAGAATCTAATAGACAAACTCCTAAGTTGGCCAATTTAAGATCCTTCACTAACCCTATTTTATCCTTATTAATGTGAGATAATCTTTCCATGGACAATCTGCTAAGAGCATCAACAACCACATTAGCTTTACCTGAATGATATTGCAAACTCATATCGTAATCCTTAAGCAATTTGAGCTACTGCCTCTGCCTAAGGTTTAATTTCTTCTGTGTAAATACATACTGCAAGCTCTTATGGTTTGAATAAATATCTATATGCACTCCATATGGATAATGGCGCCCAATTTTAATACAAAGACCACAACCACCAACTCTAGATTACTAGTAGGATTATTCCTCTCATGAACCTTAAGCTTCCTGGAAGCATAAGCCACAACCTTACCATGCTGCATTAGGACACAAACCAGACCCACACGAGATATATCACAATACACAACAAACCTATTAGTACCCCCGTACAAGGTCAAAACTGCAGGAGAAGTCAACCTATCCTTCAAATTTTCAAAGCTACCCTCACAAGAATCATACAATAAAAAACCTTTTACTGAGTTAAATTCATCAGTGGAGCAGCAATTGACAAGAAACTTTCCACAAACCTCCTATAATACCCAGCCAAACCCAAGAAGCTCCTAATACCGATTGGAGTCGTAGGTATAGGCCACTGCTTAACTGCCTTAACTTCTTGTAGATCTACTTTGATTCCCTCACTAGAAACAACATACCCCAGAAGGTCACAACACCTAGCCAAAATTCACAGTTAGAGATTTTTATATATAATTTTTGGTCCTTAAGAGTTTGCAAAATGATTCCAAGGTGATTGACATGATTCTCCTTACTTTTAAAGTACACTAAGATGTCATCAATGAAGACTATAACAAACAAATCTAGAAACTGTCTAAACACTCAATTCATAAGATCCATAAAAACAGCCGGAGCATTAGTCAACCTAATTGATATAACCAAAAGTTCATCATGGTCGTGATGGGTTTGTAAAATAGTCCTAGGGATATTAACCTCTTATAATTTTTAACTGCTGATAACCCGAACGGAGATCAATCTTAGAGAAATACCTAGCATCTTGAAGCTGATCAAATCGGTCATCAATTATAGGAAGGGGGTACTTATTCTTTATTATAACCTTATTTAACTGATGATAGTCTATGCACATCTGAGGAGACCTATATTTATTTCACATAAAAAACACAAGAGCACCTCATGGATAAATACTAGGATAGATGAAATCCTTATCAAGAAGATCCTTTAAGTGTTTCTTTAGTTCTTTGAGTTTAGCTGGAGTCATTCTATAAGGGGGAATAAAGATGGGGCGGGTATCCGAGAGAATATTAATCCCAAAATATATTTCCCTATCGGGAGAAATTCCAGGAAGATCATTGGGAAAAACTTTGTGAAATTCATTAACCACAGGGATAGATTTGAAACACTCTAGGTTCTGGCCCTTGCAAATTTCTTGAGTCTTAAGCTTTCTAATTATCATACAACTTACCATATGAGTCATATAGTATGGGTATGGGTCATGTAACCTAACTCGTAATGTGTCTAGTATTTGGTGGGTGAGTTTTTATCGTGGTTACGGGTTGGTGATGATGAGTTGTATGTTGATGTAACGATAGGTAGGTTCTAAACCACATGTTATCCAGTGTCTAGCCTTTGATGTTCTGCCTAGGGTATGACTGAAATAGTACTAGTCATATGGTGATGATACGAGTTAGGAAAATGAGTCATATGTTAGACAGAATGCGGCATCTAACTTTCTGATCAAGTGACGATTGAAGGGTAACACTATTATGATGTGCTTATGAGTTGAGGGGTCCAATTGTACCCACATACGTTCTTTTCTACAGGTTTTAAGCTGAGGGTATTTTAGATATTTTCCAACCTATGCTCTTAAAGACCCACGTCTTATAACCCTAATTAGTCATTCTTTATACACTTTAGAAGATTAAAAATACTCTTTAAACTATCTCTAAAAAACACTCAAGAAAATTAGGCTAGGGTTTCTTCAAGGTGGTCATCTAGAGGCTTAATAATCAAAATCTCTCCATGAATTTTCATAACTTAGGCATGTTACTCCTCCCTCATTGTTAGTTTAACTAAAAACATGTTTTAATGAATGGTTTTATGGTATTATTGTGGATTTATCTGGGGTTTTGAAATAGATGTTGGGGGTTTTGGTTGTTCATAGTTGAATAATGTTTTCCCATGTTTTTCTTATGTTTTTTCATGTTATAATTATGGTTTGAACGTGTGGTTGCATGGGAATTGTCAATTGATACTTGATTTTGGCTTTGGAAACTATATGTCCTTTACATGTTTGTTAAAATACCAATGAGAATGATTTTGTCACATAGTTTAACTATTCCTGAAACCTTTGCATTGCATAATACGGTAATGGAACTTAAATTGGTTTGGTTGGTTCTAAATGGTTTGGAAAGGCCTTGGTGTACATGGCTTTAGTTTAATTAAAAATGTTTTGGGGGTACATAGAAATCCCCTAAGTGTTGGCTAATGACATTTATTGCAAGCTATAGTCAGCATGACGATACTACTTTATAATGCCTTGATAATTTACTCTTGGAATTGGTGGTTTGGTTATGTCCTAAATGTTTTAATTGGGCAATAATGGTGGATTGTAATAACTAACCGTGAAGGTGTGAGTTCGATGGACGGACACTGGAAACTCATATTTGCCGACATAAGGGTTGATCATGGTGACCATATTCTTGTGGGGTACATAAGAATTCCCTAAGTTATACTTGTATATATGTATTATGAAGGGAGAAGGGTATATGGGAATTCCCGACCCTTATGATATCTTTGATTTATGTGGCTACATTTATTGGAGCCCACTCAGGGGGTAACAATTGACCCATTTAGCCTATGGGTGAATTATGATGGTAAAGCTACACAACCCAGGTTATGGTTTTAAATGCATGCTAAACCTGGTTCCCTTTGTCGGCCTAGTATATATATATATGTATGGAATTTCATATGGTTATTTTCTTTGATTCTAAATAATAGCATTATTTTATCCTTATTCCTGAGTACATTCTAGCATTTATCTTACTAACCGTCTTCAGGAGTTATATCTCCATGTGATGCAGAAACCAATCGTACTATTATTTTTTCTGCTCAGATTGAAGGGGTGGACTTTCATTATTCGGAAGGCCCATTTCATGGTATAGTTTATCTTATGCTTTTACTATTCTCTTGATATTTGTTTTTGGCTATGATTGGGGGCATATCTCGACTAGATATTCTTAAATATTATTTAGAGGCTTTGTATGGACAACTGTGGACTCGAGTATATTACAGCTTGGTTTGGTTTGGATGGTATGATTTGGTTGGGTTGGTCTCAGTTCTAGACTTATCCCAAAGTCATTGAAATTTTAATACACTATCTTATTATATGTTCA
This sequence comes from Capsicum annuum, assembly GCF_002878395.1. NCBI lineage: Eukaryota > Viridiplantae > Streptophyta > Magnoliopsida > Solanales > Solanaceae > Capsicum > Capsicum annuum. The sequence continues at coordinate 47,174,475 of NC_061116.1, forward strand.
AAATTCATTCAACACGGGTTGTATTGGTTGGATTGGACATAGGGGTGGTCTTCGATCCTTGTTAGACTTAAGATGCCCGACATGACGGGGCCCTGGTTTGGGTCATGTCAGATTGGTATCAAAGCCTAGGTTTTGGTATCATGGGGTGTCCATAAAGCCGAGTCAATTAGAGTCTCTTTTATGGGTGTGTAGTGCGCTGCACTTATAAGGAAGAAGCTACGAGACATTTAAGAATGTTTCCCTTTCTTGTTATTCTATTTTAGGGCTATAGAGTCTAGGATGTTCGTCCTCAGAGTTAGGCCATTAGATCTCCAGCCCCTTTATCTCGTCCTACTCCTCCTCGGGGTGCCTTGTTCAATACTGCTGGCGGTCAGCGCCAGAATTGCTTCTATGCTATACCACCCTGCCAGGGGCAGGAGGATTCACCAGATATTGTTACTGGTACGCACCGTATATTTTATTTTGATTTATATGTGTTGATGGACCCTGGGTCAAGTTTTTCTTATATGACTCCATTGGTGGCTGTGAATTTTGAGATCAGTGCTGAAAAGATTCCTGAGCCTTTTCTAGTTCCTACCCAAGTAGGTGAATCTGTTGTAGCTAAGCAAGTGTATAAGAAGTGTCCTATCACTGTCCTTAACAGAGTCATGTTTGCAAACTTGATTCAACTTGACATAGTTGATTTTGATATTATTCTGAGTATGGATTGACTTCATTCTTTTTATGCGTCTATAGACGGTCGTACCCATGTAGTCAAGTTTTAGTTTTCCAATAAGCCAATTTTTGAGTGGTCCAGAAATTCTATAGCTCCCAAGAGTCATTTCATATCCTACCTTAAAGCCAGGAAATTGATATCCAAGGGTTGTAGCTATCATTTGGTTCAAATTAAAGACACTAAGTCCGAGACTCTGACTATTCAGTCTATTAACATTGTCAATGAATTTCTTGATGTTTTCTCGAAAGATCTCCTAGGGGTACCTCCCGATAAAGAGATAGAATTTAGGATTGATCTTCTTCCTGATACGCAGCCTATTTCTATTTCTCCGTATCGTATGGCCCCCACAAAACTTAAGGAGATAAAAGAGCAACTCAATGATCTTCTTGATAAGGGTTTCATAAGGCCCAGTATATCTTCTTGGGGCACACCCGTTCTATTCGTGCAAAAGAAAAATGGTTCATTGTGTATGTGCATTGACTATCGTCGGCTCAATAAGGTCACAGTCAAGAACAAGTACCCTCTTCCTAGAATTGATGACCTGTTTGATCAGCTGTAAGGTGTTGGTTATTTCTCAAAAATAGATTTGAGATTCAGCTTTCACCAACTTAAAGTCAGAGAGTGTGATATTTCAAAGACAGCTTTCCGCACCTATTATAGTCATTTTGAGTTCCTGGTCATGTCCTTCGGGCTAACTAATGCCCCAGCATCTTTTATGGACCTCATGAATCGGGTGTTCAGACAGAACCTGGATATGTTTGTTATTGTGTTCATAGATGATATCCTTGTATACTCCCTAAATGAAAATGACCATACAGATCATCTCTGATTTGTCTTGCAAACCCTTAGAGATCATTAGTTGCTTGCCAAATTTAGCAAGTGTGAATTTTGGCTAAGGTCAGTTGCCTTTCTGGGTCATATTATTTCTGCTGAAAGTGTTCGAGTTGATCCTCAAAAGGTACAAGCTGTGAAAAAAATGGCCTAGACCTATCTCTCTATTTGATATTAGGAGTTTCTTGGGTCTAGCTGGCTACTATCGTCGTTTTGTCGAAGGTTTCTCTTCCATTTTTGCACCTTTGACTTGGTTAACCCAAAAGAAAGTTAAATTTCTGTGGTCAGATTCCTACGAGAAGAGTTTTTAGAAGTTGAAAACTCGACTCACTTTAGCCCCTATGTTGACCCTTCCTAATAGTGTAGATGATTTTGTAGTGTATTGTGATTCCTTTAGAGTTGGTTTGGGTTACATACTGATGCAGAGAGGAAAGGTTATAACCTATGCCTCCAGACAGTTGAAGCCACATGAGAAGAATTACCTGACCCATGATCTCGAGTTAGCTGCAGTAGTTTTTGCTTTAAAAATTTGGATACACTACTTGTACATTGTTCATGTTAATGTCTTTACGGATCACAAGAGTTTGCAGTATGTGTTTACTTAGAGAGAGTTGAACCTGCGGTAGAGACGATGGTTAGAATTATTGAAGGATTATGATATGAGCGTGTTGTATCACCAAGGCAAGGCCAATGTAGTGGCAGATGCCCTTAGCAGATCGTCCATGGGCAGTGTAGCGCATATAGAGGAGGATAAGAAGGAGTTAGCCCACGAAGTGCATCATCTGGCTAGGTTGGGTGTTAGATTGCTTGATTCAGCTGAGGGTAATATTTCGGTTCAGAGTAGTTCCGCATCTTTCCTAGTTTCGAAAGTGAAGGAGAAGCAGGATATTAATTTTCATATGGTCGAACTAAAAGGGTCCGTCAAAGATCAAAAGGTGTAGGTTTTCTCCCAAGGGGGAGATGGTGTATTAAGACTTCAAAATAGACTGTGTGTGCCTAATGTTGATGACTTAAGGCAGCGGATTATGACTGAGGTGTATGGCGTACGGTATTCTACTCATCCCGGTGCTACTAAGATGTATCGGAATTTGCGGGAAATCTATTGGTGGAATGGTATGAAGAAGGATATAGCGAAGTTCGTGGAGAAGTGTGCAACTTGCCAATAGGTGAAGATAGAGCACCAGAGACCCGGTGGTATAATGCAAGAATTTAGTATTCCTACTTAGAAGTGGGAAGAGGTGGACATGGTTTCGTGATTCTATTTGGGTTGTTGTAGACAGATTGACTAAGCATATTTCCTACCAATGCATACATCTTTCACTGCTGAGGACTATGCTAAGCTGTACATCCTAGAGTTAGTCAGATTGTATGGAGTTCTGTTATCTATCATCTCTGATAGAGGTACTCAATTTACTTCTCAATTTTGGAGAGCTTTTCAGAAGGGTCTTGGCACCCAAGTTCATCTTAGCTCCTCTTTTCATCCACAGACAGTCGGTCAAGCTGAGGGGACTATCCAGACTTTGAAGGATATGTTGAGGGCATGTGTTCTTGATTTTAAAGAAAGTTGGGATGAACATTTGCCATTGATTGAATTTGCGTATAACAACAGTTTTCATACTAGCATTGTAATAGCTCCATTTGAGGCTTTGTATGAAAGGAGGTGTAGATCACCCATAGGTTGTTTGAGGTGGGTGAGGCTGCTGTGATTGGACCTGATGCTGTGTTCGAGGCTATGGAGAAATTTAAGTTGATTCGGGAGAGGTTGAAGATAGCCAAGAGTCGTCAGAAGTCGTATGCAGATATGAGAAGAAGAGCTCTTGAGTTTGAAGTTGATGATTAGGTGTACTTGAAAATTTTACCCATAAAAGGGTGAAAAGATTCAAAAAGAAAGGGAAGCTTAGTCCCCGTTATGTTGTCCCTTACAGAGTTTTGCATCGTGTTGGGAAAGTAGCTTATGAGATTGAGTTGCCTGCAGAGTTGTCAGTTGTCCACCCTGTCTTTCACATTTCTATGCTCAAGAAGCACATTGGTGATTCTGTTGTGGTTGATCCGTCAGGAAGCTTTGATGTTTGGGACAGCCTTTCGTATGATGAGATTCCGGTGGAGATCCTAGATTATCAAGTCCATAGACTAAGGAACAAGGAGGTTCCCTTGGTTAAAGTTTTGTGGCGAAATCAATCAGTTGAGGGTGCTACTTGGGAAGCAGAAGCAGAAATGCGAATTAAGTACCCTCATCTCTTCTCCGCGAATTCTAATCAAGCCGAAGGTACTATTCTTCTTTAATTCAGTTTCCTACTAATCCAGCGCATTCAGTTATATAAATATCCATTCTATGATTCGTGCATTCTGTGAAGTTCTCAAAAGTCTAGAGTGAAGTAAGTCGGTTAAGTAAATTGTTCCCATAAGGTATTTTTCCCGTTTCCTCTTTGATCTTGAGCCTAACTAGCAACATTCGAGGACTAATGTTTCCAAGGGGGAGATATTAAATACCCCGATCATTCCTTAAGCATAAATCTGTATTTTCAGCGAATGAAAAGATTTCCAAAGTAATTGATGTTTAAAACGTGTGGTATTTCTCTAATTTCTACTTTTTGTCATATGGATAATTGAATAACCTTTCCATCGATACCAAATTCGCCCAAATCCGATACTCGGGTGAAGAGTTAGAGCCATTTTAGTGAGACAGTGTGCCACCTGGCACTTTAGCGCATCGCGTAGCCATCCAAAATGGCAATTGTCATTTTCCAGTGAACCTTCACGATATTGGCTTATCGCGCTAAGGTTCAATATCAGAATTGTCAAATTCCAGTGCACCAACGTGATTCCATCGCATCGCGGTGCTCTTCCAGGTCACGACCAAGGTGGCAAATGCGACTTCACCGCGTCGTGCCACTGAGAAGTTTCCCAATTGTCAAAATCCAGTGAAGGTCCGCGATCATGGCGCGCTGCACCAGGGACAAAAATCGGGCTCTAGTTCTAGAATTTGCTCAAGGGTATTTTGGTCTTTCCACCCATCCTTACCCACTATATACAAATAGAGGAGAAAATCCTCATTTTCCTCTTCCATTCCATCCAAAACCTAGGGTTTTTCTCCAAAACCCCATCCAATTCTTGTCTAAACATCTCAAAATTGAGCCGTAGTTTTCACAAATTAGTTCAAGATTCAAAACTTCCAAGTTAAGAACATCAAGAACCCTAACTCAAGAAGTGGGAAAAGAAGTTCCAATCAAGTTTCTTCATCTCAAATCATAATCAAGGTATGTGGGGCTTGAACAAGAATATCCTTTCGTTCTTGTGCCCAAAGAATTATTTTTTACTGTTGGAATTTCATGATTGTGTAAAGTGGGTTTATACCCAGATTGCTTTACGATTGAGTTATTAGAATTGAGCTATTCAAGATTAATATACATGACTATTTCATTGTTTTGTTTCCTAAATTGAGAACTTATATTATGAATTGTATATTGCTACTATGAATTAGAATTGATGATTTCCAAGTGATAAATGATAAGAGTCGTGATTTTAAGTTTTTCCATGAGAAGTTGATTATTGAATATATATATTGATGTTTGAGTTTAAGAGTCAAGAATGAATCTTGTGATGCTTTCTTGAAGTTTTGACATTTGATATGAGTTAATAAGCAAGTCCACTTGATGTTGAGAAAGATTATTTTGAGTTGAGTCGAGTTAGGAATCCATAAATTATTTATGATTTACCAATGAGATATATTTATGATTTTGGTCTCTATGGTAGACCCTTGAGTTGATTAAGGTGGATTTCTTAATGCGTTCTGAGCTTGAGTCTGGGAGTAGTATTTAGCACCGAGAGGGAAGTGTGGCTTCAGCGCATCCTACTTTCCCAAAATTACGTGCCACCGTAGGATAAAGATTAAGGGCCAAAGGCCAAGACAGTGATCACTAAAGTTAAGGTTCTACTCCGATGGCAAGGATAGAACAGCTCTCCCCAACGTAGATAAGACGTTGGACGCCATGTAAGCTCACATGGTTTATGTCGGTTATAAAAAACTCCCAAGTCCATAAGAGTTTACGTTTCTGGAGTCACCAAGTTACTCTAAGTCTTGAGTTGAAGAGTTTGAGTTGAGTATAATGATTTATGAGATTTACAATGCTTGCATTACTATTGATAATTTACAAGGAATATATTTCAGCAAATTCAAGTGAAGAGAGTCATTATTGATAGTGATTTTCTTATATATTTATGATAATGTTTATAATGTTGCATACACCGCCACATACTCAGTACATTCCTAAGTACTGATTCCTATACTCTTCTGTGTTCTATATTTTCTCATGATGTAGGTTCAGGTGCTCAGTCTCAGCAGCGACAGTGATCTTTGAGTACCTTTATCTACATTTCTGAAGTTGGTGAGTCCTCATGGTTCGAGGACCTATGTTCCTGATTTTGCCTTGTTAGTAGATGGTTCTTTCTTTTCAGTTTAGTATGAGTCAGTTGGGGATCTGTCCCAATGGATCCTTAGTCTTATGTAGTAGAGGCTTTTGTCAGACTAGAGTACCAGTATGTACAAAAATTTTTAGTATTTTGTTTGTACAGGCCAGTATTTCTTCATAATTAAGTATGTTCAAGTTCATGACATGATTATTCTTCCCTATTTTAGCATGATTAGTGTTACAGTGAGCTCTGAAAGTGATGACAGACTTAGAGTATTAGCTTGAGGCCACGTGTGGCCTTAAGCACCGTGTGACGTCTCGGGATAGGTTCTTGGGGTGTTACAGTAGTAATAGAATATTCTATTACAACAGATGACTAATCTGTTGCATTCAACTTCTGATTCTATCCATGTATTGTCACCTCATGTAACATTGATCCAGCTGGTAAGTCATTTGTTTCAATAAATGACTTACGACAATAGATGATTCACCTGTTGGATACATGTTCAGAAATAGAAGATGAATCCAACATGTAAGTCATCTATTGTAATCGATGAGTCATAGATTACAATAACCAACTAATCTGTTAGATTAAACTTCTAATTTTTTAATCATCTTTGCAACTAATATAAGATGAATTCAACAGGTAGGTCATCTGTTATAGTAGATGAATTAGCTGTTGGATTCACTATTGTAACATGAATCTAATAGGTAGGTCATCTGCTACATCATCTGTTGCAATAGATGAAGAATCTATTGCAGCTAATGAGCCATCTGTTATAGCTAATGACTTACCCATTGGAACTACTTTAACAATAGTGGAAACTATCCAACAACTATTATAAATAAATACAATAGTTGTTGGATACATTACTAAAAAATTTAAAAAATTAACAAATATAACTAGATAAGAATTGGACTAAAAATGATTATTTTACTTACCAAAATATCCTTTGAAGTAATGCCCAGTGATATATGAACAAAATTTGGTCCAGTAGCATCAACAACAATAATATGACGACAATCAGTAGAAGAAGAAGAAGAAGGAGAAGAAGAAGAAGAAGAAGAAGAAGAAGAAGAAGAAGAAGAAGAAGAAGAGCAACAACAAACAACTAAAATAGAGAAAAGCACCAAAATTGGAGAGAGAGAAAATAAGAGCAGCAGCGGAAGAAGAAGAAGAAGAAGCAACAGCAGCAACAGCAGCAGAAGAAGAAGAAGAAGAAGAAGAAGAAGAAGAAGAACAACAACAACAACAACAAACAACTAAAATGGAGAAAAACACCAAAATCAGAGAGAGAGAAAATAAGAGCAGGCTTCTAGTTCTCTCCTAGTATTGTCACTTATTGTAAGATGAATCCAACTACTAAGTCATCTTTTACAACAAACGACTTACTTTAATAGATGACTCACATGTTGGATACATGTTCAGAAACAGAAGATGAATCCAACATGTAAGTCATTTATTGTAATCGATTAGTCATTTATTGCAATAAATAACTCATTTGTTGCACTAAACTTCTAATTTTGAACCAGTTTTGCCAGATGAAGTAAGATGAATCCAATAAGTAGGTCATCTACAATAATAGATGACTTAGCTATTGTAATCTGAATCCAACAGGTAGGTCATTTACTGCATCATTTGTTGTAATAGATGAGTCATTTGTTGCAGCTGATGACTTACCTATTGAAACTACTTTAACCATTGTGAAACTATCCAACAACTATTGTAAATGAATACAACAACTATTGAATACGCTACTGAAAATTGTCAAAAAACAGCAAACATACCTAAATAAGAAATAGAACTAAAAATCATTATTTTATACTACAAGAACATGTACTTATTGCTATGTAATTTAAGTTATTAAGTTAAAAATCATTGCAATTACCTATTAATAGCTACACAAATTCGAATTTCGTGGATATTTAAAAATTCGTCAAATTTCTTAGCCACAAAAGCTAATTTGACAAAGCTAAATCTTAATTCTTGCTACAATTGCTACCAGTCGTGGCAATAATTACCTAAATGGCTACAATTGTTTTGCTATAGTCAAATTTGGTATCTAATTATAAGATTTTGCCACTCAATAAAAGTAATTGCAATAATAATAATCCTTCAACCACAAGAAGTTATTTGAAACAAAATATTGTGGCTAAAGAAATAATTTTGCTTCAAGTAATAAAACTGTGGCAATAGTTAAATGAAATAATCGTAGATTTTTTGCTATAGTAAAATTTTATAGCTAATTATTAATTTTTGTCATGAGTTAAAATTTATCGTGGTAATAGTAACTTTTTAGCCATAATAAATTATTTGAAGCAAAAATTAAAGCAAAATAAATAAATAAAAATTCAAGTTATAAAGTTGTAACTTAATAGTTGTAATTATTTGTCAGTGGCTTAATGATATAGCCATACAATTATTGTTGTAATTTGATATGGTAATTGATAATTATTTTATATCATGGGTTGAAATTTGTTGTAACAATATTAACTTTTTAAAATTCTTCATTATTAGGCAAAAAAGAGAAAAGTCAAATTTTTAAGATCATATGTCTATTCATCACATCAATACGTAATCAATATTAATCAATGAAAAGCTTTAGTATCTAACTTATTCAATTAGCTGTCTCTAATTAAAGTCGAGATCGGTAACAACTTATTTACAAGAAGTTATTTTTTGAGATTCGTGAGAAACTTCTCAAACTTAATAGTATAATTCATAAATAAAAAGCAATATAACCGTATAAACACCAATAAAAGTACTATAAATTACAATAATTAATGGTTTAAAATGTTTTAGTGACATAAAAAATTTGATTTGAATCTGATTTGATTTTTGAAATTTTATCAATACCACATAAAGAAATAGAAGAAATAATATATATTATTTGAAAATAATTTACCAAAATCCATATCTACCAAATTAATTTAATAATTTGTTGATTGAAAAAAATGGTAATTTGAATAATGATTTATCATCAATTTAACTATGTATTTAAAAAGTGTGAGCACGGCTAAGGTGCAATATTTAAACGGATACCATGTGAAACATAAGACTTGATCTTTATTTTATGTTGAAAATTGTTATTCGAGTTGGACCTTTTCAATCGAACAATACATTTATCGAGCTAGCTTAATTAGAGAGGTTAATCTTTCTATCAATTCAATTTCACAGTACTATCTTAATTTTTAAGTTTCAAATATTATTTAATAAATAGGAGTTATGTCAAATTAATTTTAATTACTTAATTATATCAAATTTAAATAAAATTAACTTCACTAATCCAAGCTCAAACTTCATCTTAATCAAGTGCTTTGAGAATTGTTATTTGATTTGAACTTATTCTATCGAAACAATATATTTTGGTGTAATAATAAGTGCTCATCGTTCAATTTGATTAAGTTTTACAAACACAATCAATTCAATTTTACAATATCTTACTTTTAAGTTTCAAAAATTATCTATCTATATCTATTAAAAGCAGAAGACGAAGCATCAAATAAAGCCAAGTGGCAGCACAAGAATAAGCCACTTGGCAATTTTAAGATAAGGTTAATAGAGTATTTTAATATATTTTTTGAATTAAAAGATAAGGATATCTAAATTTGAAAATATTAGAATTTTTCCTTGAATAAAATTATCATTAACTTAAAAGTAAGAATCTAACATTGAAGAGTTCTAAATAAACTCTTACTATTCATAAACTAATTCTTTTCAATATTATAAAATATATTTAAATATTATATAAAATATAATATTATGAAAATAAATAATAATAATAATAATAGTAATAATAATAATAATAATAATATAGTTTGACTATATCCAACTATGCATATATTTCAGATGAAAATATATTTATAGAATAAACACATTTTTTTTATATTTTCAAAAAAGATCATAAAATAAAAAGATAAAAAAGAAAAAGACTAAAGAAATACGAAGTAAACCTAAACTAGCTTAATCCCTACCCAAATAACTTTTCTATCGTTACCCACATCACTTCAAGCTAAGAATTCTTAGTAGACCTTATTTTTATCTGTAAAGTTTATTACAATTAGTTAATAGATAAATATAAAATTTATTAATAATTATTTAGTTTGAAACATTTTTATACTGAATTGAAATGGTAAGAGAATTTATTTTTCAAAATAAAGTTTATTTTTAAGATTACTTTAAGATAAAGTTAAAGGCAACTAAAAATTAATTAGCTGAATTAATGTTAAATTTGTTAATTTTAAATTTGAATTAAAAGTTGCAGATTCTTCTAAAATTTGAATTGGAAACCAATTCTATGCAAGATAAAGTCAAATTTCAAATAAAAATTATCATTAACTTGAAACATAATAATAATAATTATAATAATAATAATAATAATAAACTTTTATACTTGAGGCAGATTAATATAGTGAAAAGGAATAGTATTGAATTAAGATAAAAAAATAAATACTTTTAGGATAAATTTTTAATTACGTGATGAACATATAAAACTAATTAAGAAGAAGAAAGGAAAAATGGCTCTCGGCGCATGTTAGTCTAACGTACGCTGGTGGTGGCTGCCATGGCCAGAACACGAGGTCGCGGCCGTGGAAGAGGTAGAGGACGAGGAAGACCTAGAATTAATCCAATAACAACTGTTGGAGAATCACAGGGAGCTCGCAATATAACACCTTTGGTCACACCCGATGGAGCAACTGATAGAGAAGTGATACAGACGGAGGAAGCTGAGCTAGGACAGATGGGAATCTCGAAACGCCTTATCTTAACCCCCTCCCCTCTTAGTCAAGGAGTGCCAGGTACCAATTAATCTAGCCCTAATTTTCCCCAAAAATGCAAGTGGAGTCAGGATCGAGATCGAATCCAGCAATAATCACTGAAGCAGAAATCTCAGATCCCACCCCTGCGCAAAAGCAAGAAGAACAAATTGAAGCACCGGTAGCTCCGTGGGTGAGGTTATTTACAAAAAATAGGGCTGCTGCAAATGGACTTTTACTATCATACATCCCCCCCAGCTAATTGAAGGACAAGCAGTGGTGCAACTTCAGAAAGAGGAAGTTGATAAAGAAGCAGCTAAATGGAATTGTGCTCTCATAGCATATTTTGTTGGAGATACACCTGGATATAATGCACTAAATAGATATATTAGACAATACTGGACCAATGTGGCTGACCCAGAACTGTATTACCACGAGGAGGGATATTATGTCATACGATTTGCGTCGGTTGAAGTTGAAGATATGAAAGAGGTGCTGTATTCAGGACCCTATACTATTAATAACAGACCCATTATTTTGAAGCCTTGGTCGATGGACTTTGATTTCAGCACAGAACATCCTACAAAAATACCTCTCTGTAGGTTAAATTTCCCAAGCTCCTGATGTCTTGCTGGGGAAGAGATTCTCTAAGTAGAATAGTCAGTGTCATTGGCATACCTGTCTATGCAGATGAGTGTACAACTAAGCAGACTAGAATATCCTTTGCTCGAAAGCTCATTGAGGTAAATATTACAAAAGACTTGCCCAATGAAGTGCTAGTAATGGATCCTAATGGGAGGAAGTTTAAGCAACCGGTAATTTATGACTGGAAGCCTTAAGTTTTGCTCTTATCACAAAGTTGTTGGGCATAGTTACCTACCCATCCCTAAGGAGCAAGGTAAACCAAAGGAGCCTTACAAAAATATAGTGCAAGAATGGTAGTTTAAAGGGAAAATAGCAGCAGCACAAGCCCCTACAGAGGTGGAAAAAACAGCGGGTAAAGAAGTAGAAGTGACAAAGGAGCTGAAGTGGGAGAATCCAGTGATACTAGCCATCACGAGCCTCAAAATCCTTCTATTCAACACCACCGTAGTCCTAACCGACAGAGATCCAAGTCTCCCCAAACTCTGACTAGAGATATAACTAAACCTGCGTATAACCTGAGTGATTTCCCCCCATTAAGATCACCGCCTGCAAAGATAGGTATCGAGAAAAAGCAGATTGGGCATAGTGGAATGTTGAAACCTCCTGATGAAGGAGGTCCCTTGAAATCTTTATAATGAGTTGCCTTATTTGGAACATACGGGGAGTGAATTAGAGCTATAAGCAAAAAGAGCTTAAAAAGTTTATTAGAGGTAAACAAATAAAGTTAATTGGTCTAGCAGAAACAAGAGTTAAACAACATAATTCAGCCATGACTACTAGCAACATTTGTCCCGGGTGGAGCTCTATTAACAACTATCATCATGCTGCAAATGGTAGGATATGGATCTGCTAGGATACTACTATATACACAGTCCATTATCTCTAGTCTAATGCTCAAATAGTTCATTGTCAAGTTAATGATGCTACCGGAGGGTTCATATGCTTGTTGACTATGGTGTATGGCTTTAATTCTGTGGAGACTAGGAAAAGATTATGGGAAAAGTTGGAGGAAGTAGGACAAGGGATTAACCAACCCTAGGTCTTCGGGGGAGATTTTAATGCAGTTATGTGTCCTTTGGATAGAATGTATGGAGCTCCTGTTACAGCAGCAAAAACCAAAGATCTGGCAGCTTGTATTCAGAATCTGCACTTGTGTGAATTATCATGGAAGGTGCATATTATACTTGGTCCAATAAGCAGTAGGGAACTAATAGAATATGTAGCCGAATTGATAAGATATTTGGCAATCATGAATGGATGATAAAATGGGGATATGTTACGACACAATATGAACTTCGTCAAGTTTCTGACCATGCCCCTTTGATTTTAACTATCCGTAGCATTCAGCTAAGCATCAAATCTCCTTTTAGATATTTTAATGTCTGGGCTGACCATCCATCATTCCAAAACATAGTAACTACATGTTGGAACACCCAAGTTCAAGGAGGAAGTATGGCTAGAATCTGGAAGAAACTTAAAGACCTGAGTCCTCATCTGAAGAATCTCAACTCTGTTGAGTTCAAGAATATAGCTCAGAAGCTTGAAATAATCAGATTGGAGCTACAGACTACTCAAGATCAAATTGCTACAAATTGTACAGATGAGTTGCTGGATAAAGAGAAGATATATATGCAGAACTAAGAAAAATGGTCAGGCATTGAAGAGAATATTCTCAGACAAAAATCAAGGGGCCAATGGATTCGGATTGAGGATGCTAATAATAAATATTTCTCATCCATGATTAAAGGAAAAACCTGCAGAAAACAAATCCTGGAGCTTACCTCCTTGACCGGCCACAAACTCTCTGCTGTTGAAGATATACAAAAGGAGATTGTAGAGTTTTATAAAAATTTGATGGGTACTTCCTCTCAAACTCTCCTAGCAGTCAACTTAATAACTATGAAAAAGGGGAAGACTTTAAGCCATGCTCAAGGGCTAGAATTGAGTAGAGATGTAACAAGTGAGGAGATAGTAGAGGCAATAAAAAGTATTGAAGATGATAAAGCTCCTGGCATAGATGGCTACAATGCTCACTTTTATAAGAAGACATGACATACCATTCAACATGACTTAATTGCAGCTGTCAAAGATTTCTTCAATACTGGTAAGATGTATAGACCAGTAAACTGCACCTTGATTACTCTGGTTCCTAAAACAGTTAGTCCCACTACTGTTAAGGAATTCGCCCAATTGCTTGTTGTACTATACTCTACAAGATAATTCCAAAGATACGTACTTCGACGCTCCAAAAAGTGATTGCTACTATTATTAGTGACGCACAGTCTGGTTTTATTCCAGGGAGGAAAACTGCTGACAACATAATTATGGCCAGTGAATTGGTTAAAGCTTATTCCAGAAAGCATATCTCACCTCTATACATGCTTAAGATTGACTTGCAAAAGGCGTATGACTCTGTAGAATGGGTATTTTTACAACAAGTTATGGAGGCTCTCTGCTTTCCTAAAAGGTACATTCAATGGGTAATGAAATGCATTCACATGGTTATTTATTCAATCATGATAAATGGAGAACCTACTAAACCTTTTGACGCTTCTAAGGGATTGAGACAAGGGGATCCGATTTTTCCATTTATATTTGTCATTGCCATGGAATACCTAAGCAGGTTTCTACTAGAGTTGAAGGAGGATAAATTTTTCATTATCATCGTAAATGTGCTAGGCTTAGGGTAACACATTTGTGTTTTGCTGGCGATTTATTACTCTTCTCTAGGGGAGATATAACTTCAATTAATGCACTCTGCAAGATATTTCAAAAATTCTCTCAAGCTTCAGGTTTTATAGCAAATAAAGAGAAAAGTTGTTGTTACTTAGGAGGTATGAAAGATGCAGAAAAGATACAAATCAGTCAACACTTTGGATTCAAGATAGATGAGCTCCCCTTTAAATACCTCAGCATACCCTTCTCCACCAGAAAGTTAACTATTTTGCAATGGAATCCTGTGATTGATAAGATAATTGCAAGGGTATCTTCTTGGACTGCCAAGAAACTATCGTATGCTGGTCGGGTACAGTTAGTCCAGTAATTTCTCTTTGGAATACAAGTGTATTGGTCTCAGATCTTCCACATCCCCTCAAATGTTATTGAAGCTATTGATGTATATTGTAGAAGTTATATTTGGTCGGGCACAAATGCTATAACAAAGAGAGCTTTGGTGGCCTGGGATAAAGTGTGTGCGCCTGTATCTATTGGAGGTCTTAACATCACCAACATCAACAAGTGGAACAAGGCTGCCCTGGCTAAAACATGTAGGGATTTGGCTCATAAAAATGATATGCTATGGATCAGATGGATCCATAGCTACTATGTCAATCCTAATCAGGTTGTGAGTCACTTTCACCTTTATTCTTTCGAAGTGCAAAGTTCACATCCAATGGAGTCTTGGCAATACCGAATTCCATATACTTGAACTTGTCAAGTACTTTTTTGATATAATGAGACTGTGACAATGCTAACCCTTGTGGAGTTCGATGGATTCTTATATATAAAATCACATCTACAACTCCAAGGTCTTTCATATCAAACTTGCTCTTGAGCATTCGTTTTGTTGCATTTATGTCAGAAATGTCTCTACTGATGATTACCATATCATCCACATATAAATAAATAATGACTTGGTGATTTGGAGTGTCTTTAATGTAAACACATTTATCACATTTATTTATCTTGAATCCGTTTGCCAACATGGTTTGGTCAAATTTTGCATGCTATTGCTTAGGTGCTTGTTTTAGCCCATAAAGTGACTTAACAAGTTTACACACCTTATTTTCTTTTCCAGGTTGTTCCATGTATATTTCTTTCTTTAAGTCTTTATTTAGGAATGTGGTCTTCACATCCATTTGATTGATTTGAAGATCATATACTGTCGCCAAGACAATTAACATTCGAATCGAGGTTATCCTTGTTACTGGCGAGTATATATCAAAGTAATCAAGGCCTTCCTTCTGTTTGAAGCCTTTTACTACAAGTCTTGCCTTGTATTTGTCAATAGTACCATCCGCCTTCATTTTCCTTTTGAAGATCCATTTAGAACCTAAAGGTTTATTTTCGGAAGGAAGGTCAACCAATTCTCATGTATGGTTGCTTAAGATTGAATCTATTTCACTATTGACTGCCTCTTTCCAAAAGGATGAGTCTTATAAGGACATTGCTTCTTTAAATGTTTGAGGCTCATTTTCTAAGAGAAATGTTACAAAATCTGATCCAAACAAAGTTGATGTTCTTTGACGTGTACTACATTTTGGATTTTCTTCATTATGTACATTCTCATTTAGTTCATCTCGAGGTCGTTTAGATCCTCCACTAGACTGTTCATGTCTAGTTTTATACGGGTAAATATTTTCAAAGAATTCAGCATTGTCTGATTCAATTACCGTATTTTTATTAATATCTGGATGTTTGAATTTATGAACCAAAAATCGACATGCTTTACTATTTTTTGCATATCCTATGAACACGCAGTTCATTGTTTTAGGTCCTATCTTAACCCTTTTAGGTATATGAACTTGAACCTTCGCTAGACACCCTCACATTTTGAAATATTTCAAATTGGGTTTTTTTTTTTTTCATTTTTCATAAGGAATTGATTGTGTCTTATTATGGGGAACTCTGTTGAGTATACGATTGGCCGTAAGGATAACCTCCCCCCATAAGTTTTGCGGTAAATCAGAATTTATAAGTAAGACATTCATCATTTCCTTCAAAGTTCGATTTTTCCTTTTCACAATTTCATTAGATTGAGGTGAATATGGGATCGTAGTTTGATGGATTATTCCATTCTCTACACATATTTGCGCAAGGGGAGATTCATATTCTCCGCCCCTATCACTTCTTATCATTTTGATCTTTTTGTCTAACTGATTTTCAACTTCAGTTTTATATTGCCTAAATGCATCTATTGCTTTATCCTTACTAGTTAGCAAGTGGACATAACAATATCTAGTGCAATCTTCAATAAAAGTTCTGAAATACTTTTTCCCACCACATGATGGTGTTGACTTCATATCACAAATGTCAGTATGTATGAAGTCTAAGGGATTGAAATTTCTTTCGATGGACTTATAAGGATGCTTTTCATACTTCGATTCCATACACGTTTGACACTTTGATTTATTGCATTCAAAGTTTGATAAAATTTCTAAGTTAATCAATTTTCGTAATGTTTTGTAATTAACATGGCCTAAACGTTCATGCCATAAATCATACGACTCAAGCAAATAAAAAGAATTCGAACTTTTATTTATTTCAACAGTCATTACATTCATCTTATAAAGGCCTTCAGTCAGATAGTCTTTCCCTACATACATTTCTCCTTTGCTAATTATAATTTTTTTCAGAAACGGTTACACATTTGAATTCGTTCTTATCTAGGAGTGAAACAGAAATTAAGTTCCTACGTAACTCCAGAACACATAACACATTGTTCAGTGTCAAGACCTTGCTGGAAGTCATCTTTAAACAAATTTTTCCTGTTCCCTCCACCTTAGCAATAGCGGAGTTAGCCATGTAGATCATTTCTTCTGCTTGAGCCGGAGAAAATAATGAAAACAACTCCTTGTTGGCACATACATGGTGGGTGGCACCAGAATCCATCCACCATTCGCGAGGATTCCTCACCAAGCTGCATTCTGAGAACATAGCACACAAATCATCGCATTCTTTGTTGGATTCAATCATATTTGCTTGATCCTTTTTCTTGCCTTTCTTTGGGCCTCGACAATCTATGGACTTGTGGTCAATTTTGCCACAACTGAAGCATTTTTCCCTTGAACTTTTTCTTGGGTTGATTGCTTTTATGTTCAATTTTCTTTCTTTTCTTCGAATTATTTTGGTCATCTTCTACAATATGTGCTCCAGTAATTGTAAAATTTTCCTTTGACCTTCTTTCGGCAGCTTTATTGTCCTCTTTAATATGAAGTCGGACAATAAGATCTTCAACAGTCATCTCCTTGCACTTATGCTTTAAGCAGTTTTTGAAGTCTTTCCATAAAGGTAGTAGCTTCTCAACTATCGCTGCTGCTTGAAAAACATCATTCACAATTAAACCTACAAAACAGTTTATGTGAGTATTAAGAACATTTTTAATTTGTTAAACTAAGGTATTTTTTTAAAGATATACCTTCTGCTAGGAGATCATGTATGATGATTTGCAACTCCTGTATTTGAGAGACAATAGATTTGCTATCTATCATTTTGAAGTCCAGGAACCGTGAAACAAGAAATTTCTTAATTCCCGCATCCTCCGTCTTATATTTTCATTCAAATGCCCCCCACAGTTCCTTTGATGTCTTGGTTTCACTATAAACATTGTAGAGGTCGTCTTGGAGACCACTCAGAATATAATTCTTGCAAAGAAAGTCCGAATGTTTCCAAGCTTTTACAATAGCGAAACGGTCTTTGTTCGAGGTTCCCTCGGGCACCTCAGGAGCGTCTTCGCTAGTGAACCGTTGCAGACATAAAGTGGTGAGATAAAAGAACATCTTTTTTTGCCACCGCTTGAAGTCAATGCTCGAAAATTTTTCGGGCTTCTCCGCCGGTGCCATTATTGGCGGAGCATTTGTGCGGCTTGATGAAGCAATATTGTTTGCTCCCACAGTCGTAGCCACATCATGCATTTGACTTTAAGTTGTCATTTTTCTTGTCACCACAAGACAGAAAACTTAGTATTTTTTCAGAATACTATTTATAAAGTTAAATAACTTGAAACTCTTCTTCTTGTTTCTAGTTAACGATGAAGTTTTTATTACTTTAAATCGTCAACTGAGTGAACCTTAACTTGTGATGAAGATTTTATGTCTTCTAATCACTAGTTAAATTTAAGCGGATTAGAAAGCTTAAGCTTTAATCTCCAAAAACAAGCAATACAAATTCTGTAGGATTATTCCTTAAGATTGTTATTTCCCACAATATATTCGGGTATGCAGAAATCTGTATGGTAAAACAACAACTTTAACTCCAGTTCAAGTATAAACAAGAACACAATGAAGTATCAAATACCCTCAACACAAGATCAAAATGACCTTTTCAAGAGGTGTATTTATTTTTTCAGAAAAATAAAGATGAAACAGAAATGATTAAGGCCAAGTCGTCCGAATTCACGGACTTTCCTTAAGGAATAATTCCCTTTAGTGTACCCGAGGTTATGGAATCTTTCTCCCAGGATAAAATGACCATCAATTCGACTATAGCGGTACCCCAAATAGGCGGATTCTTTGAATGCACTCAACGGTTTGAATGATCACACACAAATTTTTTGTTAAGATAAGAAGTTTGTAATCTGAAAATTTTTCTATTCCAAAACCTGTGGATGAAATCAGGTTTTTTTAGCCAAGAGATGCCTCTTCTGAAAAGAGACAATGGTCCATCTTAGAGGTGTGATGTTTCTGAAAATGCATGTCTGTTTACCAAAAATAGTGCAGTATTTTGCTGAAATAGTGCACCAGTTCGAAATAGTGCATCACTTCATTGAAGAGTTGCATCTGTTCGAACCAACTTATTAGTTCAGGAAACATTGTTTCGAAAATCTGCACCAGTTCAGAAACAGAAACACAAAAGCAGTGCATCAGTTCGTAAAACAGTGCAATGATTCGTTGAAACAGTGGCACCAGTTCACTTCGAATATTACATCAGTTATTACTGCATGCATGTATATTTAAATGGAGTTTTGTCAAATAAAATTTGTCCAAAAAGATAGATCTCATCGATCGATCATTTGCCAAATCCAAAGCTGAAGCCGAAGCCGAGCCGAGCGAAACAGAAACACAGAAGTAGTGCAATGATTCGTTGAAACAGTGGCACTAGTTCACTTCGAATATTGCATCTGTGATTACTGCATGCATGTATATTTAAATGGAGTTCTGTCAAATAAATTTTTTCCAAAAAATATAGATCTCATCGATCGATCATTTGCCAAATCCAAATCCAAATCCAAAGTCAAAGCCGAAGCTGAGCCGAGCGAGCAAGCGACGACGACGGCGTGAGGCATCTATTATTTCTTGTCTCACTTTTCATGTGAATCATTTGCCAAATCCAAATCCAAAGCTGAGCGAGCAAGCGACGACGACGGCGCGAGACATCTATTATTTCTTGCCTCACTTGCCTTGTGGAGTAAGTATTCATCAATATAAATACTTTCAAGTTTTCTTCTTCCACCAATGTGGGAAAAAGAGTAAACTTGCCAATTTGGGAGTACACTTTCCATTTTAGTGTCTCCTTCCTTCCACCCTTTTACTCTTCATTTTTTAATTCACTTCTTTCATCTACTATGAACCCAACATGTAGATCTTCACTACAAGTTATGCACTACACAATTAGAAACTTGAGACCACTTGTTTGTGCAGTGTGCCTATGCTCAGAGCTTATGGCGTAAACTACTCAACTGGTTAAAGAAAAGCTACGTTGATGCTGCAAATTGGGAGGAACACAGTGCATGGGTGATAAAAATTGCTAAAGGTAAATCACAAACTGCCCACATCTTTAACATGGTTTACACGAAATACGTTTATGCAATTTGGATGGAAAGAAATTTAAGAACCTTTGAAGGCCGAAGCAGACAATGGCAATGCCTCGCTAAAGAGATAGCTTAGAGAGCTTCAGTGGGAGTTAGTTCTAAATTACAAGAGTTGAAAATTTAGTAGCTGCTATATTGTTGATTTTCTGTTTGTTTTCTCTTTTAAATTTTAAGTTTCCTTTTACTAGATAGTAGTCCTAAGGTAGGATTAATATGGAGTTGTAATTTGCTACTTGGTAATGAATGCAAACGTTAGTTACCAAAAATAATAACAATAATAATAATAATAACAACAATAATAATAATAATAAAAATAATAATAATAATAATAATAACAATAATAATAATGACAATAACAATAATAACAATAACAATAATAACAATAATAATAATAACAATAGACGCCTAATAATAATAACAATAATAATAATAACAATAGACGCCTAATAATTAATAACAATAATAATAATAATAAAATCACTGTGCACAGGGATCCATCCATTATTGTGTAAGATTCTCTTTTTTATTATTTATAGACGCCTCATTCTTGTGAAGAGGCAGGAGTTCAGAAGTTCTCTCCTTTTGTTTTCTAAAAACTCTCTCTCTCTCTCTCTTTGTAACATATTTAAGAATTAAATAAAGAAGAAGCTACTGTTTACTACTATTTCAGTCTGGTTCTCAGAAAATCAAGTACATATTTCTTTCTTACTTGTGTACATTTAAATAAACTTCTACCTTACCCAGCCGTGATTATGTCCGGCTGAAAGGTTTCTTATATCTATGTTGAAGATCTAACTTCGCTGACATATTAACTATGAAAGCTTCAGACTCTATCAAAATATAAAAGAATCTTTCTAATTTCTTGACTTGGTTTCAAAATGGAGGTACAGTCGAGTTCAATACACTTATGTTAACCTTGTCTCTGTGACTCCGTCTAGTAAGTTGTGCCTCTCTAGCCCATTGTGTTGTTAAGAAAAGGGCGAATTCTGCACAATTAGAACTTCTAGACACATAGGTTTAACATAAGGTTATTAAATCTCTGACAGACCCTATGTTTGGGTAAAAGAGCCCATACAGTCATTAAAATATTTAAAATTTTTTTCTATTTCGGTTGGTGCTTTGGTTCGGTCTTCCGACTTTGGTTTAATCCGATATTATTATATGGTCTGGTAGGCTGAGTGACATACCCCAGCCTAAGAGATCCTGTTAATGGTATCAGAGCCTGTGAATTTTCATAGTAAATATGTTAAGTGAGGTGAAGATTTTTAGCATAGATATAAGACTTTTATAATTATGGATATGAGAGAAGTTAGTACTAAAAGTACAAAACTCGAAGAGGTAGATTTACCTCAAGATATGGATTTACTAAACAAATGGATTAAAAACCATATATGAATACAGATTTTTTGATAAAATAAAACATAAACAAATTATTAAAACAACTGAACAATCCCTTGCTTTAAATGCTGATGAACAGACTATTCAACTCCTAAATAAGCATGATATTGATATTTTTAAACAGAATTATAATTATATGCATATTGACCTAGTACAAATTGCCTTTCGACCTTTAACACTAAAGGGTCTCCCTGAAACATTTTTAGCTGCTTTGCGTGATGCTAGAAATTTAAATTTTAGAAAATCCTTAATGGGATCTATTGAATCTACTCTTGCCTATGGTCCTGTATATTAGAATACTCAGCCAAATTTACAATTATCTCTGACTGATGTAAATATTCTTCATGCTTTAACCTTAAATGTGAAAACTCATGGATATGATTATGCCCCTGGATTTGAACTTATAGGATTATCTTACCGCATATACTATCGTTTATTATCAACCTTAAATCCTCGATGTAAATTAATAGATGATAATTTTGATTGCACTATGCTTATTGAAACTAATTTTATAAAATCCAGGGTTACTACCCGAAGACCTATTTGATGGGATGAAATTGACTTCCCCAAAACATGGATTTTAAACTCAGTCACTTCCCCAAAACAATTGGCGGAGGATGTGACTAATTCAGAGTTAACTTAAGTAACTCAAAATTCAGATGGACGAATTTGTCTACAATTTGATAATAATCCCGCAGTCTATAGAAATTCATTTCTCTACCAAGAAGACTTCCTTCTATACATCATATTTCTCCTATAGAACCTGATTATGGTCCAGCTAGGAATCGAGCGACATCCTTGCATACTATTAATTCTGCAGATTTGCATGTTACACCTAAAGATGTAGAAAAGATAAAAATCAACTCCAAAACTAATATAGTTCAAGATTTTGATAATGAAAATCCTACCCCATCTGAGATGGATTTTGATATCAATTCTGTTTAACTATGAAGACACAACTTATTGATTTTAGTCCTAATTCTCAAGCAAGAAAATATATTCAGAAAGAATTTTTTTCTGAAAAATGGAAAATCTTTAGGACATGGTTTTTGAAACTTATAATCCTGATGAATTACGAAATATTTCCAAAGAATTCTATGAAATATGTGTCTTATATAGTAAAATTATTTTTTTTGTACCATGGTTCATGTCTGCATATTTGCCGTCATATATCAAAATAATTGAAAGATCTTATCAAAATTCTGATGGTACAATTACTCAGGCACTTTATCCTCCTCAGTCTTCCTTTATATTACCCAATAATACTGGAATGACTTTTTCTGCTTTCCAAAAATTTGTCAGTGAAGATGTTGGAAAAATTACTGTTTCTGAAATAAATAACCTTATCGCCCAAAATAATTATTTGAGTCTTTATGTTAAGGTTTTAGGAGAACATATTTTCTCTCTTGATAAAAAACTTGACGAATTAATTGAGTTAGTTAACAAACTTAGCCCCAGATGAATTCCTTTAACATTCCTTCTACTTTCGAAAATAAAGACGAAGAAGAATATATTTTATCTAAACCTTGTATCCAAAGACCTCCTGAAATAGAAGGATTTGAAAAGGTTTCTCAATTAGACCAATTAGAAAAAATCTTAGATAAAAAGTTCTCTCGTTTAAACATTCAACCTCTTAATATTTCTGATGATTTTATGCAAAAATTCGAGTCTAATTTTGCTGATAATATCGAATCTACTCAAAATACTGGAGATGTAATCTCTTCCGAGATAAATAAGCTAAAAGGTATGATTAAAAACAACCGGGAAAAAAATACGCTGACATTCCCCGTATGTCTACTGCATATTATCCACGTTCAACTCCTCAAGATGTTCTGATAGAGGAAAGAGATTGGAATCAAACAAATACTTCTTATAGTGGAGAAGCTATTTATGAATGGAATATTGATGGATTATCTGATAGATAAATCTCTATTCTTATCCATCGGATGTCCATGTATGCTACTATTGCCACAGCCACTGCTTCGGCAGAGAATCGAGCCAATCATACTGATCTAACAATTTGTAAAATGATTGTTGCGGGATTTACTGGACAACTTCGAGGCTGGTGGGATAATTTTCTAGACGACGATAAACGTGAGACTATTTTTAATGCCACCAATGATAAACTTGGAAAAGATAATCTAGGTCGACCACTTCAGGTAGGACGATCAGATGCTGTCTATACCCTTATGCTTACAATCATTGAACATTTTGGAGGAAGAATTACCAATCAATATGAAAACATTAGAACTCTTCTTAATGGTTTAAAATGCAAACACTTAGGAGAATTTAGATGGTATAAAGACACCTTTCTTAGTAGGGTTATGGATTTACCCGAAAGTAAGTATGACATTGGAAAGCTAAATTCATTGATGGCCTTCCACCTTTATTTGCTGAAAGAGTTAGAAAATCACTTAGAGGATCTTATGGCGAAGTCCAGTATTCAGAAAAAACTTATGGTCAGCTTATTGTAGCTTGTACTCAAGAAGGCTTAGCCCTTTGCAACGAGTTAAAATTAGCCAGACAAATTAAGCTCGACAAACTCAGAGAAAAATCCCAATTAGGAGACTTTTGTGAACAATTTGGTATGGATAAACGCTTAGCACGAAAAACCCAAAGATATTTCAAGCCTAATAAATCCTATAGAAATAGACGTTCTAGGCATAGAACCAAAGAAGAACGTGAAACTAGAAATTTTTTTCGTAAGTCTACCAGATTCACGAAAAATAGATCAAAAAGAGAGTTAGCCAAAATTAAGTGCTATAAGTGCAACTAGTATGGTCATATAGCTCCAAATTGCAAATTACAAAAACTCAAGTCCTTAGGACTTTCTGAAGAAGTTCATGACCAAGTTTATAATTTATTATATACCTCTTATTTTGAATCTGATTCTACATCTGAAAATGATTTTGAATTACCTAATTCTGATAGTGAACTCAATCAGGTTGATAAATGTAATGATTGTGATAATGATATTTGTAATTGTGATGAAATGATGTATAAACTTCAAGCGCAATTCGAAGATCTTGATTTAAATGTTCAAACCCTTACTGTTGATAATGTCCTTGAATTACTGATGAAAAACTTCGTGAAAAAATCATTAATTTTGCTACTCAAAAAACTTCTGCTAATACTAGTATTTCTAAAGATAACTCTTATGATAATTATCACATGTCATATTCCTTAGCCGAAGTTAATCGACGTCTTGCGTTGAGTCAAACTCCAAGTAGAGATACTACCTTTAATGATTTAAAAATTAAAGTTGAACAATTAAAAAAAGAAATTGTCTCCTTAAAATAAAATCAGATGATCTCCGATCATAGAATTTTGAAAATTGAAGAACAGATTATTGACATCTCTGAAACTTCTATTACTTCAAAAGGAAAAGAAAAGGATTTGGACTACTCTGAAAATTCTGAAATTGATAAACTTAGTCCAACAGAAGATTTAAAAAGGGATTATTTCTTGGGGATGATGCAAATAGTTACTGCTCATAAATGGTATATAAATTGCACTATTCTAATAAATAAGGAATTTTCTATCACTAATATTGCTATGATTGATAGTGGGGCTGATTTTAGTTGTATTCAAGAAGGACTAATTTCAACCAGATATTTTGAAAAAACTACTCACATAGTCAAGTCTGCATCTGGTCATACTCTTAATATCAACTATAAATTATCAAATACTCATATATGTCGATATAGAGTATGCATTCCACATTTCTTCTTTTTAGTAAAAAATCAGTTATATCCTCCTATTATCTTAGGAACACCTTTTATAAATGCTATTTATCCTTATACACATATTGATGTAAATGGTTTTAAGGCTACTTATAAGAATAAACAAATCTCTTATCCTTTTGTTACTAATCCTGTAACAAGAGATATAAATGCCCTTATCAGTATGAAACAAAAGTAAATTAATTTTTTACAATTAGAACTAATGAGTATTAATATTTTGATACTTTAAAATCAGTAAAAGTCTAAGAAAAAATAAAAATAATTTCTAATCAATTGATTCTTGATATTTGTGCTGATCATCCAAATGCTTTCTGGAACTGAAAGAAGCATATTGTTTCTCTTCCTTATGAAAATGACTTGAGTGAAGAAAAAATTCCAATAAAATCTCGACCCTGTCAAATAAATACAGAGTTAGTAGAATTCTGTAAGACAGAAATTGATAGTCTTCTGCAAAAGGGTCTTATAAAACCTTCAAAATCTCCTTGGTCTTGTACTGCTTTTTATGTCAATAATGCTGCTAAAAAAGAATGAGGAGTACCTCGATTAGTTATAAACTATAAACCTCTGAATAAAGTTTTAAAATGGATTCGATATCCTATACCGAATAAAAAAGACTTACTTTCCAGATTATATGATGCTAATATATTTTCTAAATTTGATCTAAAATTTGGTTATTGGCAAATTCAAATTGATAAAGAGCATACTTATAGAACTGCTTTTAGTGTCCCTTTTGAACAGTATGAATGGAATGTTATGCCATTTGGTTTAAAAAATGCTCCTTCTGAATTTCAAAAAATTATGAATGACATTTTTAATCCCTATATGGACTTTATCATTGTCTATATTGATGATATTTTGGTATTCTCAAAAACACTTGAATCTCATTTTAAACATTTGCATACGTTTAAACAAATAATTATACAAAATGGCTTGGTCATCTCCAAACCAAAGATAAGTTTATTCCAGACAAATATTAGATTTTTGGGACATAATATTTCTCAAGGTTCTATTGAGCCTATACAACGAGTTCTAGAATTTGCTAAAAAATTTCCTGATATTATTACTGATAAAAAACAACTTTAAAGGTTCCTCGGTAGTCTTAACTATATTTCCCCTTTTTATGAAAATCTGTCTAGAGATTTAGCTCCTTTGTATGATAGATTAAAAAAGGATCACAAAACTCCTTGGACTCAAATCCACACTGATTTAGTAAAATTAATTAAGAACCGAGTTTAAACTCTTCCTTGTACATCTCTTGCAAACCCTAACTGGTTAAAAATCGTTGAAACTGATGCTTCTAATATTGGGTATGACGAAATACTTAAACAAGTTAATCCCCATATAAAAACAGAATGTTTGATTCGATTTTATTCTGATAAATGGACTGAAAGTCAGAAAAAATACGCCACAGTAGCCCATGAAATGTTAACTATTGTAAAATGTGTTTTAAAATTTCAAGATGATTTGTATAACCAAAAATTTATAATTAGAATTGATGCTCAATCTGTTAAATTTATGTTTAACAAAGACTTTAAACATGATGCCTCTAAATTAATATTTGCACGATGGCAAGCTCAATTAGCCCCTTTTGATTATGAAATACAATATAAAAAGGGTAGTGAAAATTCTTTGCCTGATTTCCTATCTCGCGAATATCTAACATGAATTTTTACACATACTTCCTCCCTGAGAAAACTATAATTACTATTATCAAAGACATTCCTTTAAACGAAGATATTCATTTTTTTATTTTAGAAAATCTAATTCGTAGCCTAATAGAAGAAGATTTATTCCTTAACCACAACGAATTCCTTGAAAATGAAATTTATTGGTTTGATATTGACTTAAGTGATTAATGTTTATAGATATAATGAAGTTCTTTCTACACTTCTTCTCTGAAAAGTTCTTAATCATCTTTATAAAAGTAGTTCCTCTAAATATGGATCTACATATGCTCATACTTCGGAAAGTCATTGATGATCTTATCACAAAGGACACACTTTATGAAGATCTCTCTGAATATATGTCATGGTATGCTGATCAAATTCCTGATTATTAATGCAGTATGAATCCTCCTTGGCAAATAGCCAAAGGAAGGGGACGGGGTGGAAGGAGTCAAAACTCTTCATATCAAGGAGGACGAACAAACCCTTCATATTTTGATCGAAGAAATTCTGCATATAGCTCTGCAAGTTCTAATTTTCCTATATTACAACGAGGAAATAGAACTTTAATTAATTCAAAAATTCCTCAAGATGAATCATCATCAGCCAAAACTCTGAATATTGGCTCTTCCGTACATTTAGAAGATATTCCTGAAAATCATCCGTTATATAAACAACTGCAATCTTATCTATCAGATCAACAAAAAATGCAGATTCTTTTGCGTCCATAGTTCAAGAAAATTCTAAAGATAAGCCTTCATATGAAAAATTGGATGCTAGAGAACTTATATTATGTATTGAAAATCAGCATATTCCTGGACAAGAAAATTCTGAAGAAGCATGACGAATACTCAAAAATTATCTTACTGCCAACGTATATTTTACTGGTGAATCATATAAAACTCGGACTTATTATGAACACATATTAGTGCAAACATTCAGTGCAACCTTTGATCACAGCCCCCTCGGAGAAACTACCCCTGGAGTACATGGATACTCCAAAATGGTAATTAAAAAGCTTATTCCTATTGAAGAATGGGATATTTCGTCAATGACTCAATGATCTATGCCAATGGGGCCAATGGGACAAACACTTGCCAATTTCACCTACTGGGATTATATTAAAGCCTTTTCTCAGGTATTATATTATAATAATTATAAGCACAAACACACTTGGTTTATAAAAATTTGTGCTAAAGTATTTGAAAAGTCTATTCCAAATTGATTTATTCAATGGTGGACTCAACATGGACCTACAGTCAAAATATTACCTCCAGAATATTCTTCTCTGTACTATTCATGGAAAAAATTCTCCCCTTTCTTAACAGAATTATATCTTTCAGATCATATTTATAAAATCGATACTATTGATCAGATGTATTTCTACATAGAATTCTCTATCCCTTAGATCGATCGATGGTCCGTAGAAATAGGCTATGACACTCAACAAATTCCTGCCTTATATCGAATATTCTATTGTAATTTCTGAGACAAATTGCTTCGAAAAGATCCAGAGACTAAACTCACCTATGGTCATGATCAAAGGGAGGAAATAATCAAGAAAATTGCTGAATATGAAAAAACTCTAAAAAAATCAATTTTGGTTGAAGAAAAAAATCTTAACTATGTTTCTAGAAGAATATCTGCACATGACGGGAATAAAATGTAAATGATAGAAGAATATTTATCAGAAGTCAGAGATAAATTACTTCAAACTGTTGAGCAAAATTCAGACATATCAAAGAATAGTATCGAAGCAAATACTGAAGATATTATCGATTCTCAACCTCCGAAAATTCTGATAGAAGAGGAAGAAATTGGAAAGGCTGAAACATTTATCAAGAAATGAAAAGGAAAAGACAAGACATGACTGTTTGATAAAACCCCTCTAATTTTTTCTTTTTGTAATAGTAAAATCACTGTGCACAGGGACCCATCCATTACTGTGCAAGATTCCCTTTTTTATTATTTATAGACGCCTCATTCTTGTGAAGAGGCAGGAGTTCAGAAGTTCTCTCCTTTTGTTTTCTAAAAACTCTCTCTCTCTCTCTTTGTAACATATTCAAGAATTAAATAAAGAAGAAACTACTGTTTACTACAACACCACCACCACCACCACCAACAACAACAACAACAACACGCCTCATTCTTGTGAAGGGGCAGGAGTTCAGAAGTTCTCTCCTTTTGTTTTCTAAAAACTCTCTCTCTCTCTCTCTCTTCGTAACATATTCAAGAATTAAATAAAGAAGAAGCTACAACAACAACAACAACAACAACAACAACAACAACAACAACAACAACAACAACAAATACTTCGGATGAAAATATATATATAGAATAAGCATTTTTTTATATATTTTTTAAAAAAGCATAAAATAAAAAGATAAAAAAGAAAAAGACTAAAGAAATACTAACTAAACGTAAACCAACTTAAACCCTACCCATATAACTTTTCCATCGTTACCCACGCCACTTCAAACTAAGAATTTTTAGTAAATTTTATTTTTATCTGTAAAATTTATTAAAATTAGTTAAAAGATAAATATAAAATTTATTAATGATTATTTAGTTTGAAACATTTTTATACTGAATTGAAACGATAAGAGAACTGGACGCTAACTTACTTTCTTTGATTGTGATAGGTTGAAAATTCGGCTACAACATAACCGCATGTACACTTTTAGATAAAATCATGTTTTTATTAGTTAAAAGATTTTTTATTTAAAGTTTTATTTTTTGTGTAATAATTTTATTTGAAATTGTTGTCTTGCAGAAAAAAGTAAAATAATGAAAAGGAGAAAAGCGTAGATAGTTGCAAAAAAATAAAGGAGAATCAAAAAGCTATGACAATGCATCTAAAGCCAAATAAGAATATTTTGGTAACAAATTCATCCAAAAAAATTCAAACAAGTAGCGTCTTTTTCTTCTTTTCCTCTTTTTTTAACCTCTTTACTATTTTATTTGGTCTTCATAGACAAAAATATATAAGGATATGAAGTTTCACCATGAATAAGTTAGGAAATAATATATTGTTACAATAATATATTTTATAAATAATATTTAATCAATATGAAATTGTAGTGATTAATGAATATAAGGAGATAAAATGTTATAGTAAAGAAATGTTGTCGTAAACATATTATTTTATTTTTGATATTATAATTCTATTATACTCTTCAACAATTTAATTTAGAGTTCTTTCTTTTTATGCTGTAATGTAATTCATATTTTTTTTTTACTTTTTAGCAATTTAATTAAAGCTCTTTCCACTAGAAAATGATGCATTAGTTATTTATAATAATAATAAGGATTTTAATTTTCTTCCTCGAGTATATTTCTTTTCGGAATACTTTTAATTTAATTAATAGTCTTTCAGTTATCATTAAAGTTTGATAATAATTTTTATTTGTATTATATTTTTAAGTCTTCAAATATCTTGAACCTTATTGCATTGATTTCAGATAATAGTTAAATAAGTATGTATGATAGTGTTTTGTTTTATACTAGATCAATTTTAACACAGTTTCTTGAAAATAAAATATCATTCAAAATAAATTTAAATTTTAATATGTTCGATGGTGTTGAAAATCAAATAAACAGACATCTTTTACATTACCTTTTAAACATAACAAGAAATTTTAATTAAAATTTTAAAAATTATTTGTAATAAAATATATAAAGGTTTAGCATAGTTTAAGTTTGGGCATTCTTTGAGATTTATATCATTATCTTGAATAAATAAATTCTTACCTTTTATAATTATGTCCTTTCAATAGTTTTATGAGCGTGTTTGGTAAAGAGAAAAATATTTTTCATTTTTCTAGGAAAATAAATTTTTGAGTATTTATTTTATTGTGTTTGATACTATAACAACAACATACCCAAAATACTAAAATTTAAAAAATATTATTTTAAAAATATTTAATATCTAACAGAAAATAATAAAAATGCATAAAAATAGAGCAACATATATAGTGATGGAGGAGAGAGAGGGCAGGGGGTTGTAGGTGGGGGGATAGGTAGGGGTAGGGGTAGGGTGGTGGTGGATGTAAGTGGGGTTTGGGGGAAGGAAAAATATTTTTAAAAAAATTAAAAATTGTAAAAAATTGTGTCGGATGAGTGGGATAAAAAGAAAAATAAAAAAATAAATATGGGGTAGGGTGTGGATGTGGGATTTAGCGTTGTTGGCGGTTTTGAAAGTGGTATAAAATATTTTAATTGAATTAATTTGAATGATATAATAATAAGTATAAATAAAATACTAAAATAAAACAATGAAAAAATTATGAACAATAAAATAAAGAAGGAGAATTTAAAAGAAGATTAAAAACAATAAAATTATGTCATCTGCTTCTGTGCTGTACTATGTGTTTGTGTCATATCTCGTAACTTGAGCCGGGGGTCTTTCGGAAACAACCTTTCTACTTCATCAGAGGTAGAGGTATGGACTGCGTACATCTTACCCCCCCCAGACCCCAATAAGTGGGAATACAATGGGTTTGTTGTTGTTGTTAAAAAGTTGTATGTGTTGGATTGTTTAATTGAAAATGGTGAAATTTAAAATTTGAAATTAAAAATTTTGTAATTGACACAATTAAGTATTTTTAGTATTTGAAAAGGAATTGACAGACAAAACATTTTGAATTTAGTGTACTTAGTTGTTGAAGATGGATTGATAGAGAAAAAAATGAAATTAGAAATAAAAAATAAGTAATGTAATTGCATGTCTTAATTTAGTAAAAATAAGAAGGTAAACGTCCATCAACAAAATTAACAACTATTTTATATTTATATTTTATTATTTTTAATACCAATTAAGGAAATTTCCATATTAAAACATCTAAAGTAATCTAAATTGCAATTAGGTATTCAATATTAGTGGTAATTTAAATTTTAAAAATTATTTATAATATATCATAATTAATTTAAATTATGTTAATGTAATATAAAAAAATTAATTATGTACTCGATATAGTACAAAAAAAATATGCTAAAATAAATATGCTTCATTATGTAAATAAAAATATTTTACTGAGAATTTCAGTCACATTGATAATTTTAAATGTTAAATTTTATAAATTCTTTACATTATTATTATTTCATTAAAATACTTAATTTGTATATAATATACTAGAGAAAAACACAAATTTTTTTTCTACAATTGCATAATTATTTTTACTCATATAGATTTAGTTTAAAATGAGGAAGGGAGGAGTGGTGGGGGAATATTAATAATTTAATATCTTTAGATCGTAAATAATATAATAAAAAAAATATAAAATATTTTTTTTTTTTACAATTATATGATTGTTTTTCCATATAGATTTGGTTAGAGGTGAGGGGCTGGATGGAGTAGAGGCATGTGGGGTTGGGGGTTGAAGGGGGGAGGGGTATAAAAAAGTTTTTGTTATTACTTTTTAAAAAAATTAACGAGGGGGGGGGGGGGGGTAGTGTAGATGGTAGAAGTAGGTGGGGGTAGATTTTTTTTTCTTTTCGTATTTTATTAAGAAATAATATAATAGTTAAAATTTTTTAAAGATAATATCATTTAACATGTTCGAATGAAATATTATAATATTAAGCAATTAAAAATAATATTTTAATATTAGTCATGCATCGCACGGGTACGTATACTAGTTATATATACTAAATAGTAAGAAAGTTTTGCCTATAAATTTGTCAAGTGGCAGCATATGATGTAGCCATGTGTTAGTTTTTAAGTCAAATTAATTAAAGTTAGGTATTAATTAGTTATTCGTTAATTTTTTCATTTTAAATTAAAAACAACTAATTATTTTGAGTAGAAATAACATTAAAAAGAAAAAGAAGAATGACAAAACTAGGGGAATGGGCAAGTCTAGTGACAAGGTGGTGAGGTAATAACTGAATAAGTTTATCTGAAAAATAAAAAAATTAATTTAACAAAAATAAACAACATTTAAAAATATTTAAAATAAAACCAACAGAAACAAATACAAGCAATTAAAAAAAATGGAATACCCTCCCTCTTTGAAAAGTAATTGTGGACATGAATCCTGATTTATTTTGTTACAGTAAATTATTGAATTAGTATTATTTTGCAAAATTGATAAAACATCAAATAAAATTATTGTGATTAAATTTTTAATTTTCGTATAAAACGAAATAATAACTACGAAGAAGAGATATGCTAATACTTGATGCATATTTGGTTCTAATTTCATTTATTTTTTTATCTTTGTATTTTTATTATTTATCTTTTAAAAAAATAAATTAAAATACAAAGAAAAAGAAGTAAACAAAATTACCCCATTTCTCCCACAACTTCACTTTATGCGCCAAAATCACTCACGTCCCTGAACCTCCGGTTCTCCATTATCATCTCCCTCCCTTCTAATACCCACAAGTCCATTGACAAAATTCAAAGGAACTTTGTCTGGGGATCAACTGTTGATAAAAGGAAAATCTACCTCTTGAACTGGGACACTATTACCACCCCAAAAGACAAAGGAGGCCTGGGTGATCTCTAAAAGTCTAACATCAAGAATGATACCATGCTGGCCAGCCTGGCATGGAGGCTCAACAAATATCCCTAGATCCTTTAGGCAAAATCCTTCTTAGGAAGTATTATCAGACTAGAAAATGCCCATCCAGAATCTGGAAAAACATCACTAGGGGTTAGGACATATGCAAAAAAGCCTCCTCCTGGATTGTCCATACTGGGAGAAAGTTAATTTCTAGACTGACAGATGGATCCCTCGCTATGAATCTCTTAGGAGCAATATTTAGGGGGCCCTTCTCTTGAATCATGAAAACACTAAGCTTCCTGAGATTTGGAACAAAGGGGACTGGACCCTCAACAGCCTCCCAATGGAGATCCCCCAGCAGATTCTCCATTTCATCAAATCCTATTTCACTCCTAATCCCAAATCCAACTTTGATACCTTAATCTTGAACATCACTGGAAATGAAATATTCTCCAGCAAAAGTACCTACAACATGCTAGCTGGTACTTGTGAAAATGACATCAGAGCCAACTCATCACTCTCAGTTGGGTTTGAAAAGCAAAAATTCCCCCTAAAATAAAAACCTTTCTCTGACTCATCTACCACAACAGACTCCCAACAAGCCACACTTTTGCCAAGATGAAAATCAGGGACTCCTCTAACTGCAAAATCTGCAACTACCACACTGAAGATATTGACCACATCTTCCATGACTGTCCAAAGGTCCACAACTACTGGAAAGCTGTAATAAACAAGAGCATTTCCAAAAACCAGCTAAACCATTATCTTTTTCATCCTTCTAACTAGGGTAGAACCTAGAAAACTCTCTATCATACTCCTTATAACAAGGTTCTGGATTGGTTGGACCTTCTCCCCTTTTACCTTTGTCTATTTGGGGGACATAAACCAAAACACCTTCAACAATTCCAACATCACCCTTAATCCTACCAACGCCTACTCTGAAGCTATGGAATACAAAATGACTATCATAAATAGTAATGCTTCTGCTCAATTCATAATTATCAATGTTAGATGGAAACCCAAAACAAATGGGATATTCAAACTTAACACGGATGATTGCTACATGGAAAACCCTGGAAATTGAGGAATGAGGGGGTTATCAAATCTAACTTTGAGGAATGGATTATAGGTTTTTACAAAGCCTTCCACAATACTACTAATAATTGCGTAGAACTCACTGTTCTTGTGGAGGGACTCAAATTAGTGGAGCAGAGGAACCTGTTACCCATTGTGATTAACATTGATTCTGCTGAGATTATTAATATACTTAAGATTAGAAACTTACACTATGATGCCTTGCTGGATGATTGTAGGTCAATATTAAGAAGATTAAGGGGATCAGTGATTACCCACTGCTTCAGAGAACAAAATGGAGTGGCGGACCTCATGGCCAAACAGGGAGCAGCCTTAATTGACTTTGTAGATACCCGAAGTTTTGAAGTTTCACCTTTGTGTGTTGCAAGGGCGCTAGGGGCAGACAATGCATGAACTTTTTTTGAAAGGAGGGTTAATGATTGTAATATAAACAATGAATCCTTCCCTCTTAGTTTTTCTCTTTTGGATCCTGGCTAATACAACAAGATGAATAGGGTGGTGTAAGGAAAACCTATCTTTTTTTAATTAATGAATATCTTTCTAACCAAAAAGAAGGCATAAAATCACTTTCAAATACACAATCACATTACACATACAAACACAGAGACACAACATCCCAATGAAGCACACATTTTTGGATGTTATTTTTTTCTTTATCTTTAAATAATCATTTTAAGGTGTCTGCACTTTCTTTAACTTGAATCTTCAATAAAATAATTTTATCACAATTATTGTATCAAAAATATGCTAGAAATTTTAAGCATTCTTGAGATCTTTGCGCAATTATCAAATTGATTGTTTTGGCCTACATTGATTTTACTCCTTCATTGTTAGATTTAAATATTGATACTATAGAAATCAACTTTATATTTTATTTGTGCTATATCTCTTGGGTTTATTCCGTTAAAAAAAAGTGTACAAGCTGCTTATTATTGGATTATATTTTATTTAAAAAAGATTCTTTTATTCCTCTTTCCATTTTTTAAAAAGAACTTAAACAATCTAGTCTGTTTAATTCTCTGACATAATGTTCTCTATTTAACTTTTTTAAAAATTGTGTTTTAGTCTTATTCAAAATTATAATTATAATTTATTTAGAATAAACTATGAACTTATTTAAGTTATTGGTACACAAAATAAGAAAAAAAAAATAAAGTGTTATAATAGGGAAAAGAACATATGCTTTGGATAATCGAATGTGTGGCTATTTATTTGTTAAAGAAATTAATCCAATGATATAAAATAAATAAATAATACTAAAAAGTGTTAAGTTATGGATAACGTAATAACGATAACGATATGCAAATAAAAGAAAAATAAATCATTCTAAAAATTTTAGATAAAAATATGTAAACATAAACTTCGTTGAATTAAAAATGACAATTTAAGTTAATTAAGACTACAACGATAAATTTTAATTAATATGTTTTAGAAAATACAACAAAATTATAAAGATAGAGGAGTAGTTTTTAAGTATAAGAAATGTATCATATACATATACTAATTTTATAAGGTCCGTGCTAAGCCCGGGCCCAAACTCAAGTAATTTAATATTTTATATAATGATATAATTAAATATATAAAATAATTACAACTCACAAAGATCATAAATTAAAAATTATTAATATTTTTAAGAGTTTATGAACATATATTTTATAGCTATAAATAAAAAAATATTTCTTCAAATATTTATTAAGTCTTAATTTTATTCATAATTTCATGTGGCAAGAATTTAAGTTAGTTAATATATTAATTTAAGCTTAGTTTTACTTTAAATTAAGAGATAAAAAAATTAAATTCATCAAAATGAACCTCGAGAATCTATTAGTTATTTATATTAAATTTATGCCTAAGAATATTAATTCTCAATTAATCAATAAATATATTTTAAAAATAGTCCGATCTTAATTGATACCACTATCTTCATTTTTAACTTTATTAATAATTTTGGTTTTCAATATTTAAACGATTTTATTGATAATTTCAAAAGCAAGATAAAATTATTCATAAAAAATTCCATTCAATTCATAAAAAATAATTATAAATATTGCGGACCATACTCCATTCATCATAAATAAATATAACCTTATAAACTTAGTTAAGAGATTTACCGATTAGTTAACAACAAAGAACCCTAAATAATTCAGTTAATTGTCAGCCTGAACTCACACCATATTGGTAAAGGTTTGATTTCTCACTTTGTAATTTCCTCATGTTTTCTATTTCTTTTAAAAAAATAGTTAAGTAATTAAAAATTCAAGAAAAAAACTCAATAATGATTTCTCAAATTATGACACACCCTATACAAAGTCTCATTTGGCAAGTAAAGAAATAAAGTAGTTTTATCTATATCTCTGTATCAATTACATGCCATAATTTTATTAGACTAACAAATTAATTGAAATTGCTAAAGTATCCTTGTGAGGTCTCTTATATATAATAGTACTTTTTAAAAATTAATAATAATTAAACAATTAAAAATTCAAGAAAAAAACTCAATAATGATTTCTAAAATTATGACACACCATATACAAAGTCCCATTTGGCAAGTAAAAAAATAAAATAATTTTATCTCTATCTCTATATCAATTATACATCATAATTTTATTAAGTTTATCCTCAGTAGTTTCGCTAAAGCGACCAAATGATTACTTAAGCGGTTAAATGATTGCTTAAGCGATCCTCCACAAAAATCGAATCTTCTCTTAAGCTGTCGAGTGTCTCTTAAGCAGACCTCTATAAGCAATTAGGACTCTGCTTAAGAAACTAGGTAGGGTTCAAGGTTGATCGCTAAAGCGATCCCCTGGTCACTTAAGCAACCGAAGGTCTGCTTAAGCGATTGCACTAGATGATGCCAGGCAACAGATTTTGCTAAGCCCAAATGGACTCCGTTCAGGTGCTCGAGATTTTTTTGAAATCCCATACACACAATGAAACTATGCTACCATACCAATTCGACATTCTGGACTCAATGGAACTATCAAAACTTTCATCCAAGATCATCTCAATTAAATGTGAGCTCTATATCTAGTTTTGGTATAACTAAATTCTACCCAGTAGCCCAAAATAAGTTCAGAAGATTTGAGACCTGGACCAAGGGTTCCCATAGCCTAAAATAAACATTTTGGAGCTGATAGAGTCGTTGGATTTCTCATTCGAGGCTATTTACTAGGAGTTTTTGTCCGAGACCGATTCCCTAATAGCGATAACTCTAAAATAGGAAAATGTTCCTAAAACCCCAAACGAACTACCTGATAATCGAATCAATAGTTTTGACAAGCCATAAATGACTTGTAGCCACTGTGGAAAATTTTGAAATACTGAAAATGTACAAAATTAAGGAAATGGACTGGAGGGTCATTACAATATCTACTACTAAAAGAAATTTCATTCGTGAAAGTAAATGGATAGGAAGGGCCTAAAAGTTTGATAGAACGAGGTAGTAGGCCCGCATGCCCCGAGCATGACTCCTCAGATAACTTCTGTGAAGAGAATACTTCCACGGGATTTTGCTATAGGTACCCTTTTAACCAACTTCCTTACTTCACTTTCCAAATAACCAAAACTCAACCTCAATAATTAATTGGCCTCTAACAGAACCGAGAATGGTTGATGCCAGTAAATCCAAACCACAACACACTAATACGATCACAACCAAGAAAAACTCAACCAATCTAAGGAAAACCCAAGTCATGAATCATGCAACCAACTCTAATATCCACATATTACCTTCTTATGCCTTTCCAAACCTGCTATCTACTCTGAACCATGCAAAAAGTCATTCGATCTTTCCCGTGCAATCACATCAAACTAACCTTAAAAGACTAAAGCTGATCTACAAATAATCCAAAACACTAAGCATAAGAATAAGTCCATAAGGTGATACCTGGGCCCACAAAAGGAAATGGTCAAAGCCGATGATCTCCTACCATGGCTACAACTAGTATGGATGACTCTCAAAACTGATAGTTAGGAGTCCGAAGCACAAACACTCAAATTGAACGATCTTCTCCCAGGTGCTCCACCAACGGAGGATGAAACCATGCTATGTCCAACATAAGTACATTTCTTCTGTTGTATAGATATTTAAAATTTCTGATGAAGATTTAAACTTGAGGCCAGAAGTAGAAAAAACCATCATCATGTGGCATCGTGCTATCATCCAAATAGCTATCAACCATAATTTGCTTGAACTGAAGAAGACTGAATAGGTAGTTAAAGAGTAGGCTTATCTAGCCTATGGATGAAATCCCAATTGATTCAAACTTGAAAAGAAGGGTGCAACTAAGTTACACAATCCAAAACTATAACTTCATCACCAAAGCCAAACTACTTGATCCCAACTATCCAAACCAATCCTATAGGCTAGTAAGCATCCAGACTCCAAATTATAACACAATTTTCGAGTTGTCATTCACAAGAGTCAAAATCATAAACTTGAGCCAACAAGTCTAATCTAAGGCCAAATACACAAATAGACCTTACTATCATAAAGCAGGCATATCCTTAACAGTTTCTGCAAGAGCTGAATCCAAAATGTAGTTGAGAATCAAATCACAATAAAGAAAAAACCACAGGCTAAATACATAAGCAATCAACTCTACATGTACTGGAGGACATAAAGTATCAAGCATAATTGAGAAAATGTCAGGGCTGCAAAGAGTACTAATAGTAGCCAAAACTCGAGGAACTCTAAGGACGACAACCTTAGCCTAAATTTTTCCAATCTACAATGACGAATATCCATAGATAGATATAACCAAGGAGAAGCAATCCACAAAGTCTTAATAGGCCGAACAAATACCTAAATGAGTGTTTCCTAAATTCTCCCATTTTATTTTAACTTAAACTCAACTGGGTCATGAACTACATCACAACAAAAATGGAGTATCCAACTCTGGGCCAACACTAAGATCAAAACTATCACCATGAGATAACCCAACAAACCAAAAAGGCAAACCAAAGACCTTTCAAAATCATTATCAAGACCACTATCGGGTGATGAACTAGCTAGTTCGAAAAATGGATCCCAATATGGTCAACCTAAAAAAAAGCTATAGAACAATATAGCCAATGCTAGAATCCCATCAACCATAGGAGTAAGCCTTTGTATTTCAATATCAGAAATGAGAATTATAACTGAATTGCTAACTCTAGAATTACAACAAAACCATGGAAGACCAAACCTATATTTACTTTCACAAACCACTTAGTGGTCGGTCTAACCTCACTAAAAGAGAAAGAATCAAACAACAGAATTAGTTGTCTAAGCCAACAAATAGAATCGCGAGAAAGGGGACTCTAGCCAGCTAATGCTAATCTAGCTAGCTAATGCTAATCTAGCTATCTATCAAGAATGAATCAATAACAAATAAAATAATAACAATAGAAACAAACAACATAAGCCATAATAGGTACCAAAATGGAAAAACATAACCAAATACCACTCTAAGGTCATAATAAGGTCAAAATGCCAATGAAAAGGAACTTTAACCCAAATGCTACACCCCAAGGGAAATACCACACTGATCCATTCAATCCACTACTAAAAGAAATCACATATGGGGGTATTCACATATGTACGAAATCTATACCAAGGCATATAACAACTATTAAAAAATATCAAGGTATATAATCATCGATGGGTATGAAAACCTCAATTTAACTCAAATAAAAAGTAAAAGATAGAAAATTAAATGTGCATCTATCATGGTAGAAATCCAAAGTTATAAACCTAATATGCCTGAAGAAGTATGAATCTAAGCGGGTCTATACTCAGACTGAGTGTATGAATCACCAACTAAAGCACTAAGTACACTACCTCTAACTGAAGGCGCCACATCCCTATGAGATGGATTTGGGTAAGATAAATGGTTAATAATGCCATACCGAGGACATTCTCTAGACCAATGAAAGATCTTTATGCAGTCGTAATAAACCCCTGGAGCTCTAACCTAGCAAGAAACAAGACTTAACCCCAATTGTCTCACCAAATAATGTTAGGGACACTCTCTATTGAAATGATCATCCTTCCTGCAATCATAACATACCTCAGGAGCTCTAGGCTATCAAGGAATATATGTTAACCCTGTCAAAACAACCAACTCGCATCTGGGGAACTTCCTAGACTAATGGCCAACCTTAACCACAATCAAAACAAGATCGTAAAATACTCTGAGGTACTGCACCCACTGATCTAGAACGGCCACCACGACCTAAAATCCATACTGAATACTTTGCAAGGTCTGTCAAGAACTCTGTTTATTGTGACCACCATGACTGATCTAAGGGTTATCTATAGTATAAGATTCTACATATATGGAACCAACAGGTTACAAGTGATTTTGATCCCCGCTGAGAGGATCCCTACTCCTAGACGAAATACCTGTAATGATATGGCCTCTTATCGCCACCTTTATAAGTCTCAATATATGCTCTCTTTATGGTCCCACGTGATCAACAACTTGAGAAAAAAATACTCAACTGCTATCAAATGATCTAATGCCAAACGTAGTGGCAAAGCTAATCTACCAATAAATCCATGCACTATCTCATACTTTAAAAGATATAGCATAGGAGTGTGTCTAGTCCACTCAAGAAACCTAATCTCATACTCTGAAACTAATAAGAAACCTCACTTAAGACCAACATACCCAACTCTGGTCTGAGAATTTCTCAATGTGTTGAACATTATCTATAGCTGTGAGGTACCCATAAAAAGGCTCAAAATTTCCAATGCTGAATTTTAAAAGGCTGAAGCAGTTACTGACTCTACCAGAGCCTAGGCTAGACCCAAATTCCCTAGCTAGCACAGAAGATCTTCAATATTAATGTCAAACTCTCTAGCCCTATATTGAGTTGAAGCTCTAGGAATATGTGTAAAATCTCATTTGCATCTATCAATAACCTTGTGTAATCCATCTAAAATATAATATGGTCAAAGAATCTACAAAAGGTTCATAGAAATACGAACACATGAAAATAAGTCAAGAATATAATTTTCTAAGAATGCTTTGTAGCCTCCCGAAGATAGGATACAGATGTCTATATATCGATCCATAAGCTCTACTAGACACTTAGCTCTTAACCAACAAAATGATAAATCTAGGATCTGATACCAATTTGTCATGATCTAATTTCTCAGGTCATGATGGACCTACCCGTAGTCATGAACAGCTAGTAATGGACTATCAAAGAAAATGAAAGAAAATGGTAGAACAAATATGATAAGAGACTAATAGATATAAAACAAACCCAAGGCTTGGGTAAATTAGTACAAGATCTTCTACTACAATCAGAATACAAAGTAGAAATATAAATAATACATATCAAAGATGTCTCTAAATTCAAATAAATATCAGTCTAATAATTATGAGGGAGAGAAGGGACACTTCAAACACCGGAACTCACCCTAAATATCTAATCCATGGATGCTTTGCACGATGTACAGAACAATGGCAAGAACTCATATTATGATTTGTAGGCTACAGAAGTGTGGATGTGTACCAAAGATGTGGTACTCAGTAGGTATCAGCCGATTGAGCTCTAAAGATAATGCAAGCATGAATAACATGTAAAGAAGGAATATAATATATAGGAAACTATCCAAGAAACTAAACATGATAATGCTAAGGGATCAATAAAGATAAACTTATACTATTCTAATAGTATTCACGAACTAAAATACAATATCATATAACACTAGTCAAGATACAAAAGAAGAGTAAAAAAAGTTGTATAGTAGTATAAAAGGCTAAGAAGAGATATAAGACATGAATAGACAAGGAAAAGATAAATATACGGTAATACATACATACATACATATATTTATATATATGAACCATGAATTATCTTATTAAGACAATTCAATCAATCCCCTATTGAAAGAACTCTTCAAGAACCAAACGGTCCCTTTTCTTCGTACTTCATATAAATAAATCTAAAACCCCAAAGTATATCTTTCCACAGATCGAAAGAAAAAATAAAGTTTGAGGAAATATTTATTTTTAGATTCTTTTGTATATT
The DNA here is from genome assembly GCF_002878395.1 of Capsicum annuum. Classification (NCBI taxonomy): domain Eukaryota; kingdom Viridiplantae; phylum Streptophyta; class Magnoliopsida; order Solanales; family Solanaceae; genus Capsicum; species Capsicum annuum. The sequence goes on from NC_061116.1 coordinate 47,216,791, forward strand.
AGAAAAAGAAATAATCTACTATTTTTTCTTTTAGCAAATCTAGAAGATATTATATATATATATATATATATATATATATATATATATATATATAGAGAGAGAGAGAGAGAGAGAGAGAGAGAGAGAGGCATCCCAACTAAGTAGGAAAGTTAGCGTTGGCATAATCAGGGTCCCTAATTATAATGTCTAATCATGAGATAGCGACCAATAATGTAATTTACCTTAAAGGGATCAGAATCATATCAACAACCTCGGGAACCAATCCATAATCAACCTACCATAAACAAACCATAATAACAATAGTAAAGTAATCAGCTAGTCCAGATAAACAATACCTAATCGGGACCCCATAAACCCAGAAGATCCAATCAAATACTCAGCAAACAGTAATCATAGATTATACCTATACAATCCCCATAAGGCTGATAGATGTAAGCACCAAACAATTATACTAGTGATAGGCAATGTATATGAATGAATTCAGCATAAACTAATAGTAAATTATAACCGATCCAAGTGTCATAATGTACCAAGTGTATACACCTTCTACAGATCAGTAACTCACAAAAGTGAGACCTTCGATGACCACTCTTCTTCGGCATTGTGGCTCACAGACGAAGGAAAACTTAGGGGATTTAGGAATATTCGTATACACTGTTTAATCCTGATCTAGGACTTTTAATAATAATAATCATCAATCTACTCCACTCAGTACCAAAGAGATGTATATATAATAAGTGCATGGACACAAACCATGACTAAAAGAGTGTAAGTCTGTGAATTTATTGCTTAAGATAAACTTCAAAATTAAATCAACACAACAACATAGAAAGGGTCAAAATCTCTCTCGATTGAAGTAAATAATAGTGGTAACAGAGTGGATAAACAATGAACATAAAACAATCTCGATCTAATAATATCATCTTTAGTTCCAAAAGCTCATAACTCATTAAATAAAGTGGCACGATTCCCTTATAGAAGAATTTATTTCAAAAGTGAAAAGTGGGAATAAATTTTTTTTTTTTTAGAAAACAATAGTAAAATCATGGCTCTGGTTGAATCGTACCACTAAGTGAGCATGAATACACCTAAAAGTATGCATGCCATTACCAGTATCTAAATAATACAACAATAAGTGCCTAAACATCCATAAACTAGAATGACTCCCTTTCTAAAGGAAAAATACTCACCTATAGTCCAACTGATATCATAACCATGGCCTCAGGCCTAATAATATATGTAACTAGCATAATAATAGCACTATAATCCAAGAAAATACGGTTCAAGTCACTAAGTTAGTTAGTAAGTCTTATGCTAAAGGATCCTTGATATCCAGCTATAGTTAATATGCTTATAATCTAGGGTGATAGGATTTTATAGTCGTAACAAGTATTTCAGGGTCGGGTCACCTTTCTATCTCTAAACTCCCTAATTTATAATCATAAATAAGCCTTATTATCCTTACCTATCATGTGATCTATACCATACACCATCTCATAAAGTAAAGTAGATTGAAGCCTACCTCGATATCAAGCTGAATTTCTTGAATCATCCACCAATCACTCGTATTTGCTCCATGATCCTAAAACACTGTCAAGCTATCAAAATAATAATCTATGCGTCAATAGAAGTAAAATAAGACCCTTATTTACTATAAAAATATTTGGGTTGAAATTTAGGCCAAGAACGGGCCCGTTGGGCCCGCTGGGCCTGCAGATGAAACTCAAAATTAAATCTGTCGCGAGGTCTCTCGAAGAACAAGGAATGTATGCTCAAAATTTGAGCACAAATAGAGCATAAATTGGGGCCCAAATCATCCCCTAAAGTCTAAGAATGTTAAAACCTAAATTCTAATAAAAATATAATAAAAGGGGATGGAATTTGACGGGCAAAATAATGGAAAATGACTAATAAATGTTGGATTAACTTATCTTAAATTCAATAGATGATTATCCACACTTTCCCTGCTCCAAGCTCTCAAAAATTGAGGAAAGGGGTTAAGAAATTAGGGAGAAAATGGGTGAAGAAGGGGATTTATCCCCAGCAGCTATCGCTAAAGCGACCAAATGATTGCTTAAGAGATTACTTCTTAATTGGTAAAATGACCACTCAAGCGATCCTCCACAAAAATACGGTCTTCATTTATGCGGTCGAGTGTCCTTTAAGTGACCTCCGTTTATGTGATTAGGCCTCTGCTTAAGCGACTAGGCGGGGTCAAAGGTTGATCGCTAGAGCGATCCTGTAGTCACTAAAGAGACCACTGCTTAAGACACCAAAGGTCGACTTAAGCAATTGCAATAGATGATGCCAGACACCAGACTTTTCTAAGTCCAAATGGACTCCGATTGGATGCTCGAGATTTTTTGAAACCCTGTGCGTGCAAATGAACTATGCTACCATACCAAATTCGATATTTCAAACTCAATGAAATCATCAAAAATTTGATCCAAGATTGTATCGATTAAATATGGATCTCACACTTAATTTTGTTTGAACTAAATTCTACCCAATAGCCCAAAATGAGTTTGAAAGCCTCAGGTCCTAAATCAAGGGTCTCTCTAGCCTAAAATCAATGTTTCAGAGCTGATAGCGCCGATGGATTTCTCATCCAATTTCATTTACTTAGAGTCTTGGTACGAGATCAATTTTCTAATAGTGATGGCTCAAAAATAAAAAAAATAAACGTAAAACCTTAAACAAACTGTTCGATTACCAAACCGGCAGTTTCAGAAAGTCATAAATGACCTCTAGCCACTAGGGCTAGCCATATTTTGATTTAAACCAAAAAAATGAAAAATCAAACCAAAATTTTAATTTCGGTTTGATTTTTCAATTTTTCTGATCGATTTTGGTTTTCAATTTTTAAAATTTAGTTACATGGTTTGATTTTTAGTTTTTCAAAAAATAATTCCGATAAACCAATTAACCGAAATTCTATAAATAATTAATTATATATATATTTTTATTATATATATATATAATATTTAATATATAATAATATAATATAAATATATAATAGCAACCCTAATAACTAATAAGTAATAGCATGCCACATACAACTAACAACACACATCAGTCCAATAGTCGATCAATCGATTGAACCATAGACCGCTTGCGAGATCATCGTCTGTACAACAACACCAGAGCCGGCGACCAGACGATCATTGTGGGCTGCAGCCCACAGTGCCGACTGTGGTCTTTCCGGTAGCGACCACTCTTCCGAGTTCCGACTGTTTATGCAAACTTATGCATAATGAAGTTATATATTATGTAAAACTTATGGTTATGTCATTTAGTTTCATCTATGTTGAGTTATTTATATCTGGGAATGAAAAATAGGTTTGAGTTTTTTTTTAAATCATTAATTTTAAATGTCCAGTCATAACAAAGAGAGATTCACTACTTTAATTTTTAAAACCGAAATAAAAATCCGAAATAACTGAGCCCAATTTGTAGAAATCGAACCGAACCGAATTTATTTTGGTTTGGTTACGGTTGTCATTTTTGTCAATCCGAAAATTGAAAAACCAAACCGATATTAAACTATCAAATCGAACAAACCGAATGCCCAGCCCTACTAGCTACTATGGAAGGCTTGAAATGCAAGTGACGCATGAAAATCAAGGAAATGATCTGAAGGATCATTACATGCGTATAGTATTGTTTGATTTTCGGGCTTTCATTAGCAAAAGTGCTAATCAGGACTGATTTTCTTTACTTTGAATACATTTTCTCTTTATATTCATTTTGATCACAAAGATTCTTCTTGATTTGGTCGCTTTATTTAAAAAGAGTGTGCTAACCAAAATTTGGTTTTCATACTTTGATCATGTTTTCTTTTTATTTCTATTGGAGATATGCATATTAGAAAAAGTACCAATAGGATACTTAGCCTAAATCAAGTTCAGTATAAGGCTCAGATTGCCCATGAAAATAATTGTTTTTTGGGGTTGGAGTTAGAATTGGAGTTGACGTTGGAGTTGGTGTTGTGTTTGGCCATGAATATAAATTAGAGTTGGTTCTCAAATTTTGTGAGATAAATAGGAGTGAAAACAAGTAAAATAATTCTTATGGCCAATGCTACTATTTTCACTTTTTCACTAAAATAAAATAATTTTTTGAAAAAAAGTAAAAAACAAATCTTATGGTCAAACGCCTATTAAATAGATAAACACCCATTATATGTTAAATCTTGCATTATGATTGTAAAATGCAGATGCATCTTAATTGGTTAAGAAATTATCTAACAATCAAGACAAATTTATTTTTGGTAAGGTAAGTATACGCAGTCCATATCACTACCTCAGAGGTGAGATATAGAGATTGTTTCATCGTATTATTTTACAAAGAGACTACAAATAAGAGCTTTTTGTGAAAAAATATGTGATCAAAATTCTTCTGAAGTATATAATCTTCTGTTGCTTTTAATTTGTAATTTTATAGGAAAAAATTATCTTTGTTGAAAGCACTTTTCTCCTTTAGAGAGATTCAGCAACTTTGAGTGTTGTAATGTTGCTCTTTTTTTAATAAAAAGAAAAATTTGTTGATAGGTGGACCTTTTCTCCCTAAGGTTCATTCCGTAAAAAAAGAATATTATGAATGTCTACGAGTACGCGTAGCTCCATCTTTGGAGGTCCTACCTCTTTGAATTCATTGAATCATCTTCTCTAATGTTGTCAAATGCAAACGGTTATTCATGTTTTAAGAGTTGATATGTCTATTTTCACAACTATTTTATGCATATATCCTCATATTTTGAATTTGATGTTCATATAGATATGCTTCCGCCATATGAAGGGAAGTTGCCAGTGTTGGAGGTGCTTGTCAAGAAAGTTGGGCAACTTATAGAATTAACTTTATTTAAGGTACAATTAAGAAACTGTGTGGCTCTTTTCTCCTTTAGATATTTGCATTTTTTTCTCGTTATGTCTTAACATGTGATGTGAATGTGGGGTGGGGATTTCATAAGATATAAGAATTGAGGAAAAAAAAAGTTGATTCAGAAGATTCACTTTTCCTCGTGTGACATGTGTAGATCGACGGATCATTAACCCTTCTTTACAGTGCAGCCTTGGTTGTTGCACTTGAAGGTAACAAGAAAAGGAATGTTTTCTATAAGGATTTATGGGTAAGGTACAAAATATGTCATCAATTTGGAATGTGGAGAGTAAGTGAATTTCAATACTATTTGGAATAATTCATCACCACTCATGAGTTCATCAAGTTGATTATATTTAATTTGAATGTCTATTTTACTTTTTAAGTATAGAATTGATGATTCCTTTGCATAAATAATTTTAACAAAAAAAATAAGGTGCACCAATATTGGGGGTTTTGTCTCACCATGAGGTATTCTATAATTTCAAGACTTATATTTTTTATCAGTTTGTAATTATTAGATTAGGAGGATGTTTTGGAAAAGCTTATAAGCCGGTTAAATAGGCTTGTAAATCCTTTTTAGCTTATTTACATGTTTTGGTAAATAGCTGAAGTGCTTGTAAGGTAATTTTAGTCAAAAGGCATAAGTTGGTCACTCTTAATATATGCCTTTTTAGTTTGTAAGCACTTTTAGTTTGATCAAGAATCTGACTATTTTATCTTTGATATTTTTTAAAATTCTCAAAATATCTTCGCGAAATACAAGATCTTATTTCATGTTTATTGTTTATTCGTAGTTTCTCCTTTTATTTACAAAGATGCTATTGAATTAGTTGTTTTTTTATAAAATCTTACGGGTGTTTGTCAATTTTTTTTAAAAAAGTAGCTTGTCTACATATTTTTTTTACCAAACACGTCAAATTGTTTATGACGTTTTATACATTGTGTTGTTGGTTCTGGTATTGATCCAGGCAATGTAACAAATATTCAAGCGGGAAAGATGGGCCAGAATAGACTTTAAGAGGCACATTTCTTGTATTCTTTAGTCGGTCAGATAGCAATAACACGTTGTTCAGTGCTTTTATGCCTCATGCAAAAATTGTATTATCCTAATATTTATATGATGTATTGAAGAATGCAACCTGCTGTTGATGATTTTATGTTCTTATATCCATAGAAGATAGAGCACTATCTCTTTTGCACAACAATATTGCAAAAATGTTCGTGCCCAGCACGAGTACGGGTCATCTTATTAATTCCTAAACAAAACATCAGTTTACCTTAATTAGAGCCATTAAATCCCAAACAAAATATTGAGTAATAAAACCTAAATAGTATCTCTCTCTATCGTATATTCAAAATATGTTTGAAATACTTTTGTTCTTCTTTTGATTAATTTCAAAATTCAGCTATGTTTAGCCTTTAATATAATCATCGTCAGCTCGATCTGATACATCAAATTTTTAAGCCTGTCATGAACTAGTCCGGATGAATTGAGTTAAATGATATTGATAGTTCTAAATATTGAAAAATGTTACTAGACAAAACAAGACGCATTTTGAGTTTATCTAGGGGCGAGGATACAACAGAACAAGACGCGTTTTGAGTTTATCTAGGAGCGAGGATACAACCTTAAAAGAAGGTTTGAAAATCCCAAATTAGGTTAAAAGATTAACTAATAATTGAGACTTGAGCATTCTCTTGCTTTCTTACGGTTCATACTTAAAAATATTTTTTCTTACCAAATAATATTAGCACGATTCCATTAGTTTTTTATTTTTCAAATTCGGTTATCCCATAAGGGTGTTCAAAATAGAATTGTAACCAATAATTCAACCGCAAAATTAATTTTTTGATCTATTGGTAATGGGTTATCTAATTAACGATTAGGGAACAGATTAAAATTTTATATTTAATGGCTTATCGGTGTGGGGAAGGCTACTCAATTTTCTTATTAAATCGTTAACCCGTTAGGAATTATCATATTAATATCTTTACCCCTACATATATCAAGTATTTTTTGTAAACCCAAAAACTAAAACTCCATTCAGTATTTTATTTACTTCTTAGCTTAGGAAATAACAAGTCACTTCCTATAACATCTAGCCATAAAGCGCAGTCAGATTCCCTTAAACATAAATAAAACTTGAAATTAGTTCTTAAACCAAAACACAAATTATTCTTGATAACATGAAGGACCGCAAAAAAATTAAAACAACCTCAATGTGCTCTTCACAAAATTTGATATAAATCAAAAAAAATTCTATTCAAATTAAAGTTTAAATTTTTTGGTTGACCCAATAATTTAAAATATTTCTATATACGTTTTAGGTCTAGAAGAAAATTCTCATTTGATTCTATGATTTAACCTATTAAAATATTGTATGAACAAAACTCAGCCTAAAAGACTGATAAATAGATGAATCATAGCATATATAAACAACTTAGTCAATGAAGAAATTGATGATTTACCCACAACCACTTGATATCTCATTATCTCTTTGATTTATCCATTACACTGTGTGATAACTGTCCACTAATTACGAACTGACACCGATCAATCGTTATCTTATAAATTGGCTAGAATATTAGTACATTTAAAGCCGATAATCAATAAGTCAAAAAATTAAATATAATTGTCTAACCCATCCGTCTGATAAGCACCCCTACCAACAACTTAAAGTTTCACCGGAGAAAATCACATATATCTCTTTATCTGTCACATAGAAAAATATAGAATTTTCATTGCATGCAGCATTGTAACCGTTACGTATCATGACCTTATTCATTTTTTAATCTAGACTAGATAGGGAGGCAATAGCATCTCTTGAATCGGAAGGGTTGGTTTACTCTACCATCGATGAATGTCACTACAAGTGGACAAGTACTTAACGCTTTGCTTACATACTCGGGGAATCAGAGGAAAAATCATAGTTGACTTGGCCTCGTCAAATATAGTAAGTTTTAGGAACTAATTTGTAGACAAAAATGACTTAAGAGTACCTCTCAAATCTTCAATTAAATAAAGGTGACAAGTGAATTCCACAATATACTTAAGTTAAAAAGGTAAAGTCACTCAAATAACTTGAGACAGTTGTTGGACAACTGCATTAGTTATTCCAACAGTTATCAAAGTTTTCCGACAACTATAGTAGTTGTCCCAATAATTATTAAAGTTGTCTAACAACTTTGTATAATTGCGGAACAACTTTGATAGTTGTGAGACAATTTCTATAGTTATTGAGATAACTTTTATAATTGTTGAACAAAAATATTAAAATAAAAAACTGAAAAAAAAATTGTCACTTTTACCTAGTCACTTAATAACCCCACGTATTGACAAATTTGTTTGTAACTTTTAATTCAAAATCCCTGATTTCTTTTATTGCAGTCTAGCTTTACATTGGAGTATATTTATGGATGAATGCATTTTTCAATTATCACCTTGTTTAGCAGTCATTGTTACTATTTTGTCTATCGAAAACTTCTATATTTACAAGGTGGGGATAAAAACAGCATACATACTATCTAATAAGAGAGAGAAAAGAGAAACACACAATTGGTAGTCAACATGTGTGTTTCTCTCATTAAGAGGTTGTTTGGCTTGGTGGTGAAAGCCTTGCATTTTAAGTGACCTATCTTGGGTTCAAGCCTCTATGGTCTATGACAACATGATACTCCATCCGTCCCATTTTATGTTTCGCCATTTGATTGGGCATGAAGTTTAAAAAAAAGGTAGATTTGGTAAAATTTATCAAATTATTCTTTATCAAAAATGTGTCAATACCTTTTTTTTAATTAAGTGGGACCAATAAGGATAAAAGGGTAATTATGTTTTTAAAAAGTTGCCTAATAAAGAAAGACAACACTTATTTTGAGACGGACTAAAAAAAAAATGATGACACATAATTTGAGACGGAGGGAGTATTTTGTTTTGATGTAGCAGTTGTTGCTTATTTATTGCTAAATATCTCCCACATTAATTTTCACCCATCATTCCACAATTCAATGCAATGTTTTGATGTAACAGTCGTTGTTTATTTATTGCTAAGTATTCCCCATATTAACAGTTGGAGTACTAATATTTTTTTTTAATTTTTGTTTATATTTTACATTTTCATTTGCACAAAAAATGTATTTTCAATAAATCAAAAGGTTTTTTTTCAAATAATTTATATATTTAAAAATTATGCAAAAATTATTTTAAATAACAATAATTAATAATTTTAAAAATATATTAGAAAATTATTGTTAAAAAAAGTTGTTTGACTCCGAAGATTTCACGTCTCATATAAATTAATGTAAAAAAGTAACATATTTCTTTGTTCTAATTTATGTGGTAGAGTTCGAATTTTAAAAGTTAAACAATTTAATTTTCACTTGAAATTTAGACATAAAATCTTCAAATTTTTTGAAATAACATCAACATATTTCAAAACTACGTAAAAATACAACGAGCCACAATAATTCACAATTCAAAATATTTAAGAGATGTATTAAAAAAAAAAATGATCAAAGAAAAACTTGATTGAATCACAAAATTCATAAATTGAGACGACGAAAATATTATTTTCATTTACAGATACTATTACTAATAAAATTGACGTTATACTAAGAAATAACTGATTTTTATACTGTTGAAGGCACTGGTCGCTTCCCAACTAGATTTTATAGAAGAATGAGCAGATCTGTGAATAGGCATGGAAAAGTGAAGACGTTATTTGAATTTTGAACTAGAAATTGAAGCACCTAGTGCGAAGGAGCTGAAGTGAAAGATGTGCTTAGATGAATTAAGATTCAGCTAAAAGAATATTATGGACTGGGAAGGGGAGGGAAAGAGGATATATGAAGAGACAAGGCACAGAGGGGTAGGATGGCAGATCATTGGTAGCGGCCAAATATAGTTCATATTTCATTGAGTATGCTAATTCAAAAATCAGCAATACTCTCCACTTGGGCAGCTGATATTCCCGTTGCACTGTAAAGCTCAAATTTCACACCAGTTTCACTTCTTCAGACTACCAAGGCAATCACCTAAGGTAATAAAAGATTTCCCCTTCCGATGGACATTTGAATACGACAACTATAATTCTTGGATAACCCTATCAAAGATTGTAAGAGGAACAACCACAAGTAATCCTAAAACGGAACCTTTTAAGGAATAATTAAAAGTTCGAAAATGGAAAATGGAAACTTCAGGCAGAAAAAGTTTAACGTCCAAATTAAGCAATTCAGTTAACATTAATAGCAAAAATACAAAGCCATCATGGCACCTCAACAGAAAATGAAAAGAGACTCGAAATATGCTCGCCACCGCCTATCAAGTACCCAGTTCTGAGAATGGTTACCTGACATACAAGGCAGAGAACTAGAACCTAATAAGCAAATCAAAGACCAAACTATAACATAATTAAATAAAACGTCTAGATAGCACACTTGACGATAAAAGATAGCATTGGAAACACTAGCATTATAATGCACTGTTCACTTTCCCTTCTTCTGGGCAGCCTTTGTGACCTTGGCACCAGTTGGGTCCTTCTTGTCAACATTCTTGACAACACCAACAGCAACAGTTTGCCTCATGTCTCTAACAGCAAAACGACCCAATGGTGGATATTCAGCAAAGGTTTCAACCACCATAGGCTTGGTGGGAATCATCTTAACCATACCAGCATCACCATTCTTCAAGAACTTGGGCTCCTTCTCGAGTTCCTTACCCGAACGCCTATCAATCTTGGTCAATATCTCAGCAAACTTGACAGCAATGTGGGAAGTGTGGCAGTCGAGCACTGGTGCGTATCCATTTCCAATCTGGCCAGGATGGTTCATGATGATGACCTGGGCAGTGAAGCTGGCAGCCCCCTTAGCCGGGTCATCCTTGGAGTTTGAGGCAACGTAACCACGCTTAAGATCCTTAACAGCAACATTCTTAACATTGAACCCAACATTGTCACCAGGGAGTGCCTCTTGGAGAGCTTCGTGGTGCATCTCTACGGACTTAACTTCAGTTGTCAAACCAGAAGGGCCAAAGGTCACAACCATACCAGGCTTGATCACACCAGTCTCTACACGGCCAACAGGGACAGTTCCAATACCACCAATCTTGTAAACGTCCTGAAGTGGAAGACGGAGGGGTTTGTCTGATGGCCTCTTGGGCTCATTAATCTGGTCGAGAGCCTCAAGGAGGGTTGGGCCCTTGTACCAGTCGAGGTTGGTAGACCTCTCAATCATATTATCACCTTCAAAACCAGAGATGGGGACGAAGGGGATCTTGTCAGGGTTGTAACCGACCTTCTTGAGGTAGGAAGACACTTCCTTCACGATTTCATCATACCTAGCCTTGGAGTACTTGGGGGTGGTTGCATCCATCTGCGCGATAGTAACAGAATTAGCATGACATATACTGCTTAAAATATAACAATTATTTGTCAATCAATAAAAGCAAACCTTGTTGCAGCAGCAAATCATTTGCTTGACACCAAGGGTGAAAGCAAGCAATGCATGTTCACGGGTCTGACCATCTTTCGAGATACCAGCTTCAAAACCACCAGTGGTGGAGTCGATAATAAGGACAGCACAGTCAGCCTGTGAGGTACCAGTGATCATGTTCTTGATAAAGTCCCTGTGTCCAGGGGCATCAATCACAGTGCAGTAGTACTTAGTGGTCTCAAACTTCCATAAAGCAATATCAATGGTGATACCACGCTCACGTTCAGCCTTAAGCTTGTCGAGCACCCAGGCATACTTGAATGACCTCTTGTTCATTTCAGCAGCTTCCTTCTCGAACCTCTCAATAACACGCTTGTCAATACCACCAAGCTTGTAGATCAAGTGACCAGTGGTAGTTGACTTTCCAGAGTCGACGTGACCAATGACCACAATGCTGATGTGAATCTTTTCCTTACCCATCTTGAGGGACTAAAAGACTGTAATTTATACAACACAGATAAACGCATTTCAAAAGGCATGTAAACATTTCTAAATTCAGCATTAAGAACTGAAAAATTAACCTTCCATAGCTTAACCAAATGATTCTTCAATAACAGGTGATATAAAACAAAAATAATGAACTAGCCTTTCCCATTTACAACTAATTCAAAACTATGTTTTCTCTATATATACAACTACTCATTATGTGGAAGACAATATTGAAGTAAAATATAAATAATTAACTTTCTAAAATACTTTTTTACCCCTCCTTCTGAGCTCCCACCCTTTTTGCTCCCTTGGTAACTCAAACTCACAACCCTGGGTTGGAAGTGCGGGGTGCTTACCATTTATTTTTTGAGTAAGCATTGCATATGTTCATTACTTAGGGTTTCAAAAATGTAAGCAGCTATAGCTTTTACTCTTGGTGAAGATCTCAAAAACTTTATCTACAGAAAGGATATAAAAGTGAGCGCAAAAGGTAGCAATTGCAGTGGTGAAATTAGAGAATACAACACATTTTAGGACTAAATTACTCTATAGAAAAAGGATTTAATTGCTGGAACAATGCAAAAATTGAATAAAAACAGAATCATGTCAAAGCATTTTAAGAGTGAAAATACCTACAGTTAACCTCAGCTCACTCGGCTTAAATAATACAAATCTTTGAACATTGACAGATTATGAAAAATTGATTACAAACATTTACAGATCTGTATTTATGGATACACATCTATATCAATCGAAAGATAGAAATGGTCATATTCAAGCTCAACATAGAGTTCGGTTGTATAAGAAATGGATACAACTCAAACTAGATCACAATAAACCGTACACATGTCTTCTGAATGTTAGCTTCAATATGTATGATCTTACAGAATGTTCATCTAGCCGATTAAAGAAAATATCTATAATAATTGGTTTACAGATCTACTGACAGAACCACCACAGATCAAACAAAAAATAAATTGATTACAAAATAACAGTAACTGATAAGAAAAGATAGAGAAGTTGCATAGATGTAACCTTAGAGAGAAGAGGAATTAGGTCACTTTGCGGCGGCTCAGAGAGAAGGGAATCACAGAAAAAGTGAGGAAGTGCTAATGTTGGAAGGATAATGGGCTTTTTATAGTCTCCACGAAGAGAATTAGGGTTCTCTATGTGCTGTTCTTAGCTCTCTTTATATACGTAAATGCCCCTCCCTCGCATTTTTCTCTTTTTCATTTTTAAAGGCAAATTTTCAGAAATAGACACTAAGATACATGGCGTAAAAAAGGCAAACTTTCATAAATAGCCACACTTTTAAGATACTGGGCACGCACTAGCCACACTTTTTGAAAATTATTATCTGTAGTCAATGTATCAACTGATTGTAATTAATATAAAATACAAATATAGTAAAATTCAACTGATTGTATTTATATCAATTGTACGCAATTAACTTTATGTGATATAAAATATAAATGTAAATGACCAATCAAAATGGGATATACTAGAATAGAGGCGCGCATTACTGAAGAGCTCTAAAGGCTCACGTTACGTAGGGTTTGACTAACGTACGCTTTGACCATGGCTCGACGAAAATGACCTGTGCTCACTGATCTGAAGACACTGGTGAATGAGGAGACTAGCTCCCGTATGTTTACACCTGAAATAGGGATTACCCAGATGCAATCGACTGTCCAATTAAGCCAATTCATCCTGGAGACTGGAAAAATTACAACAAGGGCCAACGAAGACGACGTTGCAAGCTCCGACTAAAACTGCAATTCCAATTAGCAAAGCAGAAAAGGTGGAGCTTGAAGCGGCGAAGGCGACGAAAAAACTCTCATTTTCTATTGGTGAAACTGAAGGACCCCCTACAATGGTGGATGTGGTACGTGGGAGTTGTAATGTCCAAAAAGGTATGTAAATTAACTTCTACTCCCCTGAAATTAGTAATGGAATTAAGGTTGTGAAATTAAATCCAGATGATGTCATGGCTCAATGTAGTAAATGGGAACATGCTTTAATTAGATATGTAATTAGGGGTAATCCATCATTCATGGAGATGCTGAATTTTGTATGTGGTGTATGGACTGAAGGTGTGATGTCTCAACCTACGCTGACTACGTAGTTCTGGAGCACAAGGATTGCTTCTAAGAATCACACCCTCTACTAGTAGGTGAGATCCCATCCTTGAGCTCACTCGGTGCTAGTTTTTACTCCCAGTTGAAAGACTCAGAACTGAATTCTCAACTGAACACTGGTTGAACTGAATCTGACACTGTTCATATTAATCAAAAGTTCTGACTGAGTTACGCTGAGATCACTTGGTTCCGTATTTGATAGAAAAATATCAAATCATAGTATCTGACTGATGATACAGAGCTTGAATAGATTACTTGAATCGCTTCTGAGATTAGGATTAAATGACTTGAATACTATTAGAACTGAGCTAATTACAGGTCTGAGGCTAGATTACTAGCGATACAGAGATTACAGAGATAACTGAGATTACCGAGCTTTATTAAGCTGATTACAGGTCTGAGGCTAGATTACTAGCAATACAAAGATTATAGAGATAACTGAGTTACCGAGCTTTATTAAGTTTCGCACTTGTCTAAGGATACAGAGTTCTATAGTTCACTGAGTTCTGAGAATCATGGCTCGATTGTAATTATTGAGAAACTGACACGGGCTCTAGACAACAGCTCTATTTTCGGGTATAAATACCCCCAGGACTCGACAACATAAAAGTAAGACATAATCATTCTTCATCACAAATCATTCATGCATCGTCACGGTCATCCATTCATTACTACCATCATTTATTCATCATTACAAGCATTTATTCATCATTACAATCATTCATGTATTATCACAATCATTAAATAATCACTTCAAGTAGTTGGGCATCATAACATACTTTCCCTTCCAAGATCCTTAGGACATCGCATTAAGCATTTAGGAAACATAGACCTTTATTCATTATCACAACCACCAAAGGGTCACTCCAAACCTTTAAGGATCATCAACATCAGTTCACTATCATATACTAGCCTAGGGAAGACATGTTATTAGATTATGCCCTATTCAATGAGATCTTACATCAAGTACTTCATACTTATATCGGTCTTGTTATGTATTTGGATATCACTTGATTTGGGGGAAACTTCATACTAACACATCACTATTTACTTGCTAACCACTTGAAATGTATTAAAAGCCTAGGATATATCAAAGAGCACAAAATTGGGGAATTTACAACCATCATATCTCGAATTGTTTACTAGGGTCTTTCAACACCCATTAGATACGACCGATTTTACACCTACTTGGGGATTTCATGCTATTTTGGCACGTTTCACTCACTAAGGTATGCATGAACTAGCTCACAATTTGGGGTTTCCTATTCAACATACTATAGTGACCCTTATGCTTCATCTGAGCTCTTTATCAAACCTATGGGGAACGTTCTTCACTTATTCAACCATTTCTACACCCAAAAGTCATGAAAATATCACATGAAAAAACAACTTCAAGAGGGTCTATCACAAACATCACATGAATTCCACATACTAGGATCACAACTCATAAATTTTATAGGCAAAAATAAATCAAAACTCATCAACACATTAAACATCCATTTCAACTCATACAAATCATTAACAACTCATAAACATAAAAATCTTTTAGTTTTAAAAAGGGTTATTGAGCTTCTTGGATGAAAGGGACCCAAGAATCAACATATACATACCTTGGGGAAACTCTTTTTTGAAAATCTTTGGAAGAATTCTTGATTTTTGCTCTTGATTGTCTCTTAATTTGCTTGAAGAAAGAAGAGGGGATCTTGATTTGGAAACCCTAATTTTTTTTATTTTTGGAGTAGAAGAAGAGAGAAAATAAAATGAGGACCTCAAACCTTGAGGGGATATTTATAGAGGTTGGGGAAAGAGTGGAAAAGACCAAAATGCCATTTAAAGAAAAAAAGTTGAAAACTACTGATCGGGGTCTGTGACGGTCGATCTGACGGTCCGTCAGAGGGACTGATGGTCCACCATGTTATCCGTCACTTGAGTGCCAAAACTGGGACTTTCTGCCTCGACGTAATAGTCAAAGTGATGGTCCGTCAGGAATTTGATGGTCCACCAGATCGTCTGTCACTCGAGGGTCAGGAATGGGCCATTCTATTTTGACCTGATGGACCCCTTGATGGTCCGTTAACTTTTTGATGGTCCACCACTTTGGTCGTCATATGATGACCAAAAATAGGGGTCACTGCCATTGCTTGACGGGACAATTTACGGTCCACAAGGACCTAACAGTCCACCAGGTCGATCGTCAAACCTAGGCGATTTCGATACCGTTTAGTAAAACGGTCATAAATCTCTCTTCCGGTGTCGGATTTTGATAAAATTGGTATCGATGAAAAGATTATTCAATGCTATACATGAAAATAAGTTGAAATTAGAGAAATACAACATGATTCAAAGTATTTCATACTTGGGAGGATATTTTCAAAACATTTTGACTCGAATTATTGCTTTACCAAATACGCTCTAAGGCTCAGACTGAAAGAGGATTTTGCGGGGCATTACAAATGTAGGAGATGTTTAGTGACAATAAAATTAGGGATAACAATTGGCTAAAATTATATAGATGGATCTATGTATGCTATTGAATTTTGATTGAGATGATATGCCTTTAGGTGTTAACTAAGGGGTAGTGAGCATGGTGTAGATTTCCTGGTGGATGGTAGAGAAGGAGTTATTAGTTAAAATGACTTGTGGTATGCTTGAAGTAGGAAAAGAGTGTTGATGGGGTTTCATTATGCTAGAAACGCATAGGTAATTAATGAAAGCATTAGGTTGTTAAGGATTTTTAATATGGGCTTCCCTTTGTGATTGTGAAAATAAAAGGGTTTTTCCAGGAACTTTTAGGTCTTTTCCCACTCCTTCTAAAGCTTAACCCATGTCATTTAGGTTTTTCTAAGGAGGGGGGTATAAAAGATCCAAAACCCTAATTCTATCAGTTATCATAATTTAACTCAGAGGAACCAAAGAGAGGCAGTTTTATCTTCTACCAAGAAACAACCAGGGTTCTTCAAGCAAGTCTAATTTTCAAGAACATTTCTTCAAGGCTTCTACTTCAGGTATGTGGGATATTCATCACTAGGTCCTTTCCACCCATTGAGTCCCTAGAACCCTCTAAACTTTCAAGTGTAAAACTCTTTTCTCTTTTATAGGGTTCTAAGTTAACCATGAATTTTATGAATCTCCTCTCAATTGTTCGATTCTAAACCATGAATAGATATTTCCTCATGATGATTATGTTTCCATATATTTGATAATGCAAATGTCTATATCATGACTAGTTTTTAAAATATGGGATGTTATTCATTATTTTCCCATGCCATGGATTTTTCAATATTTGCTAAGATTAGTTTACATTAGTTTATGCTGCCAGGTTATGAACACCCAATACTTACAAAAATCATGCGTGTTACCATTTTCATGTTTCAATCATTCATATTATTCTTGTATCATCAAAATTTAGAATATCATCATAATGAGCACTAATTAATATCAGATCATATGAAATGAATAACAATACTAGTGTCATTTAGTTGGGAGTAAAACTTAGCACTGAGTGAACACAGTGATGGCGGCTCCCCCATCAGTTAGACATGAGTTGTTAGTAGCGGTCCCTAAATTCCAGACCTATGGCACCATCGTATATTTTCCAGGGTCCCCCATCATTAGAGGCATGGAATCCTCATCCTTTGAGACATATTATTAGTGAATCCACGCCAGCCAGTATTGGTACCCTTAGCAAAGTACTAACATCCATCTAATTAAGATTACTAGTTGGAGCCCAGTTTCGTTCAGATTGGGGTATGTCGGTAGTAGTTAGCTCCCACAGTCTTAGTTTAGTATTCAAGTTATACCAGTTTAGTCTTTCATGACTAAGTTTCCAGTCTATCAATTATCCAGTTAATCAGCTTTATAGATTATTTCAGTACATGCTCTACTTGATTTTTCATTCGATTTATATGTCCCTGTATTCATGTTTAGTATAACTATATATATACACATCAGATAGTACTTATCTTGTATACTAGAACATTTAAAGTACTGACAACATACTCTCTTTTGCACTATATTGATATCACAATATAGGTTTGGATGCTCAATTCCCAGATCGCACGTAGTCCATTCCTGTATCACTCAACAATAGTTGTGGTGAGTCCTCATCCTACGAGGGAAAATTATCTATAGTTACTTTCATTACTTCTTTTATTACTACTAGTCGGAGGTTGTTAGGGATTTGTCCCATTAACTCCCTATTTTAGAGGCTTTCAGATAGTCAGACTTGATTTTTGTTTTTATTAGATGTTCAGATATATTGAGTAATTGTTTATGTATTATACCTTATTATTTTGCCCCAATTTAACTTTCGCATATCATATTATGTTACTATTATCTTCCATGCTCACAGAAGGTATGTAATACCTCACATTTTTAGGCTAGAATTTGAACCATCGATCTTACGTGTATTGACCCAAAACTAATAATTTCCTTGACCAAATAAGTGTCATGATGAATGACCTTGTCTATAAAGTGTTTTCGATGTGAATCATGGTCATATGAAACACTTAAAACAAAGTCGAGTTGAGACCACTTGTATCAATTGAGTTTTAGTATCCAATTCTACAAGAGTCAACTTTAAACGAGTGTATTTCCTAGTATATATCAAATAAAAGATCTTCGGGTCTTCTTTCCAATACATCTGATCTCACCTTAATCCGATATCGGAGTAGGAAGTTATGCTCATTTACTTTGGAGAGTCTGTCTGTCAACAAGGTAATGACTTGAGTGATAAGTTATCAACAAAGTGATGATTTATCAACCTTGTTGTCAGCCTTAATCAAAATCCAGCTAGAGGGTGATGACTAAGTTGATAAACCATCAACTAGTTGATAAGCCATCAACTAGTTGATAAGCTATCAACTAAGTCATTAACCTTAACTAGAAAGTGTCCAAGACCAGCTAGAGGTTGATGAATAAGTTGATAAGCCATCAACTAGTTGACAACCTATTAACTAAGTCATCAAATGAAAATTCCTATGATTTTTTAAAGTTTTCTTAGGGGTATTTTGGTATTTTCCTCACCTCAAACCCTCTCCCCATAACTTAAATAACCCTATAAACGCATGTATTCATGAGTTTGTTAGTTTTAATGCTTATTTTCCTCTCCACCCTCAAGAGAAAAGAAATTAGGGTTTCTTGCTAAAGTTCAACTTTTAAGGATCCAAATTTAAGTTTTTCTTCAAGAAATCAAGAAACTCAGGTATGTGGGGTTTTTGAACAAGGTTAATTCTTTCATCCTTGTGCCTAAAGTGTATGATTTTAGGATTTAATTTATTTATTTTGAATTAGGGTTCATACATTAATAGCCATACTTTTGAATTATAAAACTACCATGAGAATGAAAGCCTTAACTACATCAAGCATTGCATATATTCATGTTTTGACTCATAAGATTCACATTGTGATTTTAAATTTCATTATTTTGACTAGGATTGTTGAAAGATTTCAAGGTGATTAGAGAGCATAAAGTTTTGTTATGAGTTTCTATGAATTGAAGCATAAATTCTAAGTTCTAAATAAAAGTATTGAGTTTACAAGAAGATTATGCTCTTAAGCTTCATTTATAAGTTTTATGACACAATTTTAAGCAAGGATTGATCTTTTGATCCTAAGATAAGATATGAAATCCACAACTGTTCATCTTGATTATGATTTAAAAGTGAAAAGAAGCATAACTAGTTTTTATTCCATAAACCCTTATGCTATTTTAAGGTGGATTTCTTAAAGTATGAGCATATAAATATTTTGGGAGTAGTATTTAGCACCGAGAAAAGAATGTGGATGAGTGTATTCAAAATTCCTAGATACTACAAACCTTCGTAGGTTAAGCTTTTTTTCAATATGGATGAAGTTCAGTGATCACTTAAGTTAATGTTCTATTGCAATGGCAAGGATAGGACAACTCTCCCTAAGTGGGTAAGGCGTTGGACTCTATTGTAGCTCACATGGTTTATGTCGGTTAGACGAATCTCACACAAAGAAATAAAAGTAAAGATTTTAGAAACAAAGTATAATGACTCACTAAGTTTATCTAATTATGCTTTATTATTCATGTTTTATGATATTTCAGCTTCAGTTTTTATTCATGATCAAGGTGAATCCTTTTACACTCAGCATGTATGATTCAAAAGTATGTTCAGCTTGAGTTTTACTTATTGCATTCACCCTGACATACTCAGTACATTCCAATGTACTGACCACATATATGTTTTGTGGCTACATCCCTTCATGATGTAGGTACCTGTTGTAGCCCATACTTTATAATAAACAATTAGCTTCCATCCAGCTGGTGATGAGTTCTTTTGATTCGAGGACTCAAGTCAACTACAGTTCCAGTATCATATGTTTTATTCAGTTGTATTGATTAGGGGTAGTTGGGGGTCGTATCCCGACTGCCTATAGTCAGTATTAGTAGAGGATTCATAGACAGTCAATCAGAATTGATGTATTTAGTTTCAACTTTCTTTTGTATAATCCAGTGATGTAAATGTTTTAAGATAGTTTCGTTTTGAACAAGTTCAGCTAATGACATCTCTTTCACTTATTATTTCCCATTTTATGCATTTTATTTCATTGCTCACAAGTTATGCCAGTATCATGAGTTAGCTTAGGATCACTTGTTGTTCAAAGCACCGTATGACATCCATAGGGTAGTATCAAAGAGTTACAAGGTACCAAACCATAGGTTTGCTTGTGGTCACTTGTGACTCTAAGTACTGTGTTACGACTAGGGGGTAATCTCGAGTCATGACATTAGACTATCTTTGTCTTATCTATATTCATTTCTATCTATGGTTGTCTTTCATTGTTTATCTTTATTGTGCTCTGGATGTTAGGCTAAGGGTGCGATCTCCAGCTCATGATGGGCTAAAAATACCCATCACGATTAGGCCCAGGATCAGGTCATGACAATATATCTCCTCATTTCACTCATAAAATGGTCAAACTCACATAACCTTCATACATACACGCTAAGGGATATACAACTACCCTCTAGCCATGACCTACAGGGACAATTATCGTCCATGTATTAAACCCCCAAATACAGGTGTCTACCAACCTTGTTCTATCAAAAACTTATGAGAACATTTTAAATACCGAACATTTAATATTTAGAAAGTAAGGTTGGTCAAAATCATATGACAATCATAAATTATTTGCTAAGACCACACTAAACAACATGCACTAATAAGCCATACTACAAAGTAGTTAGCATGGACATATAGTACAAATTAAACTGAACTACAATACCATCACCTACCTCAAACCAAGCTTGCACAACTTCTTTATGCTAGAGCTTTGCCCTTCCATGCAATTTCTGCTTGCTCATGATCTAGAACATGCATATAAATACATAAATAAAGAAATGGACTAATATGTCGGGATTTATAACTCACGCTCAACTCCTAAGGTCAAATTCATGATCATTTTTGTACCCTCTAGGACTTTTCCATCCTAATTCACTTAAAACTATCAATTCATGGATAAGCTATTGAACTAAAGGAATACAAGGGTAAATTAAATGTTAATAATCAAAATTCATCAACATATTCCTTAATCTTTCCCGTTGCACCAATAATTAACAAAAATCTTCCCTAAAACCCTCTCTGAACTCCATGAATAAACAATTTTAAGGCTTAATAATTAAATGCGAGTTAACATGGATGAACTCCTTACCTTAATGAAGCCAAACAAAGAAATTCTAGCGTGTTTCATCCTAAATCGCCCCTTTTTTGGGTCACGACCCAAACCAGGGCCTAACCATGATGTGTATCTCAAGTCCATTAAGGATCAGAGACTACCCTATTTACCCTAGCCAACCAGAACATAATGTAACTAATAGCATATAAATTTTGAATATATAGCAAGATAGAGCTGAGTTTCAAACATATAACAAGATAGAGCTGAGTTCCAAACATATAACAAGATAGAACTGAGTTCCAAACATTTAACAAGATAGTTAAACAACTAACTCAGAAAGAAATTTAAGAACTTTAACATCCATCCCAATACACAGTAATCTATGAAGCCTCTAATAACTAAGAACAAACTAAATTAGGACATACCCCCGACCATAGCCAAGATGAGTCCAAAAGGAATGGTCTAAAACATGAATGAAACAAGATTATGAAATAAGGGTCTTTTAAAGAATGGAAGATCACCACTTCAAAGCTGGCTCACAATATATCCAAGAATAACCTATCACTGTGCAGGGAAAGCAAAAGTTTCTCTGTTCCCTACATCACATGGGGATACAACATTCGGAGATGGTTAACTGGGTGGGCACTAGAATGTAACTCAAGATAAGGATAAAATAATGCTAATTCTATATCCAGTCTAGACTTTATGTACATGCTCACATACATGCATACCTACATATATGTATATATATATAAGATGTTGGGATAGGGAACAAGGTTTAGCATGTGATTTAAAACCATTAACCTAGACTGTGTAGCTCTAACCATCCTAAGGGCACCAATGAGCTCTATAGGTTTGGCTCCCCCTATTGAAAGGGTCCTAGTGCGTATTAGACATATGAACCAAGAAAATCCAAGGATGATCCAGGTAGTGCCAAAATATATATAAGTGTGAACTAATACACACAGTCGTAAATACCCCCATGTCGGCAAATATGGTTTCTAATATCCGTTCCCCCGAGACCTCCACCTACCATGATGAGCTACACAACCCCCATTAAGCCCAATTAAACAAGTTTCACATAAACCATCCATTTAACCAAGGAATTATCTGTTAAGGCATTAACACAGGTATCATCATACCATTACACTTGCAAATTTACAATTATGCTATTCTAATTCTATAAACTTGAGGAAGTGGCACAACCCCCTTGTTCACTAAATCAAGTTTAGGATAAAAAACATGGACAATAAGGCCTTCAAAACCCTTTTATCCATTTAACCATTTATGTAACATAATAGTTTAGATAAGTAAGCTAAATCATGGGATTAACCATATTTCAAATCCAATTAGCAAGTGAGTTGAGAGGACACAATTTTCAAAATGAAATTCCTAACCAAAATCATCATGTTGGGGGAATACCTCGACCCCCATCCCATTCACCATACCCATGCACCCCAAGAGGTTTCAAAATATATACATAAAACATGAACTTTTGCATTAAACCCATTGGAGTGCAAATCAAGTAACAATCCTTCCAAAGCCCTCAACCCAAATCAACCCATGCCTAAAAATATTAGGAATTATAGAGGAAAATCAACCTCTGAGCCCTAGATGATCAACCTAGAAAAACCCTAGCCTTGTTCTTTCTTTGAGAAATTTGAGAGAAGAGAGCTGTATTTTGTTGTGTTATGGATGATAATGAGGTCCCCAAATGATTTTAAGGTTGTGGATTATAATTGTGGAAAGAGAAAAATGTCCAAAGTGCTATTAAATTGTAGAAGAAAACATATTGCCAATCATCACAAGTAACCTTACGACTCGAAGGTCACCTAACAACTCGTCACCACTACTTATGGTCTAGACAGTGATTTAGGGCACCTTTATTGTTTAGGTTATGAGTACCACCCTACGACTCGTGACCAGATATTACGACTCATTGAATCCCACTTGAGATCAGGACAGAAACATTGAGCACCTATATTGGTATGGTCATGAGTCCCTCACCACTACTTGTAACCATACTTTATGGATCATGAGGTCCAAATCATAACCTCAATAGAAATATAGGAAAACCTGGGACACTTAATGGCCAGGATACGATTGACACATTAAGACTCGTGAGGAGTCTTCATGACTCTTCACCTAGGTTGTGACCCGGGCAGTAAGCTCAAAGCTCAGAATTTTTAGAGGCAAAATCTAGGGTGTTACATTTTTTCCCAAAATGAGTCTTAAAAAATAAACTATTTTGGAAGTATTTTAATAAATTAGAAATTTTCACCGCTACAGCGGTACCAATTGCTACAACAGTCATTGACAGCCGCTATAGCGGGAATTCCTCTTCTATGATGCTTGTCGCTATAGCAGTGTGCTAACTGGTATAGTGGACTTGATGGAGCATAATGTCCTTATTCGATAAAAATTCTCACTTTTTACAACACACCTTAAACTTGGGAGGTTTTGAACAATGTCCTTTATGCTAAGATCGATTTTAAGAGTTTTACTTATTCAAATTTGATCCCATAAATTTTTACGGGTTTCTTATCATCTCAGCTAAATAGAAATCAAGACAAATACAACTATCACACTCCAAATCATTTTTAAATTTTTCTAGGCCACACCTCACTTTGAAATCAATCAAAACTAGCCTAGTCTAAAATTTGTAACTTCTAAACCAAAAAGAATTTGGATATAAAATTTTAAATATAGGACTTATACGTAATGAAGAATAAGTTCATTACAACTGCTAAACCTGAGAAGGCAAAAGAAGATGATCCAAACCACCTGATCAGTTTGAAGGACTTCCAAACTAGTTAATTAGGTTGAAGGTGATCTTAAATCAATCGATTTAGTTGATAAGAAAAATGAAGAAGAACTTGAGCCAGCTATTTATATTGAGGTAAAAACTCATGAGAAGGTTCTTGAAATAATAGATCAAGTTTTCAAAAATTTAGTTGACGTTCTTGAATAAGATATCCCTAAAAAAGTTATCCTAGAATAAGAGATTGATGTAGTATCTATTATTGTAGATCTCAATGTTGAGAATCATAGTGAGTGTGATGATATTAATTTGGTGGTTGACATATTTTAAAACAATTTAGTTTTTTTGTTTCTTGATGATAGTTTTGGATGTAAGTAGACAAGATAATTTCTTTTATTTTTGATGGTGTGTGATGGAGGATTACAAATAATTTATTTGACTGTCTTTATATATTTTTGTAGTGGCTTGGTTGTTGCTACTGTGCTAAGGTTGAATGAATTTACTTATGCTTACTATTTTATATTGAGTGTAGTGATTATGACTTGCTTCCTTGATGCTAAAATGTTATGGTTGGGTCATTGGAACCTTTATCGGCTATTAACAAGATTAAGTTTTATTATCTACTACACCACTTGTTAATAATCGACTGATAGTATATGATGATTGGAATCAATTAACAATCAAAAGATTTGAACTTAACTCCAATAAAAATGTTATAGATACACAAATATTTTTGTATATATAATTCAAAATAAATCATATGTCCAAAATGAAAAAAATCAAATGTACTATAGGTCAATTACATATTTTCAAGTAGCAATCAATACTAGTAAACCACATATCAGCACCTCCAATCAATTAACTTTTTCTCCAGCAACAATCAACCTTTGTTTAGGTTGATCCATCTTGATCTCTGTTCTCTCGATAGACCTTTCTTATGATCCCTTTCCTCTTTAGAATTTATGAGCAATGTCCTAATCAAATATCTATTCTCTTTAGATTTTATTAGATTTTTCTTTAATTCAAACTTTGTTAAGGTTAAGCCTTGAAAGTGTTGGTAGAGCAGTCAAATTATGAAGAACACAATTAGGGAGACACCGGAGTACGGTTATTCTATCCTACTTGCTTATTCCTACATGATTTATACTCTAAATCCTAGTTCCATAAATATCATTACCATTGATAAAGAAAGGGAGGTTTGTACATTATTTTTAGATTATGAAGCTTTAATTTGAGGATACTCCTACATAAGAAAGATCACACCGATGACACATTCTTACATAGAAAGTATGATGGTGTGTTGTTGATTTTCATCATAAAATATATGAAGAAGCACATATATCCAACTATATTTTGTATGGACAAGAAGAATGATGCATCATTGGAATTGTTCTTTAGGAAGGTGAAGTTGATGGTAGTCGATAAAAGTCAATAATTTGAGTTATACATTATATTGATGGTCACAAGAGCATAGCTAATTGAATCATCAAAGTTTATGAGCATGTTCATTATGGTCTATGCATGGGACACCTTGGTGAAAACATCTAAAAGAGTTTCCATTGTGGAGATTATCTTTCATGTCAACTATAATAGTGCCAAAGCATATAGTCTCAAGAAGTTTAATGGTCATTTTCAATACTTCAAGAATAAATGTCCCACAATTGTTCCATGTCTTGAGGAATTAAATTTACAACATAAAGCAGGACCCATTTTTCAACCAACAGATATGATGTGATAATCACAAACATCTTTTAGTTACTTAATTCTATGTTGAAGAATGAGAGTGAGTACTCCATGTCTTAAATATTTGATTTCACTGCTAGAAATTTACATAGAAATTTAGGTAGGGATGTAAACAAATTGCCAATTCAAATACCATGTTTGACTGAATGGCTGAAAAACACATAAGGTAAAGATGATATAAGGGGATTCCTTACATTTCAATGATATAAATGGAGATGCCGATGAGTTTATAGTAATTGGTTATGGCCTGACTATCAAAGTTAATTTACTTAACAAGACATGTTTTTGTAGAGAATATAATGGTGAAAATACCTCTGTTCTCATGTGATGGTAGCCCTTAGATTGAATTGTAACTTGTTTATCTCATATGAGATAATTTATCGTGAAAGGTGTGAACATTAAGACCAACTTTATGAAATTTAAATCATGTTGCCTCATAAAGTATACACAAGTGTATGCGGTCATTAAGCTAATAAAGTGACTCAGAGAGCGAGATATCAAACCCACAGAGACTTAAAATATAACTAGTTCAAATTATTTGCTTATGCTATCAATTCTCAATATTTGGATAATTGTTGATTATGCTACTAATTATACCAAAGAAAGAAAGTAATAGAAAAATAAACATTGCAGAGGTTGTTCCTAGAAAAGTTGAGCCCTAGGGATATGATACTTGCATAATTTTGTCATATCTTTATGTTGTTGGTTAACTTATTTAAGATACATACCAAATTGTTGACTCAAGGAATTGATACTATGGTCGTGGGCTCTTGAATCTTCTAATCGCCTATCCTGATTAGTCTTCTGATTACATTGTTAAGTGAGGACAGTCAAACTAATTTGAATACATTTATTTATTTATCTTCTTGCATATGAGCCAAGTAGGGAAAACTAGGTACATTTCTATTACAAACACAAATCTATCTATGTACGCATCATACTCTCCTTAACTCAGATTCAATTCCTAATCTCCGTCTCTTGATTTCCTTGAGAATTTATTCTTTTATCCTATTACTTGATAAGCAACAGAATAGTAAGTACAAAATAAGAGAATAAAACATAATTAGAATTTGTAATAACAATTTATATAAAGATGATGATAGTCTCACAATGGCCATAACCCTAGAAAGAGAGATCTTTTTTATTCAATATCAAATTACAAAGTTATATTGTATGAATGTACAAGAAATAAAGAAGCAATCGTAGATAATATGGCTTTTGATCTTGCTTTGTACCTTCACAATACTCTCCAAACAACAGTAATTTTGCCCTAAAAAATGTATAAGGATGGGATATTTATAATATTTTAAAACATCTAAGAACCCCATCTATGTTGGACTACACAAAGGGGATTTTTTCCTTGTTACTAATGGCTCATTGTGCAAGGTGTTGTAACTTGCCTAGGAGCTCATTCTATAAGGTCTATTTGCTTTCCCTAGATTTTAATTTTAGG
Source organism: Capsicum annuum (assembly GCF_002878395.1). Taxonomy (NCBI): domain Eukaryota; kingdom Viridiplantae; phylum Streptophyta; class Magnoliopsida; order Solanales; family Solanaceae; genus Capsicum; species Capsicum annuum. The sequence goes on from NC_061116.1 coordinate 47,244,326, forward strand.
GTATAAATTTTAGAAGGAGTATATGTTTTATCCCTATTCGTGTTAGAACTCGCTCCGCTACTCTCTGGCTTTGAATTGGAGGATTTTTTTAAGAAATCCTTCCATTTTTGCTCCACTTTAATTCCTTTTTAGCTCTTTTCTCCTAAACTGTACAAGCACCATATATAAGTGATAGAAAAAAAAAATAAAGCATAATTCACTAATAACAAGCTAAATTATCCTACAAATAAAGCATAAATAAAGGCAAAAATTAGTGAAATATAATGTATCTCAGATCCACATCACCCATACTTTAACCGTTGTTCATCTTCGGACATCTACTAAATAGTTTTAGCTTAAACTCCACTTCAATAGGCAACATCAATAGGTTAATTTTACCTAGAGTTACCAATACATGTTAAACATGGAAGTAACTCTTATAAAAAGGCATTCGAACAATTCAAACAAGATAATTCTATCAAGATGATGTAACTCTAGAACCGACTCTTCACTCAATACACAAGGCAAATAATCATATACTCAAGAAAAGAAGTCAAATAGATCACCTAAGTTTACATCACTTATGTGAGCTCACATTTCAAGAGAGATGTCTCCTCACATATTCACAATATATCACAAACTTTGGGACATATAATGAAACAATAACACCCACTCTTACAAAATAATTCACATGAATACAAGATATACCATATGATTGCCCTTAGTGTAATACTCCATTGACAAAAACGATACAACTATGAGATCACAAGGTCTTTTAAAGGTTTTATTATTGGCTAAGGGGCCAATCAGAAATATTTGGTTAAAATAATGACTACTCTCCCTATGCATTTTAAGACTTCTACTTTATGCTTTTATGCCCTTTTCCTTATGTATCCAAATTTCCACTCCTTTCTTTTTATATTTCATTCCTTTTCTTTAAGAACTCACCTATTTTTCATACATTATTAGTAAGGAGTAACATTTTCTCAACTTTATTTTTTTCAAACTTTTTATCTTGTTCAGCTTACTACAACAACGACTATCCTTTTATATATTAGGCACCTTTTTACTTTTCTTCTTTTCTTTCCACACTAATTCTCATTTATTCACCATTATTTTTCCTTTAGTTTTAAGTCTTAGCTTAAAAGTGCACCAAAATCTTTTTTGATTAAATTAATGCAACATTGATCGAAAAAGGAAAAGAGCTAAGTACCTAAGGGTTTGGCATAGTGGTCAATAAGGTGGATTGAGAGCCTGAGGTCTCAGGTTAGATCCCAATAAAGACAAAAAAACTAGGTGGTTCTTTCCATTTCTTTTAGCCTTGGTGCATAGAGTTACTTGATATTTGTTGTTGGTGTACGAAAGTTAACCCAAAGACAACAGTTATCAAAGAAAAAAAGAAGCGCTAATTAAGGAGCTATCTAAGAAATAGGCTAAAAATGCTCAAAAAGGCTTACTATAGATAATTAAAGGATAGATAAAAATATAGCCACAAATTAGGTTAACAAGAAAAATCCTAAACCATATCCTACAATCAACACGTGGTTTCACTTTTTCCACACACCGAGCAAGTTTTAGATATTTACATGAAACATGAAATATACAATTCTCACCATACAATGTCAAGTAAATTATAAAATTGACTCACTATCATCTCTCTACCTAACGATGAAATCCAATTCAATGAAATTTTCTTAATCCCCTTTTATCCATTTAGAGTCATTGTTAGAACCTATTGATGTGAGGCTTAAAACTATGTTATTTCACTATAATTCGTCTTGCATTTGTTCTCTTTTTAGTGTCATCTTGAGCTTAAATAATGTGACTTACACTTGTGCTTGGTGTTTTGTTTATGTAGGAGTGTATTGGGGTATTTAAATTTAAACAAGAAGAAAAAGAGCATGAAAGAATCAAAAGTAACCAAGAAAGAATCAACGTTGCAAAACATCACAATCGAGTAGAAAATTGCTAAGTGGGGTGAAGGATCATGCCACTGCCTTGCTTTGGGATAGTGGAACAATTTTCACACTATTTCTAAAGATTCTTGCAGCCTAGATCGCACCACCCCTTTGATTTAGGTGAGTCGCACCAATTTTATCAACAATCTAGAGTTTGAATTATTCTTCGTGCCACTGCTAAACTTTTGAGCAGTGACACAAGCGGGTATCTATCCTAACCCAATTGGGATTAGTTTTTAAAGTTCTAAGGGTTCCTAATTCTATAAATACCTCCTTTCCACATCTTTTATGATTATCAACTGACTTGGGGAAGCCAAAGGTTAAGGAATAGTTCAAGAAGAAGGTCTCATTTATTTATTTTATTTTATTTTCAATTTCTACCTTGTTAATTAATGAAATGATCTCTTCTTCCAAAGAGATTCATGAGAAGTTAAACTTCTAATTTCTAGGATTGTGATTGAACATGTGAGTTGAAGCTTGAATATCATATAATCTATTTTAATTTCCATATATGGAGTTATTTATTTCTTCTTGATTTCAGTTATTTATTTTCTTGATCACTTTACAAATAATGTCTAGGGCTTGTTTGTTGGACTTAAAAAAGGAAATGCCAAGTGTAAAATGAGAAAATAGGGCTAGTTCATAAACCTTTGAGGGAAATAGAATTGATTTGTCACTGAGGATTGAAATATACCCTATGACCTAGCTTAGTTGATATAGATGGTATTTTCATGCAGTTCACTATTAATCAATGATGATGGAAATAGAGACTTTAAGGATAGCCTAGTAGGCTTAGAGTTGTTTGAAAAAAGCTCAATACGGCAAAAATGATTTTTTACCTAGTAACTCCAGAAATTAATTAGGTGTATGATGAGATAGCTCAACTGGATTGCATATTTTTCCTCAACTGGATCATAATGCATAAATTCTCCAGCTTACCTACAATTGTAATTTTTAACTTATTAAAACTCAAACCCTCTCAATTACTTGTCACTTATTGAATAATTAAAATAAGAATTCAAAGTAGAACTTTGATTTGTCAAATATCTATGGGTACGATAACTAGACTTACATCCTTTGTTACTTGCACCGTAATGTACACCTGCGTGTGCAATAGCGTAACAAGTTTTTATTGATGTTGCTAAGGATTTGATTTGAGATTAATACTATTTTGAGTTTTTATTGAATTATTCAGATTTCACTTTTTTGTTATTTTTGTTTATTCTAGTGTATATGTTAGTTTATGCTAAACACCCAGAGTAAAGGCAATTCCTTAATTCTAATTGACCATGAGCTTGAACATACTATTAGACGATTGAGAAATATAGATGATAATATAATCAATCCTAATGCTCCAAATGATATGGAGGATTGGGATATAGTCTAATCTCTCCCACACCAATGTTTCAATGTTAAATTTTGTGAGGCCAAATCAACAATAAGCTTCTAAATCTAGATATCATTAGAAATTTAAGCTTAAAGAGGGAATGGTGTGGCTAGTTCAGAACACTTGTCAATATGAGAGTAAATCATATAAAGAACCACATAAGAACCTACAAGAGTTTACTAAGTTGAGTGACAAATTCCACTACCAAAATATTTAAGATTAATATGTATGTTTACACTATTTCATTTCTAACTGATTGAGAAAGCCAAGCAATGGTTGCAGAATGAAACGACAAAATTTATCATATTTAGGGATGCATTGTTTGAAGAGTTTCTAAACAGGTTCTTCTCACCTAAAAGAATAAAAGAACTCAGAGATTAGATTATGAGTTTACATAGAAAAATGCCAAATCCATTCCCCCAGATTGGAAGAGATACATGAAATATTTGAGAGATTACCTATACTACTAGCATCCCAAGGAGATTATTGGGCATAATTTTATTGAAGGATTGAGGCCAGACTCTAAGTCTTGGTTAGATACTACAACTTAATCAAAAATTTTATTTAAGAGTTATGAAGAAATAGAGGCATTGCTTGATCTTTTGGGAGATACATAATTACTAAAAATCTTAATGGAGAGGCGAATGATGATTTTAAAAGCAAAACCCTAGATACAACCATGGCATCGACGTAGGGCTATTCAATGTCTGTGACTAGCCAGTTTCCCTCTATTGATTCCACTTCTCAATACCATCCTCTAAATTCTCCATCTAAATAAATTTCTAAACCTAATGTAGCTCTAATTGGCAACTATGCGACCATAGCCAATCCTTCTGCCAAGCTAAAGAATTAAGAGCCTGATGTAGTGCCTATCCGCCTAGAAGAATCAAGAGCCTGATGTAGTGCCTATCCCTATTAAAAATGTGTATTTCAAGAATGAGATTCTGATAGTTACATGGATTGAATGAGCAGTGTATCAAATGAATATCATTGAGAATCAACAATTTACTATCGTGGGTAAATTCTCATATGGTGTGCCTAAGTTGTCAGAACTAAGAGAACAAATTCCATTATAAAGTGGCATAAAAGGTAATTGTAAGGTTAAATTCATCCATAATAGGCATATTCTAATTAGACTAGAATTAATTGAGGATATCATCAACATCATGTCTAAGAGTGCTTATTATATTACTTCAAAAGATGGTTAGTCATATCAAATGCACCCTCTAATATATGATTCCAACTTTAAGCCAGATGAGGAACCACATAAGTGATAGCATGGATTTCATTCCCTGATCTTCTCCCAATATTTTTCGTCACAGAGTCATTATTTTCATTAGCTTATGCTGTTAGTAGACCCCTGCATTTAGATATAGAAATAATCAATAAAAATTAGGCAATTTTTGAAAGGGTAAAAATTCAATTAGATTTATTGTATTAAAGACCACAACATATGATGATGGAAATAGAGAATGAACATACCAAAGAACTTAGGAGCAATAAAGTGAAAATTAAATATGATATGATTCCTAACTATTACAAGAAGTGAAAACTACAGAGACATGAAGAGGATGAGTGTAGAGTACTCTATACAGAGCTTAAAGTAGCAAGGGAACTAACAGGAGTAATCACAAGTGCAACATCACATTGGCTGGAGATTTGGTAGAGGCCATAGGAGATGGAATCCAACTAATATAAGATTTTTCAAGAATAAAGATGTTGAATATGTTCTAAGTAATAGTTTTGAAAGTGCTGAATTTTCTAGGAATGTATTACTACGATTAATCCCTTTAATGTGTTGAATGAGGGATCACGGGAAAAGGGCTAAAAGATAAAGAAAGTGATATGAAAAAGAAATAGGAAATTCATAAAAAATACTTTTGAGTCAGTGGAGAATAGTTTAGAAACACAAAAAAAAATCAAAAAGATAATACACCAAAGAAGCAACAAAATATCAAAGATAACAGTCCACAAAAAGGGGAAAAAAGTTCAAAATTAGTTGACAAAGTTGAAAAAGAACCTAAATTTTCTAGAGAAATTGTTACATCAGCTAAGCATCAAATAATTAACTAATCAGCCACAACACCATCAATGCAGTTTCACTGGCAGTTTTGGTATATGATTGCCAAGGAAAAGAGCAACTTGTAGATTTATGTCATTTACAAAACTTATCATATGATAATGATATGGTGGAAATAGAGAATACCTTACTTGATTTAGGGTAGAAGAACATATTAAAGATTAAATCAGTGCCCGTACAAAAGAGCCCCACAAGTACTTTACATGATATAGTAACTTATCATTCTGGGATACTCCTGCAATAACAAATGAATCATAGGGCAATTTTATAAAAGATGAGAAGGTGAAAATGCTAAGTAAATAGAGTCCATTAGTTACAAGTAGATATATCTCCAAAATAAGGCAAAAGAGTATCAAAGAAGGGAAGAAATAAAATACAATACAATTACCTAAGAAGGTAATCTCAAAAAGAAGTGTGGTGACTAATAAGATTGTTAAATGATGATGAAAGCTATATTTTGGAATATTAGGTCTGTAAATACTCAACAGGACTTTAATAGACTCTAAATGCTTAATAGGCTTCACAATTCTTTTTAATAGATCTTATGGAGCCTTTTCAGCAAGTTGGGTAGATTCAAATATTTAGATGAAAGTTGAACATGCATAGTGTTGGACCCAATATTTTTGGAAAATATTAGTTCTTTGTAAAAGATTATGTAGAAATGGAGATTATAAGTGACTCAAATCAGCAAATATCTATTAAAATCCTGATTCTAAAGGACCAAAATCACATGTTGATCTCGATGGTTAATGCTAAGTGTGCATAATCTGATAGAATCTCTTTATGGAATAACATCCATAATCTGGATAACACAAATATACAATGGCTAATTAGAGGAGATTTTAATACTTTGTTGAATCAAGAAGACAAAATAGGGGGTCTTCCAGTTACACTTCAAAAGATGAAAGATTTTGTAACGCCTCGAGTCTATACCCCAGATTATATACATTGCTTACGATCCCGAATGACCACAAGCTAACCCATGACTGATATCTGTTGTGAGCACTAAAATATAATACTGTAATAAATGCAGAATAATAGCTGAAGTGTCATAATGTTTAAAATAACTGAAATACTGATGAAAATATTGAGCTGTAATAATAATCTGTAAAACTGAATACTATCTGAACAATAGTCTGAAAAGCCTCTTACTGAATTTGTCTAAAAGTGGAGTTGATGGGATAATCCCCCAACTAACTCCATTTACTGAAAATCTGAAATAAAATAATATTCCTAAATGATGAGGAATCACTGCTAATCTACTGCTGCTGGCTGAATATGAATCTATCTATACACGGTTGGGAACCTGAGCATCCAAACCTATGATATCAGACATCATAACACAAAGAAAGCGTATGAATCAGTATGTGGAATGTACTGATATGCTAGATGAGGTGAGGCTGAATTCAATGGTTTATATTCATGAACAATAACTGACTGAATAATATATAGTAACTGAACATTAGAGTACATGGATAATCTATAACTGTTGTAAATAATGAGTATGCAATACTGTGCATATACATGAATATTGTAACTGAGCTTTTCCGAAGCTAAGTACTGAGTTCAGAAACTGAGTAACTGATAATCTGTGATTACTGATACTGATTGCCTGTATCTGACAGTACTGATTCTATAGAACTGAACTGAGTTCAATTCTAAAGACCGAGACTAAAACTATGGGAGGTAATCATATTACCGATATGCCCCAAATAAGATAAGATAATTGAGTTGAGGTCTAATCTATAACCCTAATTGGAAGGGTGTCAGTACTGTGCCATGGGTAAAGACAACTGAAGAGATACCCTCATCTGGCAGGTACTCTAATGAGAATGATGGGACCCTCAACTGACAGGTTAAAACACCTCATCAACCCTTAACTGGCAGGTTTGATGTCTCAACCTATGCTGGCTACGTAGTTCTGGAATGTAAGGATTGCTTCTAAGGATCACACACTTTACTGGAAGGTGAGCCCCCATCCTTGAGTTCACTCGATTCTAAATCCTACTCCAACTGAAAGACACTAAATTGATTATACTAAAATGAACTGGACTGATACTGAGATTATTGAGTTTTCCTGAGTTCTATAACTGACTGAGTTCTATAACCGACTAAGAGTAGTACTGATCGTGACATGATTGAGGCTATTTTGTAACTGACACTGGCTCTAGGTAAAAAACTAAATTGTCGGGTATTAAATACCCCCAAGACTCTATGGCATGTAAAGTAAAGCATAACATAATCTTGAATAACATAACATTGCTCACTTATTCATAATTCATCCATAAAGACATTTTATCAAACATTTGTAAGGTATCTACTTATACATGAATGGAGAATACATGATATCATATTATAATGACACTATTTCATTCATCTAGGCATTTTATCAAACACATGTGGAGCATGGTTGAGTTATACAATAATCAACACATATAGTTATCATGGCTATATCAATCAACTTGTAAATTGAAGAGCTTATCATGAAGTTCTTGTAATTCAACACATATAATGATTAATTACATGAAAGCTTGTAATTTAATCATGGACTAAGACCCAACAATAACATGAACATGAATTCAATTCAATTCAGACATGGAAGTTCATAATTCAACAATCTTGTATTTTGAAAATGGATTCGTGGACTCTATGGGTGAAAGGAACCCATAGATGAACACTTAACAAACTTGGAATATTTGTTCTTGAAGGTTCTTGGAGAAATTTTTAAGATTAACCTTGATTTCTTGGAACTAGGGTTTATTTTTCTAAGAGAGAATGCTTTTAATTTGGGGGAAAATTGATTAAGAATCTCTTTTAAAATGTTTTTAGGGATTAAATACCATACCTGGATGTGTTAAAATCATGAAAAAGGACCAATTTAACCCTAGATGAAACTTTTAATTTTTGTCAAAATTTTCTGAAATAGGCACTCGCGCCGTGTCACTGGAAATTGCCAACTGGGAACTGAAGGCTTAGTATGACGTGGTAAAATCATGGAGTTACACTGGAAATTGACAATTGCCATTTTGGCTGGTGGTGCAATGCGGAATAATTGTGGTCCCTTACTAAAATTAAACAATTGGAAACTGGAAGCCCTCTGCGACGCGGTACTGGCTTGAATGATGGTGTTTAATGACTGAAACTTAAAATAGTCATAACTTCTTACCCGATTATTGAATTTAGGCGAATTTTATATCGTTGGAAAGTTAATTGAATTTCCTACGCAATGACAGGATCTAAACTAAAAAATACTGAGTATTTCAGAAATTTTATGTTAGATAACTCTAGACTGAGAGTTAATTTAGGTTAGGGAAATACAGGGTATAACAATATCTCCCCCTTGGGAACATTCATCCCTGAGTGAGACTAATTAAGCTAAGAAACGCTGATAGACTAAGTTTACACACTGAACATGAACAACTGAAGCATGACTACATGACTTTACTACTGATAAACTTAGTTCTTATACTGAACATGCATATCTAATGCATTGAATACATGACCGAAGTTACTGATAAGCTGAGTTTTCATACTGAACATGCATATCTGATGCATGAGTACATGACTGAACTGATTCATGAATGCATGACTAAATATGCACGGTAATGAATACCAAGTTTATAATTGTAATTGGATATGGAACTAGGTAAAGATAAGAAAGATTGTTACCTTAAGTTTGATCTAAGTTTGCGGAGAAGATGTGAGAGTACTTGGTCCGCATATCTGCTTCTACTTCCTAAGTAGCTCCCTCAACCGACAGATTTCTTCAAATAACTTTGACCAAGGAAACTTCTTTATTCCTCAATCTGCGAATCTGGTGATTGAGGATTTGGACTGGAACCTCTTTGAAAGAAAGATCGATCTGAATATTTATGTCCTCTAAAGGAACTATGACTACTGGGTCACCAATGCATTTCTTTTGCAAGGAGACATGAAATACTGGATGTACTGAAGGTAGATATAAAGGCAACTCAAGATCATAAGCTACCTTTATGAAATGATTGAGAATTCTATAAGGACCGACATATCGGGGATTGGGCTTTCCCTTTTTGCCGAACCTCTTCACACCTTTCATGGGAGAGATTTTCAAGAATACAAAATAATTGATCTCAAACTCATGATCTTTTCTCCTCATATCTACATACGATTTCTATTGGATTTGGGATACCTAAGCCTTTCTCTGATCAACTGAACCTTCTCTAAGGCATCAAACACTAAGTCAGGCCCTACTACTGCGACCTCACCTACCTCAAACCAATCGATTGGAGATATGCATCTCCTACCATAGAGATCTTTAAATGAAGCCATTTGAATACTAGAACGATATTTTTTATTGTTTGCGAAACCGATCAAAGTCAAGTGGTCATCCCAACTATCCCTAAAATCAATAACACATGCTCTCAACATATCTTCTAGAGTCTGAATAGTCCTTTCTGCTTGACCATCTATCTGAGGGTGGAAGGCTGTACTGAGATAAACTTGGGTATCAAGAACCTTTTAGAATGCTTTCCAAAAATGAGAGGTAAACTAGGTACCTCTATCTGAGATGATAGACACTGGGACTCTGTATAACTTGACCAACTCTCTGATATAGAATTTGACATAGTCTTCAACTGAATAGGAGGTATGAACTAGCACGAAATGAGCTGATTTGGTCATTCTATCTATGACAACCCATATAGAATCATGCTGACGACGAGTATGAGGCAAACCCATCACAAAGTCCATGCTCACTTCTTCCTATTTCTATGTGCGAATACTGAACTCCTGTATGGACCCACTAGGCTTGTGGTTCTCAATCTTAGCTTGCTAACATGTAGAGCACTTAGCTACAAACTCTGCAATATATCTTTTCATCCCACTGCACCAATAGATCTCCCACAAGTCACGGTACATCTTAGTAACCCCTAGATGAATAGAGTAACGCGCACCATGGGCTTCTGCAAGAATTCATTACCTCAAGTCGTCTGCTTTTGGCACACATAGGTGACCCTGTCAATGCAATACAACATCTCCCCATTGGGAGAAAACCTCTATTTTTTTAATCTTTGACTGACTTTTTCAACCTCACTAGACTGGGATCTCTATCCTATTTTTGCTTTACCTTAGAAACTAGAGATGATTCTAAACTGTTCTGAACCCACACACTACCTTCTGCTAAATCGACTAAGCGGATACCTAGTCGGGCAGGCTGATGAACTTCCTAAGCTAACTTCTTCTTACCATCATCAACATGAGAATTGCTACTCATAGACAGTCTACTGAGAGCACCAGCCACTATATTGTCCTTACTTAGATGATAAAGAACACTCATGTCATAGTCTTTCAGTAACTCTAACCATTTTGTCTTATGAAAATTCAAATCTCTCTGAGAAAAAACATACTAAAGTCTTTTGTGATCGGTGAACACATCAACATGTACTATATACAAGTAATGCCTCCAAATCTTTAAGGCAAAGACTATAGCTACTAAATCCATATCATAGGCATGGTAATTATTCTCATAAGGTTTAAGCTGTTTGGAGGCATAGGCTATGACCTTACCTCTCTGCATGGGAACATAACCCAAACATACTCTAGATGCATCATAATATGCAACAAACCCATCAGAACAATATAGTAGAGTCAACAATAGGTCCGAGGTGAGTTGAGTCTTCAACTCCTAAAAACTCTTCTCTCATGAATCTAACCACTGAAACTGTACTTTCTTCTAAGTCAATCTTGACATGAGGGATGTAATAGACTAAAATCCTTCAACAAACTGATGGTAATAACCAGTTTAACCTAAGAAACTCCTGATATCTGATGGAGAGATAGGTCTAGGTCAGTTTCTCACTGCCTCAATCTTTTGAGGAACAATTCCAATGCCATCAATGGAAACAATATAATCAAGGAATGCTACTGACCTTAGCCAAAATTTGCACTTACTGAATTTGGCAAATAACTAATGATTTTTGTGAGTCTGAAGTATGATTCTGAGGTGATTGGCATGATCATTCTCGCTACGGGAATAGACAAAAATGTCATTGATAAAGACTATGACAAACATATCTAAGTACTACTTAAACACTTGGTTCATCAAGTCCATGAAAGTTGTTAAGACATTATTAAGACCAAAAGACACGACTAGAAACTCAAAGTGACCATACCAGGTTTGAAAATTTATTTTTAGAATGTCACATTTTTTGACTCTGAGCTTATGATAGCCTGATTTGAGGTCTACCTTAGAAAAGTAAATAACACCCTGAAGTTGGTCAAACAAGTCATCAATTCTGGGAAGTAGGTACTTATTCTTGACTATGACTTTGTTTAAATGATGGTAGTCTATAGACATTCTGAGAGAACTGTCTTTCTTATGCATGAATAAAACTAGTGCGCCCCACAGAGAAACACTAGGTCTGATGAATCTCTTATCTAGGAGATTCTTTAACTTTTCTTTTAACTCTTTGAGTTCTTCTAGTGCCATTCTGTATGGTAGAGTAGATATGGGCTGAGTATTTGGAAGAAGGTCTATTCTAAAGTCTATTTCCCTAACGGGAGAAACTTTAAGAAGATCTTCAGGAAATATATATGAGAATTTATTTACTACTGGAACTGACTCAAGACTAGGAGTTTCTGAACTAGAGCCCTTGACTCGCACAAGATGATAGACATATCCCTTGGATATTATTTTTCTCGCTCTAATCTATGAAGTTAACTGACCCTTAAGTGTTGTAGTACTACCCCTCCATTCAAGGACTGGTTCATTTGAAAACTGAAAATGGATTCTATTTCTACAGTCAACTGAGGCATTGCGTGAATGGAGCTAATCCATTCCGATAATGACATCAAAATCTGTCATCTCTAATTCTATTAAGATTGCTGAAGTGAATTTCTAAAATATCATAATCAGACAGTTCCTGTATACCCATCGGGCTATGATAGACTAACCTACTAGGGTAGATACTGAGAATGGTTCTGTTAAGATTTTTGGTTTGACTTTGAAGTCGAATGCTATGTAAGAAGTTACAAAAGATAGAAAATCTCTTGGATTTAATAAGGCATAAATATATAAATAGAAGATCTATAATGTACTAGTGACCATATCAGAAGAATTTTCCTGATCTTGTCTGGACTGAAGTGCATAGATCCTGTTTGAGTGTTGCCTATTGGTGGCACAAGAAGTGGCAACCTGCTGCTTCGGGTGATCGTACTGAGCTGTGGGATGATTATAGTGATCCTGGGAACTTGACTGAGGACAATCTCTAACTCTGTGGCCTGGCTTACCACATCTGAAACAAACATCACTGCCAGCTCTGCAGACACCTTAATGGTTCTTGCCACAAGTCTTACAAAGAGGATTTGTTCGAGCACTGCTGACTCTATCTTGAGACTTAGAGCGTGGCGCCCTATCTTTGTTACCATTTCTGAACTTAAGGACTGAAGCACTGGCTGAGGAAAGAGCTGGAACTAAAGACTTTAGATAAAACTAGGAATGGTTACCGCCCTCTGACTTAGGCTGATTAAAATTGAAGCTACCTATTCTAGCTCTCTTGTTATGCCTCTCTCTCTCTATTCATAGCCTCTTCTATCTGCTGAGCATGGACTATGGGGATGGCTATGTCCATATCCTTAATCAACATCATTTTTTTGTACTTCTTAACCACACGACCTGATACTCCAGATATGAACTTGCTCATTCTGGACCTACTATCGGCCACTTCATGGGGAGCATATCTAGCTAACTGAGTAAACTTAAGGGAATACTCTTTCACACTTATACTGCCTTGCCTAAGGTTGATGAACTCTAACACTTTGGCCTCTCTTAGCTTTAAGGGAAAAAATATATCTAGGAAGGCAGTAGCAAACTCTTCCCACTCTATGGGCTCTGCATCTGTGCCTCTGTCTACCTTCTACTACTTAAACCATGTATGAGACATATCCTATAGCTGATAAGCGGCTAACTCATCACTCTCACTGGAAGTCACTCCCATGATATCTGTGACTTTTTAAACCTGATCGAGGAACTCCTGTGGATTATTTTCTGACTTAGATCTTGAGAATAGGGAAGGATTCATTCGGGTAAAGTCCCAAATCCTGGATGCAGCAGTATTGGCCACTGGGTTGGCTGGAACAACAGCTGGCCGTTCATTCTAAGCTTCTACTAAATTGGCTAGAGTAGTGAAGTAGCTCTGAATTTTGAATGGGAAATATGTTCATCCAGGGGATCTACCTATATGGGTTGGGGTAATGACTGATTTCGGGTTCTTCTTTTGTTATTCTTTTTGGGAGGTATGTTCTATAAATGAAAGGAAGAAACATATTAGACTGAGAGTTTAACTTAATCTCATGCTCACTCGCATGACATGAATACTGGAAGAAGGAAAATTGTTCCTAAAATATCTCATAGCCTCCTATCCATAAGTGTAGCATGCTATACATCTATGCACAAGACTCTATGTGATATGGCTTTTAGACTTCCTAGGACACTATTGAACCTTAGGCTCTGATACCAAGTTTGTAATGCCCCAAGTCTGTACCCTGATGCTACATGGTGCTTACATCCCTGAAAGACCATAAGCTAACCTATGACTGATATCTACTGTGAGCACTGAAATATGATACTGTAATAAATGCAAAATAATAGGCTGAAATGCCATAAAGTTCAAAACATCTACAATACTAATGAAAATATCAAACTTTAATAATAATCTTTAAAATGGAATATTAACTAAAAACTAGTTTGAAAAGCCTCTAACTAAATCTATCTGAAAGTGGAGTTGATGGGACAATCACCCAACTAACTCCATAAACTGAACTACTATATCTATTGAAAATTTGAAATAAAAAAATATCCCCGAATGATGAGGACTCACCGCATATCTATTACTGTTGGCTGAATCTGAATATATCTATGCGCGGTCAGGAACTAGAGTGTTCGAACCTATGATATGAGACATCATAGTGCAAAAAAAGAGTATATGTCAGTACGTTGAATGTACTGGTATGCTAGATAAGGTGAGGCTAAATGCAAGGGTTTATATGTATAAATAATAACTAACTGAATGATATAGAGTAACTGAACATGAGAGTATATGGATAATCTATAACTGCTGTAAATACTGAGTATGCAATACTGCGCATATACATGAATATTGTCACTGAGCTTTTCTGAAGCTAAGTACTGAGTTCAAATACTGAATAACTGATAATCTGTGATTACTGATACTAATTGACTGTATCTGAGAGTCCTGATTTTGTAAAACTTAACTGAGTTCTATTCTGAAGACTAACATCGAAACTGTGGGAGGTAATAATCTAACCGACATATCCCAAATAAGATAAGATAACTGAGTTGGGGTCCAATCTGTAATCCCAATTAGAAAGGTGTCAGTACCGTGCCACGGGTAAGGACAACTAAAAAGATACCCTATCTAGCAGGTACTCTAATGAGAACAGTGGAACCCTCAACAGAGAGATTAAAACACCTCATCAACCCTCAAATGACAGGTTTAATGTCTCAACCTACGCTGGCTACGTAGTTTTGGAATGCAAGGATTGCATCTAAGTATCACACCCTCTATTGGCAAGTGATCCCCCATCCTTAGGTTAACTCAGTGCTGAATCCTATTCCCAACTGAAAGACACTGAACTAATTATACTTAACTGAACTGGACTAATACTGAGATTACTGAATTTTTTTGAGTTTTGTAACTGACTGATAGTAGTACTGATCGTGACATGACTAAGATTATTCTATAACTAACACTGGCTTTAGGTAAACAACTAAATTGTCAGGTATTAAATACCCCCAAAACTCGATGGCATGAAAAGTAAAGCATAGTATAATCTTGAATAACATAACATTGCTCACTTGTTCATAATTCATCCATAGAGACATTTTATCAAACACTTGTAAGGCATCTACTTATACATGAATGGGGAATACATGCTATCATATTATAATGGCACTATTCATTCACCTAGGCCTTTTATCAAACATATAGGGAGCATGCTTGAGTTAAGGCAAATTCAACAGCCTTTTGTTCAATTTCTCGTAGAGTAAAATTCTCAATAGTACGGGTAAAGGGAATGGACCCCTGGCCTTGGATGTCCATATAAAGAACAAGAAGAGCATAAATACCCTCTTTAACTTCTATTTTAATGGACTGAACATCTTTTATAAGGAATCGGAGAAATATACGATAATTTTTCTCAAAAATCCCCAACGAAAAAATACAGATTATTCCTTTCTTTATATCGAATCGATCATAACCACTAACTACATTTCAGGAAATTGTGCAGCATAAATAAAAGCTAATAAAGAGACCCGCACTTTCGTAGAAAGACATCACGATTCCTTGTGGAAAAAATACAATAATCAACACATATAGTTATTATGGGTACATCAATCAACTTGTAAATTGAAGGTTTTATCATGAAGATCATGTAATTAACCACATGTAATGATTAATTACATGAAAGCTTGTAATTTAATCATGAACTAAGACCCAACAATAACATGAACATGAATTCAATTCAATTCAAACATGAAAATTCATAATTCAACAATCTTGTAGTTTGAAAATGAATTTGTGAACTCTATGGGTGAAAGAAACCCATAGATGAACACCTAACATACCTTGAAATATTTTTTCTTGAAGGTTCTTGGAGAAATGCTTGAGATTGACCTTGATTTCTTAGAGCGAAGATTTATTTTCTTGAGAGAGAATACTTTTAATTTGAGGGAAAATTGATTATGTATGGCTTTTAAAATATTTTTAGGGATTAAATACCATACCTGGACGTGTTAAAATCATGGGAAAAGACCAATTTAACTCTAGACAAAACTTTTAATTTCCATCAAAACTTTCTGAAATAGGCACCTAGCGCGATGCGGCGCTATCACGCCGTGTCACTGGAAATTGCAAACTGGGAACTGAAGGCTTAGCGCGATGCGGTGAAATCGCGGAGTCACACTAGAAATTGACAATTGCTATTTTGGCTGGTGGCGTGATATGGGGTAATCGCGGTCCCTTACTGGAATTGGACAATTGGGAACTGGAAGCCCTCCGCGATGTGGTACTGGCCTGAATGACGGTGTGTAACGATTGAAACTTAAAATAGCGATAACTTCTTACCCAATTATCAAATTTTGATGAATTTTATATTGTTTGAAAGCTAATTGAATTTCCTACGCAATGGCAGGCTTTAAACTAAAAATATTAAGTATTTAAAATTTTTTTATATTAGATAATACGTGGACTGATAGTTAATTTAGGCTAGGGAAATACGGGGTATTACAGATTTTGCCTTTTGTGTTAACTCCTATAAGCTTGATTAGATCTCTTTCAAGGGTAGTCCTTTCACCTGGTGGAATGGCAGGGATGGAAATGATTGCATATTTAAAAGATTGGACAGAATGCTCTTTAGTGAAGATTTTCAAAATTGGTAGATTGGACAAAATGCTCTCTAATGCAGATTTTCAAAATTGGTTTTCCTAGATTTGAGGTGGAACACTTGCCTAGAATAGGGCCAGACCATGCTCCACTTTTACTTTCCATACAAAAAAGTTCACAATTATCTGTTAAACCTTTTAAATTCCTACATTTCTAGGTAAAGGATACTTCTTTTAAAGAAGTTGTGAGACAACATTGGAGGACAGAGAAAGTGGCAATAGTTTCTGAGTTTTCAAGCATAAAATGAAAAAAGTGAAAAAAGCACTGAGTAAATGGAGTAGAGACATGTATGGTGACATTTTTTAGCAGTTTGTAATTTGGGAAGAGATAATACAGAGTAAATAGAATATTTTTTAAGAGCATCCTACTTCTCAAAATAGAAGTTTTCTTTAGCAAGCACAAGTAGAGTTTAAAAGATATCTTCATTTGGAGGAGCAATTCTAAGGCAAAAAACTGGTAGAACATGATTTGAAAAAAGGGATAGAAACACAAGATTTTTCCATAGTCTTGTAAAAGGGAGAAGAAAGAGGTTACAACTTAATAGGATAAAGAATGATGCAGGTGACTGGCTCGAAGATAGAATTTTTATTGGTGAGGAAGCAATATAATGCTACCAAGATCAGTTCACCCAGAAAGAAGAAGGCATAAATTTTGAGTTATTAAAGAATATACCAAAAATGGTGAATGATGAGGATAATAAGATGATGAATGCAACTCCAATAATGGAAGAAGTTAGATAGACAATCTTCTCCTTGAATTAAAGTAGTGCTTGTGGACCAGATAGTTTTTCAGGTTTGTTTTATCAGCACTGTTGGGATATTATGGGTATGGATGTACTGAAAATGGTAAAGATTTTTTATGATGGTAATACTCTTCCAAAAAGTATTACACACACAAATTTGGTGTTGATTTAAAGAAAGGAAATGGTGGAAAGTTTCTCAATTCTCAGACCTACCAGCCATAGTAATTTCATAAATAAGGTAATCTTTAGAGTTATTTATGATGGGAAAGAATCCTTCCAAAGCTAATCTCCAGTAATTAGTCAGGATTTGTTAAAGATAGGAGCATTATTGAGAATGTCCTACTCAGGAGACAGTATCTGACATCAAGTTAACAGGTAAACTAGCTAATGTTATGTTGAAACTGGATATGTCTAAGGCATATGATAGGGTGTCATGGTTATATTTGACTAAGATTATGAGGAAAATAGGTTTTGAATAGATTTTTATAGATATTATTTAGAGATTATTAGCAAACAACTGATACTCTATCATCATTAATTGTCAGATATATATTTTTTTTATTTAACTAGAGGGTTGAAATAGGGTGATCCCCTATCTCCTACTTTATTTATTCAAGTTTTGTCAAGGGCTCTTAATGCTTTGTTTAAAGATGAATTGTATAAAGGTTATGAATTTCCTAAATAGAGTAGGAATCTAAATCATCTTCCATATGTAGATGATATAATAATCTTTGCCTCTATAGATAGATCATCTTTGAATTTAGTTATAAAGGTACTAAAAGACTACTAGAAAATATCTGGACAACTGATAAATGAGAAAAAATTTTATTCTATATGTACAAGAAAGTGGCAGGCTCATTGATGAATGGAGTGGGAAGCATAACAGGTTTTGCTTAAGGACAGTTTTCTATTAATTATTTAGGTTGTCCAATCACACATGCAAGAAAAATTAGCGAATACTATAATAATCTTATAAGAAGGTGAAAAGCAAACTTCATAATTGGAAAGCTAAAATCCTCTCTTTGGCAAAAAATTTATTCTAATCAGTAGTGTACTCTAAAGCATACCTCGGTATTTGTTATTAGCTGTGGTGCCTCCTAATTTCATTATTCATGAGCTTCATAAAATTCTTAATAAACTTTTATGGAGCATAAAAGAGGAAGGTAAAAGTAAAAAGTGACTGGCATGGGAAAAGTTATGCTTCCCGAAGAAGAGAAAGGTGTTGGATTTAAGAACCTTTTTGATATATCTAAGGCTATGTTTGAAAAATTATGGTCGTCATTTAGAATCTCCATATCTTTGCGGATCGATTTTATATGGAATAAGTATTATAAGAAACTTATCCCAATAGTAGTGCAAAGGAAGGGTGGATATCAAGTTTGGAAGAAGATATTGGAGGCTAAGGATGTTATTGAACAAGAAATCTGGTGGGTGCCAACTGTGGGTTCTTCTAATACATTGTTTGATAATTGGTCTAGATTAGGTGCACTGTAATTTGTGGTTGATTATAATTTCATTCGAAATAAAGAAACAGGTGACATTGATACACTAATAACATGAGATAGGTGGGACATTTAGAAAATGCAGGGACTGTTACCTTCTGACATCATTCAACATATCATGGACAACATTCTTATCTGTCAGAATGTATCACCATGGAACTTGCCATGGTTGATGCCAACAAAAAATGAAAAATTCACAGTCTCTAGTGCCTACCAGTTGGTTAGACATAGAAGAGAAGTTGAGGATCGGTGGAGGTACATATGGTGTAAAGAGGTACCATATGAGATTAATTTCTTTTTATGAAGGCTATGAAAATTTAAAATTCCTGTAGATTACATCTTAGATGTGGCATTAATTTGGTTTCAAAATGTAAGTGTTGTGTAGATACAGACCTAGAAATTGCACACCACTTGTTTATTAATAGAAAATTTTTCTTCTATAGTGTGGAATTATTATGCAGTGAGTGTATGAGTTAAAGGTCCATTTATATAATGTCACCAAACCTTTTCGAAATTCTAGAAAACAATTTTTCCTAACAAACTAAAGCCTACTACTCAGGCTGTAACAGGTTTGATATGCTTGTAGTTATGGAAAAGGAGAAATAGAATTAACCATGGAGGCTCAGTGTCAATGCACAGAGTAATACATGAAATAGATGAAAATCTTCATTACCTAACACTAGTCAGATTTCCATGGTTAAGGGAACTTCCTAATAGATGGCCTCTCTTTGTAGAATTTTTGCAGAACTATAGGGTGCAAATAAAGACCGTGGCAGTGAAATGAAAGAAGCCTGCACAAGGATGGTATAAATATAATACAGATGGTGCTTCTAAAGAGAATCTTGATGCAAGTTCAATTGCCTTCTGTATTAGAAATAATGAGGGTGACTTTGTATATGCCTTATGTAGACAACTTTATGACAGTACAAGCATTTATGTTGAAGCATTAGCTATGAAGGAAGGGTGTATTTACTGTGTGTAGAAACATCTACTGCCCCTAGTTCTTAAACTTGACTCATTAGCTTTGGATAGAATAGTGAAAGGGGAATTGGAGATTCCATGGAGTTTAAGTGGGGTTATAACGAGAATTGTTTAACTGATAAAGTCGGGACAAATTACATTTCAACACACATAAAGAGAAGGCAATTCACTGGCAGGTTTTTTTAACTAATTGGTGTTTTAGTTTTGTAGGTATAAAAAGCTTTGATACATTCATGGAGTTACTAAAAAGATCAAAATCAATAACAATCCAAGATAAGCAACAAATGACATAGCTTAGGATAAGAAAATTGAGGCAACATGTAACAAATTAAAGAGAAAAACTAAAGGTACCCAAAATACTTCCAAGGGCAGTAATGTAAACAAATAGGGAAGGCTTATGGTGTCACCCCCTTGATTTGGGCAAGTGGAATTTCATCTACATTCTGAAGTTTGAGTTATTCTCCAAGCCACTACTTAGCTATTGGGCAATGGCATGAGCGAGGGCCTATCCTAACCTGATTGGGATTGGTTTTTAACGTTTTAAGGATTTATAAACTCTACTAATACCCCTTCCCACAGTTTTTTATGATTAACATTTGATTTGGAGAAGTCAAAGGCTTGGGCAAAGCACAAGAAAAAGGTTTGGTTTATTTTTTTTATTTTTCTTACTTCTACCTTGTAAATTCATGAAATATCTTCTTCAAAAGAGATTCATGAGTAGCTAAACCTTTTAATTTCTAGGGTTGTGGTTAAACATGAGAGTTGAAGCTTGAATATTATATTATCTATTACAATTTCTATATATTTAGCTATTTATTTCTACTTGATTTCATTTATTTATTTGCTTAATCACCTTGTGAATACTATAGAAGGCTAGTTTATTAGACTTAAAAAGGGAACGATAAGTGTAAACAAAGTAATTAGGGCTAACTCATAAACCATGTAGGAAAACGGAACTGATTCATCACCCAGGATAGAAATATACCTTGTGACCTAGCTTAATTGATACAAACGATATCTTTATGCACTTCACTATTAACAGAAGATCATAAAAATATAAGTGCTAGAGATAGTCGAGTAGGCTTAGATTTGTTGAAAAACACTCAATATATCTAAAAGTAACCTGCAACTAGTAACTCCAAAAATCAAATTAGGCATATGGTTGGATAGCTCAACTGGATTGTCAAAATACCATAATCCTGAATCTTTTTCCTCAACTAAATCACAACACATGAATTCTCTAGCTTATTTATAATTGTTATTTTTATTCCATATTAAAACTCAAACACTCTTGATTATTTACCACCTAGTAAATAGTTAAAACAAGAATCCAAAGTAGTACTTCAATTTGTAATGTTCCTATAGGTATGATATCTGAACTTACATTCTTTATTATTTATATGACCATGCACACTTGAAAGTGTGAAAGGACACAACACCTGCATGTCTCAAATTATATATATCTTGGATTCTTATGCACAATGTTTTTGAGAGCTATCGAACATAGTCTTAACACATATAGATTAAACATCTAACTTATTTAAGACATTTGGATTACTCCTTTTCTTTACTTTTGAAAACTAAAAGCATACTATGACATATGATTCAACGGACTCCCTCGAAAAAGAACTAAAAATAAAAACCACGGATTGTACTAACAAAACTAACTACTAGTAGGATACGTGAAACAATTAATTAAATAGAATCACAAAAGCTACCAAGCGATGTCCCTACACCACACTTAAAATTGTATATTGTCATTAGTGAATATTATAATTAATATAAGGGTAAAGAAAACTCCCAAGATAGACAAAATCAAAAGTGCACCCATTGAGTCCCAAAGTTATCCTTAGTATAATTCCTTCCTCGAAGCCTAGGGTTCATGAATACTATGAATTCCTTGATAATTAAGTTCATTGTTATTATTGAGATATAAAATCATGCTTCTCCATGAATTTTAGTATCATTGCATATGTATAGTTAAAATTCCTCATTATATTATGTAATCTATGATTGTCAGACTTGAATTATAAAGTTTCTTATTTGTTCAGTTTTATGGTAATTGGCATAGTAGTTGCATTCTTTAGTGATGACTGGTTATGAACACCTAATGACCTAGGATTTCATGCATATATTTTTTTAAATATTCAATCCTTCGGTTTCATAATTTGAGTGATTTCATACAAAACACTTATTTTTTGTCTTCAAAACATTAATATTATTGAGCATTCTAGTTATAAATTATTATTCAGTTGGGAGTAGTACTTTGCTCCGAGCAGATGTAAAGATGAAAACTCACCCGTTAGTTAGGATGAAACTTTAGTTGAAGTTCCTAAGTCTTAAAACTATGGAGCCATCATAGGTTCTAAAGGAGTCACAATCTAATATCTCAGATCATGATAGAACTTTGTATAATCTACCAGTAGGTAATCCAACCTATAGTCCAAAGAACTAGTAATAGACCATCAAGAGAAATAAAGAAAACACTAGAAAGGAATCTTATAAAGAGACTAATATAAAGATAAAATCCCAAAACCTGGTGAAGTCAATAAAAGAGCTTGTAATATAATAGGAATACAAGTAAAATGCAGAGTACATATATATATACAAAGATGTATTTAGATGTAAAAAAAAGACCAGTACAATAATAAGAGTAAGAACGGAAATACTCTGAACGTCAGGAGCTCACCTCAAATTTATGATCCATAGCTACTCTACGCGATTCACACTTCAATGGTGAGAACTCGTACTATAATCTACAGGCTGCAGAAGTGTACTGTGATTACTAAACACATGGTACTCAGCAGACATCAATAGACTGATCTCCAAAGATAATATAAGCATAAAGAACACATAAAGTAGAAATATAAACTACAAGCAAATATCCATATAAGCATAAAGAACACATAAAGTAGAAATATAAACTACAAGCAAATATCCAAGGAACTAACATAATAATGTTAATGGAGCAATAAGGATAAACTATCCTATTCAAATAGTACTCAGGAACTAAAGTAAAACACTATACATCACTATCCTAAATATGAAGGAAGAGCAAAATAAGGATGTATAGTAGTAATACAAGGCCAACGATACATATACAACATAAATAGATACAGAAAGAGAGGAATATATGATAATGCCATATATATACATATGTATATATAGCACTAAACTCAAAGGTAATAACCTAAGAATGCCAACCTAATATCTCGAGGATCACATCTAAATAAGGGATCTAATGCTAGCATACTCAAAGCCTCTAACCAAAGTATGACTAATCATGAGGTAACTTAACAATAATGCATATTACCATGATAGAAAGAGGAAAATCATAAGTGTACCAATAATCTTGGTTGTTAGTCTATAATCAACTACCATGGACTAACCATAATAACTAACAATAAAGTAGTTAGTCAGTCTGGATAAACAATAACCTAATTGAGCCTCGATATGCTTGAAAGGTCCAATCAAGCACTCAATAAATTGTAACCACCACTTATACCTCAATAACACCCCATAAGGCCAGTAGATATAAGCACCAAACAATTAAAATAGTGATAGGTGATGCATATGAATGAATGAATTCAAGTGAAATACAGTACCATCAACCAATCAAGTGTTGTAATGTACCAAGTATATACACCTCCTCCTGCTTACTAGCTCGCAAAGGTAGGACCTACAATGACTATCCTTCTCCAATACA
This sequence comes from Capsicum annuum, assembly GCF_002878395.1. Taxonomy (NCBI): domain Eukaryota; kingdom Viridiplantae; phylum Streptophyta; class Magnoliopsida; order Solanales; family Solanaceae; genus Capsicum; species Capsicum annuum. The sequence continues at coordinate 47,268,099 of NC_061116.1, forward strand.
GTGGCCCATAGACGAAGGGGCCCATAAAGGACTTGGCATATCCGTATACACTGCCTGGTTCCAAATCAGGACTTCTAGTAACCATCATAATCAATCTACTCTGTCCATTACTGGAGAGATATATGTCTAATAAATGCTCAAAATCAAACTTAGACTAGAAGAATACAAATCTATAAATTTGTTTATCGAGATCAAGTTTGAGACTAAATTAGCATAATATTGTAGAAAGGGTCAAAATCTTCCTTGATCAAAGTAAATAGTACTAGTAAACTAGTGTGAATCAATAATAGACCAAAATCAACCTTGGTCTAATTTTCAAAATAATATGCTTAGTTTTAAGATGTCTTAAATCAATAATAAAAATGGTACGACTTCCATTTTAAAAAGATTCAATTTTAATGTTAAGAAAGATAGGGATAAAACTCTTTTTTAGAAAATAATGGTAAACAAAGATTTTAGCCAAAATTGTACCAATAAATAAGTATACATGTACCTAAATGTATGTCATCACCAATATCCAAACAATACAGCCATAAGCATTTATAAACTATAACCATATTCTTACAAGGGATAGAATACTAACCTGGTATCCAGCTAGTATTGAAACCATAGCATCGGGCCCAATGATATATAACTCAATATGACATTAATATCATAAACTGAAAAACAAAGGTAAGCAAGGTCATAAAGTTGTTAGAAGGGCCTAATCATTTAATATCATCTAATTCACTAAATTATATGATAAGTCTTATACTAAAGAATTTCTTATGCAATTCAAAGGTTAATCAAGTCTATCATCAAGTGTAATAGGATCCTACTGCCTTCGTAGGTATTCTAGGCTAATGTTCAAGTCATATTTGTATTCTAAATCTGTTAATCAGGTCAATTCATGCTATATCAAGGTATAAAAATAATTCTATAATCCATACCTAGCATTTAAAATACATAATACATAATCTCATAGAGATAAGTAGACCGAAGCCTACCTCATCGAACTGCAACTCTTGAATTACCCATGAATCACTCTTCTTTGCTCTATGATTCCAAACTATCATCACAATATCAAAATAATAATAACCTACATATTAGTATTAGTAAAACAACACTTATATTATAATATAAAACTCAGGATCCAAAATTAAGCTAAAAATAGATTCATGGGACCCACTAATGAAATTCTGAAATTGAATCTGTCATGAGGTCCCTTGAAGCACAAGGCATTTGTTCTCAAAAGTTGAGCACAAATCGGAGCTCAAATCAACCCTAAATAATAATGAAACTAAACGGGAAAATTAAAATTAAATGGAATAACTAGACTAAGAACTTACAAGGAAATTAATGGAAAATGGTCATTTCAACATCCTCTACACATTCCCAACCCAAATTTGTGACTCTCCTTAAGTTTCTAGAGCTCTTGGAAGCTTTAATGGCTGAAAGCCCTAAAAAGGGCTTAAAATTGAGCAAGAGAGAAATATAAAGAGGCTGCTAGGGGTCTTTTATAAATGCAGGACCCTACTGCAACTATGAGATTGAAGTGGAAAGACCCCTTTCAAAAGTGTTCGATTGACCACGAATGCAAAGAGTAAACCTACTCCGGCTTACCCTTCTTAAATGCGATAGCTGGCTCATGAATGTAGAGGCCAACATCCTTGACCTTTTCAAATACAAATATAGCCTTGTGGGCGCAAAGACCAAATCTTGGTTACACCAGATACTGTATGTCAATAATTTCACCAAGTCCTCATGAACTTTGATCTGGTTTTTCAGATTTATTTGGAATCCCATGTGTGTTAATGAACTATACGGACATACCAAATTCATCTTTCCAGACTCATGAAACCATTGAAATTTATATTCAAGGTTATTTTGACAAAATGTGGACTTCAAATCTATAGTTCTATTTTTTATCAATCCAATTAATAGCTCAAAATGAATTCAAAATCCTTGAGACCCGGACCAAGGGTCCTTCTAGCCTAAAATCAACATTCACGAGCTGAAGGTATTATTGGAATTCTCATCCAACGCTGTTCACTAGGAGTTTTGATTCGAGATTAATTTCTTAACAGTGAAAGCTCTAAAATAGGAAAATGAGTCTAAAACCCATATAAAATATCCCAAAAACAAACTGACAATTTCATTAGGACATAAATAAGTTGTAGCTACTAAGAAAAGGCACCAAAAACTAAAAATCCATGAAAACCAAGGTAATGACCTAGATGGTTATTACAAAAGTGTCACCCATCAAAGTAGTATTTAAAACTTAGTCATTTTGGACATTATTTTAGTGGATCCACGTTAATCAATGTTCGCACTCTTAATAAGGTACTTTCAACTTTCAGTACCTAAAAGTTAAAGCCAAGATTAGAACCATGTTTCAAGTACATGTAGAATTAAAATTCACGTTTTGATATTATAAGAAGTGATTTAGATATGTATCAAAGTCACAAGTAACTACTAGCTCATAGCCAAGTTAAAACCTCTCTTACTTCTTACTGATTGATTTCTTGTGAAGAATCTTATTATAGTCAACTTTAAATGAGAATGAATACTAGATTTTAACACTCTGATTTTTTGAACTGAAATGCTACACGGTGCTCATGACCCTGAAGGACCACAAGCTAACCCATGATGATATCTGTACCTGTAACTACATAATATACATATAAAATGTGGAAACATGAACAAAGAGGGTGTAAGGTTCAATCTTAAATAATAAAATATCTGAAATAAGGTGGTATCACAGTACCAAAACAAAATTAAAAATACTAAAGTCTAAATCTGAAAACTCTATAATCGTCTGAAAGCCTCTAAACTGTCTGAATAAGGAGTTGAAAGAACATGTCTCCAACTAACACCCTTAATTAAAAATAAACTGAATACTGGAATAATAAATGTAACAATCATATCCTCAAAAGATGAGGACTCACTGCTTATTGAACTGCTACTGCTGATCTGGAATCTGAACCGCAGAACCTATGGTGTAACATAAAAAAAAAACACCATAGTGCAAATGCGTCAGTACAACTATAGTACTGAGTATACGTGGGGGTAGGCTAAATGCATGAACATTCTGACTAATATGAATGTGAGAATACATACATACGTAACTGCTACTGAACTCGTAGAGATACTGACTACTTGAGTTTGAACTCTGACAACTTGAGTTTCGTGATACTAAGATACTGAATGACTGATAACATGGATGACTGTATCTAACAGTCCTAATTCTGGGGAAAACTATCTGAGTTCCAAACTATATCTGAACATCTAAGTCTGAGATTAGTCCTAGCTAACAGTGATCTCTGAAACTGATAATGAGAATACTCAACTGAATCTGAGATTGAGATCAAGCCTGTCTGACAGGTGACCTCTAGATCAATAATAAGCATTTGAATATGGGACTAAGCCTATCTAATGGGATGGTCCAGGAATCAATAGAACTATCTGAGTTCCTTACTGAGATCGATGACTGTATCTGACAGTCTTGATTCCTGATTCCTGATTTCTACTCTGAAGACTGATACTGAAATTGTAACTTTAACTGTGACTGTGGGAGGTAGTAACCTAACCGACATGCCTCGATACGGTACTGTTGGGGTCCAATATTTGCCCTGATTAGAAGGGTGTCAATACCGTGCCACGGGTAGAGACCTCTACTATGGTCAAGCCTTTCGGACGGGTGACCCTAAACAGAAAATCAAGCCTAGGGTAATATAATAGTCAAGTATAGCCTTAGTCTGATGGGTGAATCTTGTCCTACGCTGGCTACATAGTTCTGGAGTACAGGGATTGCTGCTAATGGCTCTGCTTTTATAACGAGAAAAATTGCCATCCCTGAACTTGCTCGGTGCTAGTCCCTACTCCCAACTGAAAGACTCTAAAAAGATTAACTAAGCTAAACTAACTAACTGAACTGAACTAATTTATAAACTAATTAACTGAGCTGAACTAAGCTGAATTCACTGAGTTTCGTTGACTGACAGAAAAGCTACTTGAGATTTGAGGTCTGATTGAGAGTACTGAAACTACTGGGACTACTGAACTATTAAGATTCTGAGTTTTTCTGAGTCACGTGATTAACTGAAATCTATGGAGCATATCTTGATTGAGGATGTCTTGAAACATGACACTAGCTCTAGGCACACAACTATAGTTTTTGGGTATAAGTACCCCCAGGACTCGATGGAAGGAAACTGACACAGATGACTGACTTGATCATAAGAGTAGAGTCCACAATTCACAATATCATAAGTAAGGATTTCATAATAAGAATGATTCTCAACAAACTGTCACATGATCAGGAATGCACACAACATGTATATACTTGCACGGATTCAATAACATGGTCATTCCATATCACAAAAATATCATGAGCATCTCATACAACATCTTCAATTCAAGAAAATAGCATGGGGATCACGTTGAACATAAACTTAGAACATGGAATAGTCATTTAGGACTTATTATGTCATAAAAGCATGATTTCTATTCCCTTAGGTATTTTCACAAACACCTTACATGCGCATCTTAGGCATAGGTGGATTTATCAAGATTACAAATATTCAACCACCAATTTCACATATTTATACATTAAATACCACCATATCCTTACACAAAACATATAAAGATCCCATCTTAGGCATCATCAAACTCCAACCATATGAACATCAACCACCAACAACATAAACATCATAATACATAATTTAGAAGATGGTTCTTGAGCTTCATGGATGAAAGGAGTCCATGAATCAACTCACACATACCTTAGAAGGATGATTTTTGATGATTGACGGGGGAATTTCCTTGAAATTGGATCTTCAAGCTTAATTATACAACCCTAGTTGTTTTTCTCTTTTAGTGCTCTTGGATGATGAACTTAAGATGTTAGTAGGGTTGTAATGTAATTAGAAGTTATATATTTCATAGGGTTAAGTTTAGGGACATATAAGGAGTATTAAAATACTTAATTACCCTCAAAATAACTCAAAACGGAGTGTTTAAGTCACTTGAAGCCATAAGATATGCACCGCATATGATATCACATATATTTATATAGACGCCGCATATGATATCGCCTATATTTACATAGGCGCCGCATATGCTATTGCAAATGCTTTCCAGTGGCCATGTGCGATTGGTTAGGCGACGCACTCTACTTCGCAAAGCCATAACCCCTAGCTCAAGTGGTAGATTTTGATGAAATTGGTATCGTTGGAAAGCTAATTCGATTCTATATAATTTTTTGTATATAAATATGCATAAATACCACATTAACATCAAGTTATACTCGTTCAAATATGACCCTTATGAAATCGAACACTAAAACTTGATGGATTCGAAAACTCTTAGCTTGTATTACCTTAAGTGACTCATATGAACATGCTTAATGCATCATAAGCTATCTTATTGCTAGGATACGCATTGTAAGTCATGTACTCAAGTATGAATCACAGGATAGGATATTTCATATGTAGAAAAAATGGTTCGTCTCCTAGCTTAGAAACATGCAGGGTATTACATAAAAACTGAAGTACTTTTAAGCTCAAGACCAAAAAATTGATAGATATTTGAATTATATTTCCAATGAATCTAATTTTTTATTAATCTAGTAATGGAGTAAAAAGTTATGATCATTTTACTGAAGAACTGTCAAAGCTGCAAACAATGGGCCGTCGGAGGCACAACGGGTCGTGGGATAGCCCCATGAGTTGTGGATGGATCATGAGGGAAGTAGAAATAAATTCCTAGAAAATGAATCAGGCCAAGACCCATGGAAAATCCCTATGTGTTGCCACGTGATTCATTGGGACTGATTCCTACAACTTTCCACATGATTTTAAAAGAGTTCTTTGGTCTTTTTCACTCTTTTAACACTTGTCATTTAAGCTATTTTAAGGCTGATTATTAAGCTTAATATTATCCAAATCTCTAATCCAAAGTCCCTCATTCCTCTTAGTAAAATTGAGATTTAGCAAAAACACTGAGAAATAGGTGATTTTTTTCCCAATATAGAATTAGGTTTCTTCAACTTCAGTCCCCAAGTTCAAAGATTTATTCAAGATTCTTGCCTACAGTTATGTAGGATTTCATCTATGGGTTATATTTCACCTATTGAGTCCTAAATTTAACTCAAATCCTCAGTTTAATTCTTTCTCCATAGTCTAGGGTTCATGAATACTGTGGATTCCTTGATAATTTAGTTCTTTGTTAACATTGAGATATAAACCCATATTTTTTCATAAATTTCAGTATCATTGCATGTCTATAATTAAAATTCCTCATTATATTATGTAATCTATGATTCTCAAACTTGAGTTATAAAATTTCTTATTTTGTTTAGTTTATGGTAATTAGCATAGTAGTTGCATTCTTCAGAGATGGTGGGTTATGAACACCCGGTGACCTAAGATTTCATGCATATATTTTTTTGAATACTCAATCCTTCGGTTTTCATCATTTGATGCTTTCAGATAGAGTACTTATTTTTAATCTTCAGAATATTAATATTATTAAGCATTTTAATTATTAGTTATTAGTCAGTTAGGAGTAGTACTTAGCACCGAGCGAATGCAGGGATGAAGTTCTACCTGTTAGTTAGGGCTGAAAACTTTATTTGAAGTTTATAAGTCCCAGAAATATGACAAAAATATAGGTTTTAAAGGGTTACTATTAGATCAGACTTGACAACTTAGTCCCTTTGGACATCAGTTTAGTAAATCTACATTAGTCAATATTCATACCTGTAGAAAGTTACTGAACAACCTTCCAGTTTAGGTTATGATTTGAACCCCAATTAGCTCAAATTGGGGTATGTCAATTAATTATAGCTCCCATAGTCTATGATTTATGTTCAATATATGTATGACCTTATATTTAGTTTGTTCAGCTTGCTATACCACTATATGTTTATTACTTGGCATTGTATTAGTTTGCATGTCTCAACTTCATATTCAGTTTACCATGTTACCTCTAGCATATTGAACTTATATTAGATCATGCATATCTTACATGATCAGTACATTTAAAGTACTAACTATGTACTTCTTTGTACTAAATTGTCTTATAATATAGGTTCTGACATCCAACACCCCACTCGAGGCTAGTACGATTCTTCCCCATATCAATAATAGTGTTGGGTGAATCCTCATCATTAGAGGGACATATACCAGTATTCTTTCAGTATTAATTTAGTTTCAGACAGTTAGAGTTAGTTGGGGGCTTTTCCCAACAACTCATCTTATTTAGAGGCTTTCAGATGGTCGGCTAGATTATATTTTTAGCTCTATAGGTTTTATTTAGATAATTTCACTTGAGCTTATTAGAAAATTTAATATCCATATTGTTAACATATGTATCTATGATTTCTAATTTATTTCAGTTTTTATAGTGTCACGCCAGTTCATGGGTTAGCTTGGGGTCACTTGTGGCTCTATGCACCGTGTTACGACTCGGGAGTAGTCTCGGATAGTGAAATTTAGAGAGTCAAATATCAAACCCACAAGGACTTATAGTTAACTCTTTACTAAATTGAACAAGTTATAATTATTTACTCAAGCTATTAAATCTCAATATTTAGATGATTTTTTATTATGCTACAAATTACTAAAGAAAGAATGTAATTGAAAATAAATGTCATGGAGGTTGTTCAGATAGAAGCCGAGACCTAGGGTTATGGTTCTTGTACAGCCCCATCATATTATTATATAGTTGATAAACTTATTCAGGATACCACAAAGTTGCTAACTCATGTGGTTGATATTATGGTCATGAGCTCTCATATCCTTTTGCCATTAATCCAGATTATCCTTCTAACTATATTGCTGAGAGATTATAGTTGAACTAATATGAATGCATTCATTTGTCTTTCTATATTCAAGCCAAGTAGGTAAAACTATGTACGGATCTATTCTAGATGCAACCCTATCCACAAATATATCATATTCCCCTTATCTCACATTCTATTCCTAGTCACCATATCTCAAGTTCTTCTAGGAATTATCTATTTGTCCTATTAGTAGCTACACAATAGAATAGTAAGCACAAGATTAAGATAAAAAATATAATAATAAAACCCTCTATAAGAATCTATGTAAATATGACAATGCTCACATTATGGTCATAATCCTAGAAAGAGGGTTTTTCTTTATTCAACATCTGATTACAAAGTTATTACGTATGTATGGAGAAGAAATACTGTAAAAAGAGAATAGAAAAGAAGTAACCCCATATAATGGGGCATTTGCCCTTGCTCAATGCCTCCATAATGCTCACCAAATAATAATGATTCTCCTCATACAAATGTCTAAGGATAGGATATTTATAATATATAAAAACACCATAAAGACTCTTCTAAATTGGATTAGGACAAGGGAAAATCTTTCCCTTTCTAATAATGGCTCACGACTCGAGGTACTCCTGTTTACCCTGAAGCTCGTGTATCAAGGTCTATTTTCCTGCTATAGGATTTTGAATTTAGGGTATAAACTTGAGAGAGGGTATAGTTTTTACCCCTTATTTTCTTTGAAACTTGCTCGACAATCCTCTGGCTTTGCTTTGGATGTTTCTTCGCAAAATCCTTCCACTTTTACTCCACTATAATTTATTTTTAGATTTTTTCCTCCTAAACTGCACAAAACACATTACATAAGTGATGAAACATGTAATCAAACATAAACCACTAATATCAAGTTAATTATTCTCAGCATAAATTATAAATGTAGGTAAAGTAGTGAAGAGTGTCTATTTAACACACATAATTTCTCTAAATTTTTTACATGTTTCATTTATGATTTTTTGGTTGTCCTTTTAGATTATATAGCTTTATTATGTTTCTTTCTGCTATTTTATATCCAATAATATTTACATTTATTCTTGATTCCCCTTTTTTTATGCCACTGCATTTTAAATATGCAGACTTAGTGACACGATCCGACCGGGGCCTTGTCGTAATGGGCAATCTCAAGTCCAATCGAGACCAAAGACCACCCCGATACCCAACCCAACTAACCAACATGTACCCTGAGTCGGATGAACTCCGAACAGATACCAAGATAATATACTTATAGATACAATAACTCTGGGATAGGCCTACTTTCTAGACTAACCCAACCAAGTCTAACCACCCAAAATCCAACCAATAATCACGCCGAAACCATAAAACAAAACCAAAATGATAACCCAATGTATATACAAATATATAATTTGATCAATCCATACTCAAGTCCACAGTTGTCCATACAAAGCCTTCAAATCAAATCAAAGAATAATAAGTCGATACATGCTCCCGACCATAGCCAAAAACTTAAGTCTATGACAGACAAATATATGTAAAGTAATCCATGACAAGAAATAGATGTCTTCTAAGCTATGGAAGCTAACCACTTCAATCCAACACCGACTGTTCCCAAGTTCGATCAATGAGAAGGAGGAGTAGTATGGCCAGTTCTTGCATCATATGGGGATACAATCATCCAAAGATGTGTTAGCGAGTAAATGTTACCATGCACTCAGGATAAGAATAGAATAATGTCAATCTTTAAAACCAAGTAAACCAACTATATGCATACAAACCATACATATATATATAGCCATGCTTGGAAAGAAAACTAGGTTTAACATGTCTTTAAAACCATTAACCTGGATATGTGAAGCTTAACGATCCTAGAACCACCCACGGGCTATATGGATCCAGTGTAACCTCTTGAATGACCCTCAATGCGTGTAGCCACATGAATTGGAGATACCATAAGAGTACCTAAGTATCCTTAGCTCTCCATGATATATATGTACAAATATCCTTAGGGGATTCCTGTGTACCCCAGAAGTATCATATATGAGGTCATCATGACCTATCCTTATGTCGACAAAAATGATTTTTCAGTGTTCATCCCTTGGACTCCCGCCTTCACAGTTAGCTATCACACCCCTCCATTATTTCCCAATTAAAACCATTACCATTAAATCAAACCATTATACCATTTATTATTAAACAAGGCTATAAAATTGGTATCGTCATCCAATTATAGCTTGCAAGCAATGTCCTTGGACAACCCTAGGGGATTCCCATGTACCCCATTGGTTACATTATTTAGTTTACTTGGGAGATTCCGATGTACCCTGCAAGTACATCATCATTAAGCTTACTTGGGGGATTCCCATATACCCACAAGCATTTAATTATTAAGCTTTGCTTGGGCGGTTTCCTTGTACCCCACAAGATATTCAACATTCAAACCAATTTCATTATTTTATCCTCTTGGAGTATTCTCATATACCCCACAAGGTTTTCATTTAAATCAATTTCATAGCCATCAAGGCTTTACTATTTCACCATTCCAATCATTCACACTATTTATACAATTTTAAACCATTCCAAATATCTAAAACATTTATACCATTTAAAACCATTTAAATCAATGCAAAAACATCCAAATCCATTTAGAGTTTCATTACCAAACCATACCATGTAATAATTCCAATGAAAATTCAACAATAGAGTAAAAATATTCTCTTAGGCATTTTATCAAATATGTTGAGGGCATACCTATTCCAAGAATAAAACCAAAGCATAAACCATCAAAATAAGGGTTACCCATGACCCATTTATTAAACCACAACCAACAAGCACTCACATGTGCAAACCATCACCAAAAATATGTGAAAACATAATTTAAACCAACATTCAACAATATACATAAAAACCCTCAACATATGTTTCTAAAACCACCATTTATGATTCATAATTCAATGTTTAAAACATATTAAATCATTCCTTTAGTTGAAACTAACAATCAGGGAAGGAGTACATACCTTATACAAGAAGATTCCGGAGTGAAACTTGATTCGTGTGCCCCTTAAAAAACACTTGTAGAAACCCTAGCCTCTAATCTGCAAGAGTGGGTGTGAGAGAGTATTTTGAAATGTTCTATTCTTCAAATTGTATTATGATAGGACATCAAGGGTTATATAACATGAGTACATAAGGGTTTGAGGTTAGAAATATCAGGACTACCCTCAACTTAAAAGCTGAAAATTAAGTCCTAGGAGGGTACGACCCAACCCCCTTTGTCGTACCCTAGACCTCACCACGATCCCTTATACTGATCATAATACGACCACCTAGGTATAAGTAGTATCTTAGGGTACGAAAAGTACCCACAAACTGTATCTTGGACAAATTCAACTAAACTAGTCCATAAGCTCCATACGAATTAGAATCATACACCTCGTATCCTTCCAGACGACTAGTATGATGCTGATTTGTACCTTGGGTATAACCCAACCAAAAACACACTGCCTAACATATGATAGACATCCCAAATCGTATCTTAGGGTACGATTGGTACCCTTGAGCCGTACCTTGCTCAGAGTGTCCAAAACTCATAAATTTTTGAAAGGGATAAGGTTTAGGGTGTTTAAATTAGGTATTTCGAATGATTGAGCAACATTATAAATTTCTTCATGTAGCTATCTGGTGAACCCCACTTGCTTGTGGGGCCCAGTCATTATTTCAACTTTTCTAGTTTGCTTATATGTTTTGTTGGGGGTGTTTTTGGTGAAGAAATTTATTCACGGCATGGCAGAGGCTTTTTAATTTAAATGAATCTATGATGTTCAATGATGTAAACTAGGAAAATCTTTCTGTATTATTAGATATTAATTTTTTTTTATTTAAACTAATATTATAACTTGAATTTCTTTCTTCATAAAGATATTTTCTTGTGATATGAATTTATTTCATCTATTCCTAATATGTTTTGGGTCATGTCATGTAGTTGGTTAGCTCGGATACGTTAATGCATTGGGTGCCGCTCCCATCTAGGCCTAGGGTCGAGGCATAACATGGTGTCTTTTTTTTCATCTATTATGGTCTTAGACTCTCTATTAAAGGGTCTTATTTAATAATTTTATCAATTGTCAAGGTTTGCATAAGTTAGAAGGATTTTTGTCCACCTAGCAAGGTAATTTGATGGTATTAGGTTGATGAAGTATTAAATTGCTATGAGTGGGTAAAGTGAGGAGGTTGAGAGAATTAGGTTGATGTTAAAGGATAATACTATGATTGTTAGATAGGAAAAGGTATTTCAAGATCATGTGTTTCTACTTGAATCAAAGTTTTGATCCGATGAATAATATACATAATCGAAGGCTAAGGAATTGAACTTTTTGTTCACAACTTCAATATAGTACGACGGTTCATAACTTCATATATACAATTTATCTAGAGCTTCCTATTAGTTGTACCAACTCTATCTATGATGCCTTCTATAACAATAGTCTAAATCTATCACATGTGGGAGTCTTATCTATGCTAATAATACTTTTTATAGAAAACTCGTACCATTACTAAGGTGGCTATGAACATAGGTGGCTAGGCACTTGGACTTCAATCACGGATTTATCCCTATTTTGAAACATGCTGAATCATGACCATATTCTTCAACAATTCCTTACCTATATCTCTCATTCGATATACCAACAATCAAAGTGATTCCTCTAATTAAAAATCTTGTTCTCATGCTCATACCAAATATGTTGATCTTGTATAACATTTCACATTTAGAAGGTTGTTTGAGGTGAATGGATACAAGATTTATTTCATCATATTTTCTATTGCTATATGTCTTTACAAAATCTCCATAAATTCAACCTGATGCACAATTAAAATTACTGAAGAAAATTTTTGGTTCAAGGATCAATAGATTCTACTTTCCATTCAATTATCAATAGATTCTACTTTCCATTCAATTATCATCTTCTTCGGTTCTTAACTTCTAATGGTACCTAATCTCAAGAACCAAATAAGCACTAATTGAGTGTAGTTAGAATTTATATCTTATTGAAAGTTTAATTTTTTTTGTACATATTTGGGATAAATTGAAGATCTTAGAATGTTAGTAAAGAGAGAAATATGATATGTAAAACTCAACAATACACTCATTTATATTGAAGTCAAGCAAAATAAATACAGTTAAATAGTCTTGATCGTGTTTTAATTTGTAATAAAGCACAACAATAACGCCTTAAATTTTCTTTTTTTTCTTTTTATAAAGAAAGAAGAAAGGTTCTTTAGACCATAAATGTCCCAAAAACAATCAGAAAAATAAAGGAGAAGTAAAGGACCAAAGTGGCCCAAGAATGAAAAAACAAAAGAACCAGATATACTTTCAGACAAGATTCAAATAGCAATCCAGATATACTTGAAGTTGATAAAGACCTCCAAAGCACATCGGAGCAAGGATCTGAGGGAATATATGGGAATCTTTTCTAGACAAACTTCACTTGAGAAGAAAGTTTTTGAGCCAAAGTGCAGAACGTTTGGGATATCTCTTTAAATTGTCTTCATAATCAATAAAATTAATACCGAATCTCTGTGTGTAACCTGAAAACCACTCAAAATTATCCAAAAGCGACCATGTAAAGTAAACCTTAATAACTACGCTACACCTGTAACAAAAAAATGTCACAATATTATCATCATCTTTTATAATGCAAAGTTGCTTTTGTAAAAAATCTGAAGTATAAATAACATTAAATATGAACCATACATGCATATACAAAACATGTCCAAATATCGAATTTGATCATAAACTTTGTTCCTCCTAAAAATAATTAAGACTTGTTTTTTGTGATAGGAATTAGGGCATGGGTAGACTTAAGGGCAGCATTAAGGGCCAAGAGATGGCGATGGATAAAATCTACCCGCTGAAAATCATTCACTCCATGTTCAATTTCTGTTACATTAGCATCACTCATTCCTAATCAAAAATCAAAATATTAGTTTATATTTCTGAAGAGTAATTAAGGAAATCTAATTCAAATTATTACATACGAGACCATTAATGGTTAGCTCTATTTTTACATACCATTTTTCGTGATATAAATTGTAGGATTTCTATAGTTTTTCTTTATGTAGAGCAGTAAATTGTGAAGTCCTTCTGGGGTTACAAAAAAGGTAGTCGAACCCGTCTGTAGTTAACCCCAACAAAAAAGAAATTGAAAACAACAAAAATAATAAAATGCAATAGTGAAGATAGAATTTACATGGGAAGAAAAGGGTAAGGTTTTTACTGGTTCTCCGATGAATACCCTATTCCATTCCACTACAAAGTTTAAGGGGAAAAAGTGAGAAAACAACAAACAAGAAGAAGAATAATGTAACAAATATATAGGTATTAGGGATGGGGTGGTTTGAAATATTAATATGGATATTAATTCACTATTTTACATCATGAAATTCTATTAGGACTTACTTGTTAAATCGACTCGAGAATCACTTGAATAGCTAATATTCACTTTATATGGGGAAATCATATCATATGCATAGTAAGAAGTATAGTAATTTATGCCCAAGAAATCATAGGAACTCTTCACCATTGCAGCTTGCTTTGTTGTAAATTTTGGTAAGCGATCTCCCACAAGTCTACACATATTTTTTGGATAGTCACCATAAGTTAACGGATCTATAAAACTTCCACAAAGAATGCAATGGATTAGTAGATATATTAAAAACTATTAGAAATAGCTTAATTAAGAATTGTACTAACCACTCAAACATGAAGTCGATGGCTCGCTTAGCAGGTTTTGCATCTTGTTTAGTCTTGGAGTAGGGTTCAAACCAATTAGACCACCAATACTATTCCTATCTCGCCATTTTGTGATGTCTATATAATTTATCAAATTCAAAAGAAAGGATAAGTCAATATATTTCTTGTTGCACACAGTTATTTGCAATAAGTTTTGAAAATACTTCCCAATTATTCTAGCTAGTTCTCTCTCTAGAATGACGTCTTCTCTTAGCTAGGGCTGAAATGGCGAGAAAATTGAATGCTGGAGAGAGGGATAATGGTGAAAAGGGTATAAGAGGATAGAAAATAGATGACACAGTGATTGGACGAGGTCCACAAATGGCTGATGCAAAAAAGTGTAGAGTTTTAGTATGATACAGGGGGTGCTGCCGCTTGACTTACAACAAGGAAGAGCAATCACACCATTGACAATTGGCACAACAATGGAAACCAGAAGCCCAATATCCATATCGTGGGAAAAGCGAGTAGAGAAGGAGGAAGATCTAAGTAAGACAGAGGAGGTGCAGTCAGAAATTAAGGCAAAATAATGGAGTACTGCTGTGGGAAAATCTATACCAATGGAAGGGTTCGACTTGAGAAGTGAGTCAAACTTGGAGGCAAATGTCAAAATTACACTTGACGACGTCAAGGAGGAGATTGAGTATTGGCATTCAGCTATCGTATGCTTTGTTCTGGGATCTAACCCATCACTAATAGTTATTGAGGGATTTTTTAAAGTAGATTTACGGCTCCATGGGATTAGATAAAGTTGTTCAGATAAGTAAAGGTGTGTTTATTGTTGGCTTCCATGCTGTGAGAAGTAATACAAAAGCTGTGAAGCAGGGTATACAAATGTTTGATCAAAAATAAGTGGTGGTGAAGCCATGGCAATTGAACATAGATCTAAGAAAGGTTATGGTGGAATGGATACCTATTTGGATCAGACTCAAGGGTCTGGACTTGAAGTACTGGGGATAAAATGCACTGACTAAAATTACAGGGCTTGTGGGGAATCTAGTAAAGGCTGACACAACCACTACTGCAATAAAGAAGCTGATGTATGCAAGGGTGATGGTAGAAATGCCCTTTAATAAGATATATTGGTACAGGTGGTGGAATATGAGTTGAAACCAACACTATGTGAGCATTACAAGATTGTTGGGCATACTAAAGAAAACTGCAGGGGTTTGATGAGAAGAGCAAATCGTACAAAGGCACAAGAAAAAATAAAGGGTGTGGTTGATATGTCTAAACCAACTGAAAGCAAATTAATATCTGGTAAACCATAGAGCCCTAAGAAAATTGGGGTGCCACAAAAATATAGTGTGCTTAAGACCAGACGAAATATATTTTTTTTCATAGTATTCTCAAGACCAGACGAAATACATATAGGATATTTAGGATATAGGATTTGTAAGGAAAGATTGTCACTAATACTCAAGGAATTGCTCAATCCTTTGTGGACTTATACACTTCATTGCTGGGTACATCGCTGCAAAGTAAAGTAAGTGTCTACAGCTCCATAGTCACGGGAGGTCCTGTAATCTCGGCTAATTAGAGAGAGATAATAAGTCAAAATTTTACTAAAAAAGAGGTCAAGACAGCCTTATGGGGCATTGAAGGGGATAAAGCCCATGGGCGTGATGGCTATGGAAGCTAATTCTTTAAGGATGCTGGAAAATAGTACTACAAATCTCATTACAGAAGTGATGGAATTTTTTCAGACAGAAAAAATGCTTAAGGCTTGGAATACCACATTGCTAACCATTATCCCCAAGCATGAAAATGCCAATACACTGGAAGATTACCATTCAATTGCATGTTGCAACACAATTTATAAGGTGATATCCACGATGTTGACGAATAGGTTAAAAAAAGTTCTGTTAAGTGTTATTTTAGCTAACTAGTGTGATTTTGTGGAGGTTCAAATGATTTCTCAGAATATCCTTATTTACTAAGATCTTGTCCGATTGTATAACAGGAAGCAAACTTCTAGTAGCTTTTTGATCAAAATAAACCTACGCACAGCGTACGACACGGTTGAATAGAAATTTGTTAAGGAAATGATGCATGCTCTGAATTTTCCAAATTGATTTATTGTGTGGATAATGAATTATATTTCTATAGTACAATTCATTATTGAATTGCATGGAAGATTATATGGGAGTATTACAGGGAAAAGGGGACTTTATCAAGGGGATCCTATTTCCCCTCTTCTTTTTATCATTTGTATAGAGTACTTCACTTGTATTATAGGGTTTGTTGCACATCGGGATGAATTTGGGTTTCATCCTAAATGTCATTGTAATACCCCGATCGTTCCTTAAGTCTAAATCAGTCTTTTGAGTGTATGGAAATGACTTCCAAAGTGAATGATAATTGAATCATGTATAATTTACCTAATTCCAAATTTTTGTCCTGTAGAGCATTGAATAAGCTTTCCATCGATACCAAATTTGCCCAAATCCAACACTCGGGTCAAGAGTTAAAGTCATTTTAGTGAGACAGTGTGCCACCTAGCACTTTAGCGCGTTGCGGAGCCAGCCAAATTGGCAATTGTCATTTTCCAGTGGGCCTCCACGATATTAACGCGTCGCACCAAGGCTCAATATTAGGATTGTCAAATTCCAATGCATTAACACGATTCCACTGCGTTGCGGTGCCTTTCCAGGTCACAACTAAAGTAACAACACAATTTCACCGCGTCGCGCCACTGAGCATTTTCTCAATTGTCCGAATCCAGTGTAGGACTATGATCCTAGCACGTCACACCAGGGCCAAAAATTAGGCTCCAATTCTAGAATTTTCTCAAGGGTATTTTGATCTTTTCCACCCGTTCTTACCGTCTTTCTATATATCCAAGTAGAGAAGAGAAATTCATTTCTCTCCAATTTTTTTCCAAGAACATTCAAGAAGCTAGGGTTTTCTCTCAACCTAAAAATTCAATCTTCTCCAAGAAAATTCAAGAACCTTCCATAAATACCTTCAAGTGGTTCAAGATTTAAGATATCTAAGTAAAGGCATCAAGAAATTTAGCTCAAGAGTGCGACAAAGAAGTTCCAATCAAGTTTCTTCATCTCAAAAATCATAATCAAGGTATGTGGGGTTTGAACAAGGACACTTCTTTCATTCTTGTGGCCAAAGATTTAATTTTTACTATTGAATTTCATGATTTTGCAAAGTAGCTAGTTAGGATACGCATTAGTATAATGTTCTTATGTGATATAATTGTATTATGTGTTTATGTGCGTTTGTTTGGATCAAAGACAAATTTATCCGCTATGCTTCTATGGATTGATTTAGTTATGACACAAACAACTCTACGTGGCTATTTATTGTCGAGTATTTTGCATTGCTTATCACATGTGGAAACTAACTTATTTACCTTTGAGTTGTTTTACTTTACAGATAATAGAAAATTACTCCGTGTTGAAATAAGTTGGCAGAACATTCTTACTTCACCCGGTCAAAAGGGCACAAAATCCCATCCTCTGACCATCATTCAATAATGACTGGAAATGACAAAGAAAATACATTGACCATAAAGGATAGTGTAATAATGGAACAGAGTGAGATGATTGTGGAACTCACAAGAAAGCTAGAAATGCTTCAAGAGGAAATAAATCGTACTCGAGATTTGGCTAACTTGGCCATCACTATCAATGCTCCCACTCCAGAAGGACACAGGACTCCACTCCAAATCCCTCCCCTCAGTATGCCTATTCTCGGGGATCAGCCAAATAACATATCGTCCGTATCTGCCCCTCCACTTGTCCAAATTACCAATCGTGAAAATAACCCAGATGCTTACCATCCATAAAACCCATCCCTCGCCCCAAAAAATCCTTCTCCGAATCTATAAAATTCATTCCCAAATCCTCAGAACCCATCGGTAAATCCATAAAATCTATCCACAGATCTACCAAATCTGCCAAATCTATCTCCAAACCCACAAACTTTATTTTTGAATCCACAGAATCCATTCCAGATCCCACCAAGCTACTCTCAAATTCCACAAAACTTTTCCAGTTTCCAAAACATTCTCCCTACCCTCCAACCAACTTTCTTTCATCCATAAAATCAAGCCACCTTTCCAAATCCTTCTCATATCATCATATCCCCTTACATCTATAATCCCCTTCCTAATCTCGAGGTGGACTAATACAAGGAGAAGGAGAAAAGTGGAGGACTGAGTATGAAATAAAGTTTCTAGCTATGAATGAAGAGATCATGAGGATCAAGGAATATCATGGAGCAGGGAAGAACGATGGGTTAGGTTACGATGATTTATGTGTTCACCCTGGAGTAGATCTACCAGAAGGGTCTACGGTCCCTAAATTTGAACTGTTCGATGGCACCTGAAATCCAATGGCCCATTGGAGAAGGTATTATGATCAAATGGTAGGAGTAGGGAAAATGAGGGATTATTGATGCACTTATTTAGCTGAAGCTTAAGTGGCAAAGCCTTAGATTGATTCACGTCTCAAAAACTGAAAAATGGACTAGTTGGAGGGCATTGGCCAAAAGTTTCCTTAATAGGTTTGCATTCAACATTGAAATAGTCCCTGAACGATATTCATTAGATCGCATCAAGTAGAGGAATGCTGAGTGTTTCCGAGATTATGCCTTCTATTGGAGAAAAGAAGCTGCCAAAGTACGACTTCTCATGTCTGAGGAAGAAATGGTGTTTGTATTTTCTCGTGCTCAGGAGGGAGAATATTATACCAAGTTGGTATCCGCAGTCTAAGAAACTTTTGCAGTTTTAGTAAAGAATGGGGAATCATTAGAGGAAGGCATCCGAACAGGAAAAATTGCCAAAATCCCAACATCATCTGAATCTTCTACATTCTCAAAGAAGAAAAGAGAGGATGTGACTGCGGTCTCTACTAATTTTATTAATAAATTAAAGAGGAAATTGAAGCATAGGAATATTCTTTCCTCACCATCGTCACCAAATTTTCAGCCTGTATTCTACGCCCATCCCTAGTATCAAGCTCCAATTTCAAATATTTTACCCTAATTTCAAATTCTGCAGCCAAATTATCAATCTCATGTTCAAGCTATTCTTCCAAACAATCAAATAAATGTCCAAGAGCCTCAAAACTATCATCAAGTACATCCTCCTACTAATCAAAATCAGTATAACTACCCACATGTTAGCCTTGAGAAGAAGCCTCCCAGAAAATTCACTCTATTGGCTGAAAGTCGTACCTATCTCTTCAGAAGATTGATGAAGGCCGGTTATTTACAGCCTATTCCACCAAAGACTACCAATCTCAATTCTCGATTCTTTCATGCTGATCAAGTCTGTGCTTATCATTCAGGAGCTCCTGGACATAATACTGAATATTTCATCAATCTAAAACACAAGATCCAGGACTTGATTGACCAAAAAATCATAACTCTTCAGGCGCCAGCACCAAATATTACTAGTAAACCATTGCCTAATCACGAGGGAGCCGTGGTTAGCATGATCAAAATAGCAAGCGAATGGGTATCTAGCGAGATAATTGCTAATGTGGATTCATGAAACTCCAAAAAAATAGAAGGAGTGAAAATGATAGAGAAAGTTGTGGCTACCTTGAGTAAGAACTGGGAAGGAATTATTGATCCTATTATGGTCCCAGAAAGATCATCTAAGCATGGAGTAGAATACCAACCAAGAAAGGAAGATGAGATCGAAGATAATTCAAAGGAGAGTCTGTTTAGGCCCTTGCCTCTCTTGTACCAATCATTTCCCGTACATGAGATGTCAAATGATGATGGTCATGGGGATGGGATAGGAGATCTGTTTGAAGGATACCATGCTTTACCAGATGATTTCCCAAAGTCTTGTGGGGAGAAGAAGATTGCATTAGAGGAGGCCTTACAAAACTGGACCTCCACTCCACTCATAACCCATCACCCATCGTGGTAGATGAAAAGGGAAATTACTAATAGTTTTTAAAATTGGTGATGATCTGGAGGAGGCCCCGTGATCCACCCTTTTATGTCTTAAATTTTCGTTTTGTGTGTTACAACATTAAAAAAGGCATGGGCCCACATTTGTGTGGGTCATGAGCTATAGTTTATTTTATTTTCCAAAAGACCTCTCTTTATTTAAGAATTTTTTTTTTAAAAATATGATTATCTAGCATGGTTTATTTTGGTAGAAATAATTTAAAAACCTGCCAATATCATGTCATGTCAAGGGTTAGACGAACAAAGTGAAGGAAATAATGAACAGAAAAGGTGATGAAGAGTAGTTAGTAGTAGATACAGAGGAATGTGAAAATCAAAAGAATCCCAACCTGGAGGAGCCCTAATCCTACCTGATATGGATGGTCAAGAGTAGACCAAACCAATCAATTCTGATGTGGTAAAGAAATATAGTGCTTGAAAGATGTTATAGTTTTAGTTTCTTGGTTTATTTGTAATATCCTTTATAATAGTATCAATTTCATGATGTGTAATTTCCTAGAACCCCTTCCCTTTATATACGAACTATGTTTGACCTGAATTCTCAAGAATGAGATACGTAGGCGGCCTATGTCGGCTTCGGTCAACCCACTAAAATATATATATATATATCCCTAGCATAGTCTTGAACTATATTTGACCTGATTCATGCTTCAACGGGATACGTAGGTGCCCCAGTGGCTCGGTCATATAACCCAGGAAATGGAAACTGGGGAAGAATTTTGGAGAAGGAATCTTGAAAATTTAAAAAAGAAGATCAACATCCAACAAAGAGAATGAAGATCAGCAAAGACTTCAGATCCACTCGAGATGATACCATCTCAGGCTACTTTAAACTGAGATAGAAATTTTAAGGAAGGCCTTAAAGTTTCCACCAAATATTGAAATATATTTCAAGTTCCCCAGCACTAGAGGTCGAAGTTGAGATTTGAGAATCACCACCTGTGATAAAGTCTGGGAAGATTGAATCTCCGTCTTTGATAAAAATTCTGGTAGAGGGCCTCGACAATACTGAATCCCTAAGCAATCCTTCGTTAAATGTCGGACATTGTCCGAATCAATAGAAAGTTGGTCGTCGAGCTATTATATGACATGATTGGCAGAGATTTTCTAAAAGTTTTTATATAAGTTTTCAAAACTATTTTCTAAAAATTAAGACTACTTTTAAAAATCTATTTAAATCTTTTACTTAGTGATTGCCTAGACATCAATTAGGACGGGGAGTCAAGGGTGGAAGTCCCAACATGATAGAGTACCCAAAAGATGGCATGGAGTAAACGGAGAATCGAAGAAGGTCAACACAGAGTGGTTTCATTCAAACTAATCATTTTTCTGTGGACGTAGGGATCGATACACAAAAATGAGCGTTTCTTTCAAAAAATCTCCAAACAAGTTGGGAGCCATGACAAAGCATATAATGCTTAAGAATGGTACATGTAGAAAGCAAGACGCTGAAAAATGAACTCAGGTGAAACTGTTTTTAAATTGCCAAGAGGGCTATTTCAAATCATTGCCAAGAGGGCCATTACATATCTTTGCCAAGAGGGCCATTGCATGTCGCCAAGAGGGCCATTGCATGTCGCTAAGAGGGCTATTGTATATCATTGCTGAGAGGGCCATCGCATATCATTGCTAAGAGGGCCATTACATATCATTGCTGAGAGGGTCATCTTATACCATCGCCTAAGAAGGCTATTTAATATCTGTTGACGCGCTAGACAAAAATGCTGGCATTGAGGATATCTTTAGCATTTAATATCTGTTGACACGCTATACAGAAACACAGGCATCAAGGATATCATCATCATTTAATATCTATTAACGCACTAGACATAAACGCTGGCGTTGAGGATATTATCATCATTTAATATCTGTTGACATGCTAGACACAAATGTTGGCATCGAGGATATCTCATTATTTTAGGAATCAACATCTAAATGCATCGAGAGCACACGATTTGAAGGGATGCCTTTAAGTCGCTATCTAAGGATGAATGATATATAAGATTCCCTTGAAATTGACAATTTGAGGGTCATCTATAAGTCATATTATTTGAAAATGGATAGTGTACAAGATCACCTATGAGTTGATGTCCTGTAGGTCATCCGTAAGCTACAACAACATCCTAATCGGATAGTGTGAAAGATCGCCCAAAAATTAATAGTTCAAAGGATGTCCATAAGTTGCAATTAAATCCTTACCGAAGAATATGCAAGATTATCAAATTGATACGTCCAAGGGTTCTCTATAAGCCGCGTCATATCCAAAATCGATTATGTGCAGGATTACCCAAAGAGTAACAATTTGAGAGATTATCTATAAATATTGTATCCAAGGTAGGATGATGTGCAAGAACACCTGAAAGCTAGCGATTGGAGGGATATCTGTAAGCCATCTCTTATCTAAAGTCGAATAATGTACAGGATTATCTAGAAGCTAGAAATTCAAAGGATATCTGTAAGTCACCTCGTATCCAACATCAAATAATACGCAAGATTATCCAAAGATTGATAATTTAAGGAAAATTTATAAATCGATCATACGCTATAATCGGAGAGGTTATCTTTTCTCATACAACAAGTGATATAGGTAACCAAAAGGGTTGCCACACCAGCACAAGATTACACGGTTGTAGGGACCGTTCTGTATAAAGTATCGCCGGTGTCCAAAAGGGCCACCCCACTTTGAAGACATATTCAACTGACAAATGTCATAATTATACAACAACCAAGAGGGTTTTTGTCTTTGTCGTTGTTAGTTATTTCATTCCAAATATGTACATGAAGATATGACTCCGCTTTTCAGACCATAACTCACGTGGAGATATGGTAAAAGACTACATACCTCTTTCGTGAATTATGTTTAGCACTAACACTTTTTGCTTGAGATATTGTTGAGAGCATCCAAGCAGATGAAAATCTCAAATCAAAACCATAGGTGCGGACGACTTCAAAAAGGACGTAGCACAACGTGGAATTCTTTTTTAGCAATAAAACGAGACATAGTCTAAAGAGGAACGTCAAACTATTTGTACGCGAGCTAAAGGATGATCGCCACCACCATCCAACTAAACCCCTATTAGAAGGCATGTGGGAATTATGGGATATTCTGGTTTCAGCTTCACCTTCGGGATATTATAAAACTCATACCGAGGGTAAATTTCTCTTTCTTTCAAATTCGAGTGACAACACACCTAGAGTTTTGGAAATTATGTCCAGGTAAATTCTTACCTATGGATGTAAAGAGCTCCACGTTCATGGTTAAGAGGTTACAATCCTTTTTTCTGTAACCCAATCAACTTGTCACTTAGACGAGCCAACGATCGTCTAAAATAAAAGACTTTCTTTTCTACCGATTGACTTGAACTACAAGAAGTCTGATTCCCTGAGTCTCCAGGATATGTAGGCTGGGCTCTATGTGGAAAACTTGACTGCATTCCAACCTCTCCCAAATCCCTTTATTCCCCAGCTTCTCGGTTTAACCAAAAACTCTAAAACTGTGAAAGTGGGTGAGTCTTTTTGAAAACTGTGCCTTAAATCTATCATTATGAACTACAAATGGCCTGAATTTTCATGTAACCTAAGATATGTAGGAAACCTAATACCGAGTTCCGATCGTAACTCTATAAACTCATGCGAAAGCCAACCTCATTCAGGTATGAATTTATGGTCGGACAAAAATTAAGAACGTCAACCTCTCTTTGCCCAGGGTTACTTTCATCCACCCTACCTAAAGGGAGGGGGCAGTTGTTGACACCTAATTTTTTCCCTCCACGACTAAATTTAACCCTGAGTTTCTTTGATTTGTAATAAAATTAAAATATTTATTTCATTCGAATAAAAATTTATTAAATATATTTGTACATAATTTTGTCATTTTAAGTAGTGATTATAATTTATCCTATTCAATTATACGAGATTTTATAATTTTGTTACTTAAATATTTATTTTTTAAAATATCGGATTTTAGTCGGGCTTATAGATTCAAATGATTAAAGTTTTGATTTAAATATAATTTATTCTCAAAAAATTTATTCGGATAAATATGTGTTTGATTTTATAAAATGGAGAAGCTCGGGATTAAAGAAAGCATTAATTCGCATCGAATTTCAATTTATTTTAGCCAATCTATTAGATTTGGCCATAATTGAAATCAAATCGGCCATAATTGTAATGCAATCCATCAATTGATTTGTACAATTTCCCCCCACATTATCTTCCACCTCACCTTATCTTCAATTTTAAAATTCCAAAAACACCCTTATTTGCTTTTTCTCCCACATTAGTGGAGGACAAGAAATAAATCCTCATCTTTTCCTATAAATACTTTTCTCCCACATTGGTGGAAGAGAGAAAACAAACCCCATTTCTCTTCTATAAATACTACCACTACTTTGGTAGAAAAAGGGGGAAAAGAAAGAAAAAAAAAAGAGGCTAGAAAGGTGAAAAACTCTTTTTTAACAAAATAGTTATTTTTATTTAGTAAAATTTTTTATTTCATAGAGTTAGTTGGCTAATCAAAATTTTTGAGTTGCCGGCGATGTTTTTC
This sequence comes from Capsicum annuum, assembly GCF_002878395.1. Taxonomy (NCBI): domain Eukaryota; kingdom Viridiplantae; phylum Streptophyta; class Magnoliopsida; order Solanales; family Solanaceae; genus Capsicum; species Capsicum annuum. Next base: position 47,293,173 of record NC_061116.1, read on the forward strand.
GGTGGTGGTTGATTCAGATGAAGTTCATAGTCTCGTTTTGCTGCCCCCCAAAAGGTAAACACACCTTTTTTTTTTTAATTTTAATTTTTATTATTATTTTTTTCTTCATCTTTTTTCTTCTTCGTAGTTCGTAGATATAATTTTGTTTGCTGGGATTGTATGTTGTAGATGGCCTTGAAGGCACTAGGACGTTGTGGTATCGATATTCTAATTATTTTCATGTTCATAATATAAAAATGAGCTAGCAATAGTTGTATGTGCCTTTTTTGACTTTATTCTTTGATTATTTTGGATAAAGTTTCAATCTTTGCTTAAAAGATGTATTTATGCTTTGTTTAAACTCATTGTTGTTGGATATATTTATTTTTAGCATGTAAAGTTATTTTCTTTATGTTGAAAAGAATAGTTAATGTTGAATGTTTCGCTTTTTCACCTTATTCTTTGATTATTTTAGATAAAGTTTAGATCTTTTGTATGAAATCCAACACTTGTAGTACAAAGTAATCTTCTAAAGCTCTCCAATAATAAATGATTCCTACTAGCAGCACATGACCTCCTATCTAGATAATGACCTTATTACTGCCCCCTAATGTGTAAAAATGCCTCACCATATGCTTATTATCAAGTTTGCATTTTTACATTCACTAGCAAGTCTTAAGAGTTCTCTTTTATGTAAAATAAGATCCGTATGTTATTGTTAGCTCTTGAACATTTCATCTGTGTATAATCTACTCCATACCTCTTTGTCATTGCATTAAGTGCTTATTCACATGTCTCTTATTGGTAGATTATCATTCAAAGGTACCAAAATGTTATGACCACCAAAGTAACAATATCAAAGGCGAAATAAACTAAGTAATGCAAATCTTAAATGAACGGGTGGAAGATCAGGGACATAAGCTTAGCATGGGACGATCCCGATACCTTTATATGTGGGTGGCAGCTCAGGGCCGTAAGCCTAGCATGGGCCGATCCTGATTTATCTATTTACCATTGATCAACTGGTCATTTGTATTATATGGCTTACAAAGATCATGAAGTAAGAAAGTAAAATGAAGAAAATATTGTATTATACCTAACCCTACACGTATATATATAAAGGAGGTCTTCTAGCACTATTTGTACACTTGTATCTAATTTCCATTAAGCTCTTATATTATGTGTGGTTACTTTCAGCCTTAGATATTCAGTACATTTTTTCGTACTGGGCCCTTTTTTTAGGGACTTGTATTTTATGCTACAGGCACAACTGCTTTAGCTAATACACCTTCTCAGTAGGAGCCTAAGATATCCAATGGCTTTTGGTGAGATCCAGATTGATTTGGGGCTTTCAAGTCTATTTTGTATAAATTTGTATTGTATAGAAGTTAATAGTATGGCAGGGATTTGTACTAACCTTTACTATGTGTGTCTGTATTTTTTAAAGGCTTTGTAGGTCAATGTAAAGTAAGCATGAAAGTGTCTTATCTCTTAGATGTTATGGCCCCAATGACCAAGTATGATTTATATAGTTTTGGGGTTGTTGTTTATTTATGATCAATGAATTCATTATATCCACGGCTACGGGTGCCTGTCCGCCCTAATAAGATTTGAGGGGTCACTAAAGTAATATCAGAGCAGGTCATCCTAGGGATTCTAAAAAGTTGTGTCTACATAGATTCTTTCTTATGGGTGTGTCGTGCATCACATCTTTAAACAAGAGGAAATGGGACATTTAGGGGTTGTCTTTTCTTCTTCATATCTTAGATCGTACAATAGAGCCCAAGATTTAGGTAAAGGCATATTTAACTATTGAATCTATTTTTTTCTTATTATAGTAAAGATTCTAGTTGTAAGAATGAGTAAGAATATAGATAAGTGAGTATACATGGCTTCCGGAGAAGGGACCAGCAAGTCACCACCTAGACAAGCTAATCAAAGTGAGGCTCAAGTTGAGTTTGTGTGACAAACCTTTTCTACTCCTCCATATCAAGAAGAGCTAAGTAGGGGAGGAAAAACATCCTCGAAACCACCTATTAATGCTACTAAGTATGATATATGGAATGATGTGTAATTGATAGCTTGTATAGTTGCCGGACAAGCTCAAGGACAAACTATTCCAACCACAGGTTCTATTAGTGCAGATAGTACAACTAGCCTATGGACGTAGGACTTTCTTAACTTGGATCTTTCTATATTCACCGGATCAGATCTTAATGAAGACCTACGGGACTTTATTGATCAAATGAAAAGGATCTAGATATCATGTATGAATAAGGTATAAAGACAGTTGAGCTAGCAGTATATAAATTCAAAGGGGAGGCTATATTTTTGTATGAAGACCGGAAATGATCTAGGGGCATCGATTCACCTTCAGCTACTTGGAAAGAGTTCAAAGATGCATTTCTCAATCATTACCTTCCATTTGAGATTCTAGAGGCCCGTATGGATCAGGTCTCGAATCTTTGCCAAGGGAATATGAGCGTGAGAGAGTGCAACCTCCAATTTAACTCTTTGGCTAGGTATGCTCCTAATGTAGTAGATACTATGGATGATAGGGTTCATAGATAAGTGGATATATTTCATCTATATCTGGTTAGAGATTGTACTATTTCTTCCTTGGACAAAGACATAGTTACAGAAAGGATACAAGCTTTTGCACAAAAAATGGAGTATCAGAGGCAAAGAAGAAGAACACTAGAATTGGAAATAGGGAATTCCAATAAGGCTAGATCTACGGGGAATTTTATGGAATACCAAGGAGAGTTTAGGCCTCGACTTTCTAATAGACCGCCTAGGCCATCATCTTTTAATTATGCAGCTAGTGATCCATCATGGTTTCAAGGGTCCAACACCAATCAATTTATGCAAAGAAGTGAGAGTCAGAGTTCAAAAGAAGTAGAGTATCAAGAGCAAAGGAGTATGAGTCAATTAAGGCCTCCTCGATAGCGATGTAAACAATATGGATAGTTTTATTTAATTTTACGTTAATTTGGGATAGATGCTTGCTTTTGTTGTGGTATCTCAGGATATATGATGAGAGAATGCCCACAAATGGGCATGGGTGGTATGGGAAGACCTACTGGATCAACCATTGCATCATAATTATCTATGCAGTCTTTAGGTAGGGGTGTACAACCAATAGGTCATGGAAAAGGTGTTAAAAGAGTAACTAGTTCTAGTGGGGTTTAGAATAGAACATATGATCTAGCGGATCGACAAAATTTAGAGGTTATGTGGTTACAGGTACATTGTCCATCTTTTCACATAATGTATATACATTAATTGATCTAGGTTCTACATTATCATATGTCACTCCGTTAGCTGCTGAAAAGTTTAAAAGAACACTTAAATTACTAGTTAAGTCATTTCAAGTGTCTACGCTGGTTGGTGATCTACTATAGTTAGGAGAGTGTATCGAAACTGTATAATAACTATTTGTAATCATAATACAATGACTAATCGTGTTGAGTTATAAATGGTAAATTTTGATGGTATAATAGGTATGGACCGGGTAGCTTCTTGTTATGCCATAGTAGATTGCCAAACTAAAAGGGAGTATTTCCATTTTCCAAGAGAGGCAGTCATTGAATGGGATGGGGGGAGGGGGGAAGGGTAATATTGGTGCGCCAAAATTTAAATTTAATTCTTATTTTAAGTCAAAAATGACAATTTCCAAGGGTTACATATATCATCTAGTTACAACGAAGGATAAAGATGTGGAGCCACCAACTCTTCAAACTATTTCGATGGTAAATGAATTTCCTGAAGATCTTCAAAGTTTGCCTCAAAATAAGAAGTAGAGTTTGGTATTGATGTGATTATAGGTACTCAACCAATCTCAATTCCTCCATATAGAATGGCCCCAGCAGAATTACAAGAGTTGAAAGAGAAATTAAAAGACTTGCTAGAGAAAGGATTTATAAGGCCTAGTATGTCCCCTTGGGGAGAACTAGTGTTATTTGTTCATAAGAAAGATGGCTCATTGAGAATATGTATTGACTACCGACAACTGAATAAGGTGACTATTAAGAATAAATATCCCCTTCCAAGAATTGATGATTTATTTGATCAGTTACAAGGCCCCAAGTATTTCTCAAAGATTTATTTGAGGTAGGGTTTCCACCAATTAAGGGTCAAAGAGAATGATATACCCAAGACAAATTTTTGACTAAAGTATGGTAATTATGTATTTGTAGTCATGTCCTTTGGGTTAAGTAATGCACCTGCAACTTTTATGGATTTTATGAATGTAATACCCCAAGAATTCCAGCCGATAGTAGAACCATGCTTCAAGCTCATAAGAAATAAAGTATAGTGAATTGGTAGTCTTATGATCAAGGTTGGTGTGTATTAAGGCCTCAAATATGTTCTAGATATTAGGCGAAGGGATGGTCCATCCCCAGGGTAACGGTTCATCGCCCAAACCGTCGGGGACCTTTGTTTAGTTATTTTAAGCCATTTTTAAAAGGATTTTTGGGTATTTTCCACCTTTTTAACACCTAATTAAATCAAATCAAAGAACATAACTTTATATTCATCCATAGCATCAAACTTAGGGTTCCTTTCAATATCAATCCTCAAGAACAAGGTTCAAACGCTTCTTCAAGAAAATTCAATAATCAAAACATCACCATTCAAGGACCTTCAAGAAAAGCCTCCAAGAATATTCTCAAGGCTTCAAAATTTAACTTGTTCTATTGAATCAAGACAAATAAGGTATGTGGAGTGTTGAACAAGGATAAATCTTTCATCCTTGTGCCCAAAAACTTACTTTAAATTATAAATTTTTGAGTTTTGTATTATTTCTCATGAAATTTAAGTTAGGGTTTATACCTCATGTTTCTAATTGCATGATTTTGAGACCTTAAGTGATTTGGATATTGAGTTACATGTCTACTTTCGAATATTTATGCACACGATCATATTTTTTCCAGATTTTGAGTTGATTTACCAAGATCTTTGAATCCTAAGCTAAAATAGTAATCCGTAGTATTTATGATTTAAAGTAAAGAGAAGCATAATTGGCTTTCTCTATACATCCTTGTACTGTTGTAAGGTGGATTTCCCAAAAATTTTGAGCCTAAGTATGGGAGTATTATTTAGCACCAAGTTAGGCTTGATTCCAAGGTCTTATGCCCCAGAACTATGAGCCACCATAAGATTATGATTTAACCCAAGTGGGTTAAGACAGTGATCATTAAAGTTAAGGTTCTACTCCAATGGCAAGGGTATAACAACGCTCCCCAACGTGGGTAAGACATTGGAATCTATGTCAGCTTACATGGTTTATGTCGGTTAGAAGAAACTCCCAAGTTCTCAGAGTATCCAAGTCTCCAAAGCTTTATAGTCCTAAAGTTCCCAAGTCCTTGAGTTCCCAAATTCGTATTCTTCTCAAGATAAAGTATAAGTTTTGAAAGTTATTGTTTTAAGATTCCTTTTGCTTACAAGTTTTGAGAATAAGAGAAGAATACAGATTTTAGAACTAGGTATAATGACTCACGAGATTTATGCTACATGTTTCAATATTTATGATTTAAGAAATTTAGATTTCAGATTTATTCAAGCTATGTGAGTCATTTATATCAGCATGCATGGTTTTATAAATAGTAATGATAATGTTTACTTATTGCATAAACTCCCATATACTCAGTACATCCTCAAAGTACTGATCCACATATATTTCTATGAGCTATATTGTCTCATAATGTAGGTTCAGGTGCTCAGTCTCAAAAGCGATAGTGATCTCCGAGTACATTCATCTACACGTCCGTAGTTGGTGAGTACTCAAGGTTCGAGGACCCTTTTCTCTGATTTTCAGTCTTAATAGCAGTCCTTTATTGTTTTTAGTTTAGCTTGAGTCAGTTGGGGGTTTGTCCTAATGACTCTCTAGTTCTTTAATAAGTAGAGACTTGTTGGACTACCAATTGGAGTTTCTAGATTTTCAGTATTTGTTATCCAAATAATGTTTTAAAGTTATTTTAGCCCAAATTTGGCATGCTATAGAGTTACTACTTAATTCATTTATTTTAAAGTAAGTTCTATACTTAGTAGCAGTCTCGAAGGGTTAGCTTGGGGTTACTTGTAGCCTTAAGCATTGTGTGACATCTTGGGATAAGATTTTGGGGCGTTACAATGAATAGGATGTTCAAGCCATTCTTAGAATCTGTGGCATTCTTGGGTCATATTATATCTAATGAAGGAATAAAGGTTGATACTCAAACAATAGAAGCTGTGAAGAACTAGCCAAGACCTTTAACACCTACGGAGGTTAGTAGTTTCCTTGGGTTGAAAGGTTATTATAGGAGGTTTTTTGAAGGGTTTATTCAAATTCTTCACCTTTAACAAAGAAAACACACAAAGCATCCATGTTTCAATGGAATGATGCATGTGAAAGAAGTTTCCAGGTTTTGTAGAATACGTTGACTTCTACACCTGTATTGGTATTTCCAGAAGGCACATAAGGGTATGTAGTTTATTGTGATGCTTTAAGAATTGGCTTAGGATATGTGTTGATGTAGCATGGTAAAGTTATAGCATATTCATCAAGACAATTACAGCCACATAAGAAAAATTATCCTACACATGATCTTGAACTAACAACAGTTATATTTGCTTTAAATATATGGCGCCGTTACTTGTATGGGATTCATGTTGAAATATATATTGACCATAAGAGTTTGTAACATATCTTTAGCCAGAAAGACCTAAATTTGAGGCAATGAAGGTGAATTGAACTATTAAAAGACTATGATGTTGATATCTTGTATCATTCGGGGAAAGAAAATATGGTAGCTGATATGTTAAGTCATAAGGCTATGGTGGGAACTTATGGGAAGCCTAAGGAATGATAAAATTGACTAAAGATCTACACCAACTAGCCAATTTGGGGGTTCACCTTCTTGAAACTCCAGATGAGGGGCTTATTATGCATAATATGATAGAATATTTATTAGTAGCCAAAGTAAAAGAGAAGAAATATATAGATCCTATTCTATTACAGGTTAAGGAGAATGTAAAATATGGTATGAAAAAGGCATTTGATCTTACACAGGAGGGAGTAATTCAGTGCCAAAACAGATTGTGTGTGCCTAATATAGATGGGCTAAGAAAGAGGATTATGATAGAGGCACATCATTCAAGGTATTCCTTCCATCTAGGGTCAACTAAAATGTATCATGATTTGAAAGGTTTATATTGGTTGGATGACATGAAGAAGAACATTTCAGAATTTGAAGCAGAGTGTCCAAATTGTCAGAGAGTTAAAGTAGAGCACCAAAAGCCCAAGAGTTATATTAAATGTATAGATCTTCTAATCTGGAAGTGGTACATGATCAATATGTATTTTGTCACTAGTTTGCCTCATACATCTTAAAGGTTCAATTCCATATGGGTAATAGTTGATAGGCTTACTAAATCAGCATACTTTCTACTGGTTAGGACCACTTACATAGTTGAAGACTATGCAAAATTATATATCAAAGATATAGTTCGGCTACATGGAGTACCTATCTTTATTATATCCGATAGGGGAGCTCAATTTACTGTAAATTTTTGGAAGTCTTTTCAGAGAAATTTGGGAACACAAGTGAATCTAAGTATAACTTTTCACTCTCAAGCAAATGGACAAGCAGAACGTACTATCCAAAATGTAAAGATATGCTACGAGCTGGTGTATTAGACTTTTAAGGTCATTGGGGTGATCATGTACCTCTTATCGAGTTTTCCTACAACAATAGCTATCATTCAAGTATCAAAATAGAACCATATGAATCTTTGTATGGAAAAAAGTATAGCTCGCCAATTGGATGTTTGAAGTAGGTGAAGCTGCCTTGTTCAGGGAAGATCTTGTTCATCAAGCTATGGAAAAGGTTAAGTTGATTTAGAAGCGGCCGAAGACATCCCAAAGTCGACATAAATCATATGTGGGTATTAGAAAAAGGGGGCTAAAGTTTACTATCGGTGGTTGGGTATTCTTGAAGCTTTCACTAATTAAAGGGGTAATGAGATTTGGTAAGAAAGGAAAACTAAGTCCATATTATATAGGCCCATACAAGATTATTCGAAGGTTTTTCCAACCCGCATATGAGATAGAGATACCCTAAGAGCTCTCAGCAGTCCACCCAGTGTTTCATGTCTTAATGTTTTGAAAGTGCATCGGAGATTCCCTTCATATTACTCCTACTTAAGATGTAAAATTTATGGAAGATCTCACCTATGAAGAAATACCTATTGCCATTCTACATAGACAAGTTAAGAAGTTAAGAACTAGGGAAATAGCTTCTGTAAAGTTACTTTGGAGGATCCAGCAAGTAGAAGAGATCACTTGGGAAGCTAAAGAAGTGATGAAATCCAAGTACCCCTATTTATTCTGATACGAAGAGAAAGTCCAATATAGTGAATTAGAGAAATAACAAGTAAGTATAATATATAAGTACCATGTTATAATAGGATATTAACCTTTGGCTTGAAATCCAAGTACCCCTATTTATTCAGATACGAAGAGAACATTGATATAACTATTTAAATTTGGGATCGTAAGCTAGTATTTGAATCTAAAGTTTGAAGTGACCAAGTGTATACAAGTTGCAAGTAAGATTAAAAGGGTTAAGGCTTAAAAATGGAATAAAATATTAAGGTGCATGTTTGACTTAATTAAGCTAGTAGGCGAGTCACCTACTTGAGATATATGGACAAATTTAATGGGCCCAAGGCTATGGATCACATTTGGTCCTATGTTAATGTACTCATTTGGGCCTAACTTATGTAAAAGAAAAGAGAACAAAGAAATAGCCCAACACTTAAATTTGCCGAAGGCCCACATTAATTACGCCCAAATAAGAATTTAAGCAAGTAGGTGCATCACCTACTTTGACCTTTTGAGCAGCTTGATGTCCTTAAGTAGGTGCATCACCTACTTGGACCCATTTGACCAATTTTGATGTCCAAAAAGTAGCTAAATAGATGGCCAAAAATAGGGCCTTTATAAGGCCAAGTTGTTGGTCATTTTCTTCAATTCTAAGTTATAAAAAGTATCATATTTCATAAAGTTCTCCCTACTTCTCTCTAAAATAGCTCGGAGTATCTTTACTTCTCCTTCTAGGGTTCTTGAAGAAACCCTCACCTAGGTAAGTGAAAACAATACTGGTTTAGCTTAATTCTCCCATAGAAGACTAGGAAACCATACTATTCATGCTTAATTATGATTCTATGGAAGAATATGAAGTAAGCTAATTGCTCACTTTTTCTTTGTTATTAAGAGACTTCTCTTTTCTTCTTTAATTTAAAGTGTGAAGAAAAGTTCAAGATCTTGAAGAGTTCAAATTAGAAGTATTAGTTGCAGAAAATTGAGGTAAGATGACTGCTCCATTTTTTCCTCCTTATATATGAATTTGGGAATGAATTATGGATGTCTTGTTATTGAGAACTCAATGGATGATGAGTTCCATATTTGATTGCTACAATAAAAGGGATTTAGGGTTGTTTAGTGTATTTTTTATGTGTATATGTTGGAGGCTTCCGGGTTGATGTTGGGGAAATGTGTAATTAGTTCATATTGAAATATAGAAGAAAGGTGTGGTGGTAAAACACCAAATTAATTATTGTATATATTTATTACCCATGTTGTTTTGTGTATCATTTGGAGGGTGTAATGAAGCCAAAGTTATTTTGGGGGATCTTAAAATCATATTTATGGTATGTGGGTGTAATTGTAGGAGAAAAGGGTTAAAATAACACCCTTGATTGATAAACTAAGGGCTTACTGCCCGTCAACTATTTTAGGCAAAGTTAAGTAGCCCAATGTGTTGGCTAATTACTAATATTAGTTTTACCATATACTTTATTGTAGATAAACAATCCTAAAGGCTGGAATTTAAGTTGGGTTAATTGCGGAGTTATTCAACTCGGTATGTAAGGCTACTCTACGTCGTATTCTGTGGTATGAAATCCAACACTTGTGGTATAATGTAATCTTCTAAAGCTATCTTATAATAAATGATACCTGGTGGCAACACTTGACCTCCCGTCTGGATAATGACCTTGTTACCGCTCCCTAATGTTTTAAAGTACCTCACCACATACTTATTATAAAGTATGCATTTTTATATTCACTAGCAAGTCTCAAGAGTTATCCATTAAGTCAATAAGACCTATATGTTATTTCATCTCTTGAAAATTTCATCTATGTACAATCTCCTCCATACCACTTTGTCATTGCATTAAGTGTTTATTCACATATCTCTTATTGGTAGATTATCATTCAAAGATACAAAAATTTTATAACCACCAAAGTAACAATTTCAAAGGATAAATAAACTAAGTAACACAAATATTAATTGAACGGGTGGAAGATCAGGGGCATAAGCCTAGTATGGGCCAATCTCGATACCTTTATATGTGGGTGGCAGCTCTGGGGCGTAAGCCTAGCATGGGTCGATCCCGATTTATCTATTTACCACTGATCATCTAGTCATTTGTACTATGGCTTACAAAGATTATGATATAAGAAATATAAAATGAATAAAAGATTGCAATGTACCTGCCCTATAAGTATCTATATATAAATGTGGTCTATAAGCACTGTTTGTACACTTGTATTTGATTTCCATTGAGCTCCTATATCATGTGTGGTTACTTTTAGCCTTACATATTAAATACATATTTTTGTACTGACAACCCTTATGGGGGACCTGTATTTCATGCTGTAGGCAAAGGGGCTTCAGCTAATACACCTTCTCAGTAGAAGCCTAGGATATCTAATGGCTACTGGTGAGCTCGAGATTGTTTTGGGGCTTTTCAAGTCTGTTTTATGTATTTTGGTATTGTACAGAAGTTAGGAGTATGGAGGGGGTTTGTCTCGACCTTAACTAAGTGTGTATGTATCTTTTAGAGGCTTTGTAGACCAAGGTAAAGTTAAGCATGATAATGTCTTATCTTTTAGATGTTATGGCCCCAACAACCAAGTCTGGTATATATAGTTTTGGTCTTTTCATTTATTTCTCATCAATGCATTCATTATATGCATGTATGGCAAAACCTTTGGTTATTATAGTTACATGCATGAGAAGTACAAGGTTATGGATTAGTTCTCTCGGGTCTTCATGACAATGGGTGCTCGTCTGCCCCAATAAGATTTGAGCCAAGACACATAAACTCTGCATGTAGCTATCTGAAATCGTAAATCTCTTTCTTCAACTATAACATCTGTGCAGGAGGGAAGAATCTACTCAAAAACTATCTTCAACTTATCCCAAGTAGTGATATATCCTCTTGGAAGTTACCCTAACCATAGTGATGCTTCACTTGTCAAAGAAAATGGGAACAACCTCAATCTCAATGCTTCATGATTAACCCCTTGAATATTATAATTTGTGTAGATGCTAAGAAGATTTGTAAGGTGCATGTTTGCATCATCCTTAGATGTACCTGAAAATACACCCTTCAGATTCAACAGCTGGATTATAGCACTAGTGATATCAAACTTCACGTTAGAGGCTAAAGCAAAAGGGACAATGGCTTTGGACTCCGCAGGGTCAACATAACCCAGATCCTTATCATCATACTCATATCGTTATAAATGTTGATATACAAAAATAAATGGAGCCCTTCCCCTCTAAACTTAACGATCAATAACTCGTCACGATCATACTAGTCTTCCTTGCTGAGCTACTACTACCTCTGTAGAAAGTCTAGCCTTTTCTACTTCTGTATGATCTTGCTCTAACAATTGTTGTGTTTGTAAGTCTTCAATATTGCTTGGATATAATGGAGGATACGGGAGTCCTACATTTGGATCTGCAGATTGGGGATCTTAAACCCCTTAACGAATTTGTCCTGACATCCTTCTCAGAGTTTGATAGATTCTCTTTGGTTCTGGATCAAATGGGAGCAAGGGATAGCCTTTAATCCTAGTACATGGCATACGCCGGTGTATGACAAAGAAAATACAAAAATTAAAAACCCACAAACTTCACCAATTCTATTCACTAATCAAATTGTCCTCCCCAGCAATAACGCCAAAATTTTGATGTTGCCCAAAGCTACACTCTAATTAGAAGTATAATGTGGTCTATTGCAAAATAATAACCCAACAAGGTTGGGGTCGATCCCACAGGGAAAAAGTGAATAGTTGCTTGCCTTAATGTAATCCACAAGTAGTACAAGAAAGTAAATGGGGGGATTTGGTAGTATCAATTGTAAGTAGTAACCAAATCTTGAGTTCTTTTGAGTTGTACTCAATATGAGATGAATGCTAGGTTTGTATTCCCCCTGGCTTCTCAGCTGTACAAATTTCTCGTGATCAACCCAACTATTCTATTGTTCTGCATGTAAAGCCCACAAGATACATCTTATCAACTGCTAGATAAGCTCGAAGATAATTTTCACCCTTTACCTGGTAAGTGTCAAGGTGTTGCCTTGTTGTTCCATTCTACGGCCTCAGTTACACTTATCGGGGTAGGATCAAGTGATGATATGAGATGCGGGGAGTAAAAGGTGAAGGTAGAAATCCCAAATCACTGTCTTAATCTTCTTTTCCAATTGTAAACTTCTTGGTTATCAAATGGATATGAATACAGGCTATCTCAAGTGTCTACAGCTACTATGAGATTAATTATAGTGAAGAAGAATTTCGATACATACAGAAACCATAGAATAATTGAGTCTCACATTTCCTCTATGTAGCTAATCCTCCAGGAGTCCCAAAACCCTAGATAAGGAGATTAGCCGCTCGTGTTTGTGCTGTAACCATGATTATCAATGAAGAACACATAAAATGAATTGCACACGAATAAGATGAATAAACTCCAAAGTCTGTAATTGAATAAACCCTAAAATCTCAAGAATAATTGTAAAAGTATTAAAGCATGTAAAGGAATGTTCATGAGTGTAACCTAATAAAAGATAAACCCTAGGGTATTTATAGTATCTCAAATTGACATTAAAATACTATTAAAAATGGGAAAGGTAAACTTAAGTCTGCTGTCGGTACGACTCGATTTTCTCTCATTTTGGGTCAATACGAGTCATACCCTGCCTTATCATATCAGTTATAATTTCTATTTGTCCCATGGCTTCAACTTTTTGTTCAGCATACGACTTCTCTTTATGCGTCATAACTGAGTGTATGACTCGTTTCCTTCATTTGTATTTTCTTGGGAATTTAGTCTTTTCAAGTCTTGAACACTGGTTTTTATTTAACATACCTATATGAGTCATACTCTGACTTCTAACACGTATTCCTTTGACACTTCAACTCTTGAACAGTAGCTTAGGTTCTGTTATGCTTACGACATCCTTATACCACTCATATCGAGGCTTATGACTGAGATACTTGAGTCGTATCTTCCTCATACTTGGATCCTTTATTTGGATTTTGGTTCTGTTATCTATTCGTTTCAGGATACGAGTCATATCGAATGGTTATGACTCAATAACTGACAATATATTGATCAGAGTTGGTCTTTTTCAAGTCTTTTTCTTCTCTTTTTGTTCAAATATTGTTGTAGTCCTATTTTACCTGAAATTCACAACAAAGTGAATCATATCCAACAAATTATCCTAAGTTCACGCATAAATTTGCAGTTTTAAGCATCGGAAGTATCGTGTTTCCATGCCACATCAGTCTTATACTGGGGTAGAAACAGAAAAAGGAATGGACAGACACCTATGGCCAAAACCAAAATGCACAGCCACAAATAGGGCCACATAAAAGAGAGAGGGAGAAGACCTTGGATCAAGTAAATAATACACATCACGGGAGAAAAGTTTCCAACATACCATCACAACATTCGGAGATGACTCCGACTCCTGGTGAGTAGTAAGTGCATATAATCTATTTCATCCTATGCCGGTACCAGAAACAAAAGAAGAAGCAGAAGCAACATCTTTTAGTGCAGGAGTAGATAAAGGAGAAATAAGGGCCCTGTTGTCCTAAGAAGCCACAAGACAGGGGCACTCTCATTGCATATGCCTAATCTGACCATATCTAAAACATCTGTTCCTCCCTTTCTCACACTAGCCATGATGATGCTGACCATATATTCTACAAGGAGGGTAGGATGGAGATGACTGAGCTCTACTATCCTAAGATGGGCACCTTGTTCTTGAAACCCACTATTAAACTAAGATCGATGATTACCTGATGGCTTTGGGTAAGGATCACTAGTGGAGGAGAAAGAACCGTAACTCCCCCACTTCTTTCTTGTCCACCTACAACAATCTCTACCACTTTTCTCAGAAGGCCTAAATTTCTTCCCTTGCCTTTAACTAATCTCGACTTGTTTCTTTTTCTCTTCCTCCACTTGTTGCATATACACAACCAATCTAGAGATGTCCATGTCTTTTATCAACAAAGATACCTTGCTCTCAAGGACCAACTCATGAGACAATCTAGAAGAAAACTTATGCATTCTAGCCCTCTTGATAGAATTTACCTCCGGAGCATACCTAGACAACTGATGCAATTTCAAGGAATACTTCTTGACAGATAACCTCCATTGCCTCAAATTAACAAACTCCTTCGCCATTGCTTCCATCAACTCTTGAGGAAAAAAACGGTCCAGGAATCTATTAGAGAAATCCTCCCACAAAGTTGACTCATCCATATCACCCCTTTTCTGATCCCATTCTTTGTACCATTGGTATGCCATATCTTTTAACTGATAGGACACAAACTCTACCCCTTCCACATTAGCGGCATGCATAACTCTAAAATTTTTTTCCATCTCATCTTGAAAACCTTGATGATCCTCCTCCACCTTAAAATTGGTAAAGGTCGAAGGACTCAACCTCATGAACTGGCCAACCCTTGATGCCTTAGAAGATGGAGTAATAGATGCACCACGCTCAGCCTAAGAAGCCACCAACTGAGCAATCATAAGAATCGACTGATGAAACTCAGCATTCGTCTTATCAGCCTGAGGAATTAAAGAGGGAGGGATAAAGGGAACCGATGGAACTCTAGGACCATCAGGAACTAGACCCCTAGATTTGGTTTGGACCCCATATGTAGAGCGTGTCCCATCAACATTGTTCCCAGTCGGGATGGGAGGGTTTTCAAGAACTTTAGATATCCTTGGAGGCATGATTTAAAAATGAGCGAACAGAAAATAGAGGAATCCAAGACCCTAGACTCTATAGCTCGAGATAGAACCGGAAGATAGGGAAACAATCCTAAATGACTCTTATCCCCTCTCTTATAAGTGTGGCATGCTACACACCCATAAAAGAACTCTACTCAACATGGGTTTGTAAACACCCGAATGACCGTGAACCTAGGCTCTGATACTAACTTGACACAACCTAAAATTAGGCCTTATTGTATAGGCATATTGAGCCCAACAATGATCGATGATCGCCCCGTTAACCTAACACAACAATCACATCAGTCCAAAGTATCGAATAAACTTCGACCATAAAATAAGATAGCGGAAACAAGACTAACAATCATTGCTTAAGAAATGTCTAATCAATCCATTAAATTCAACATACTAAGAAACATACCCAAGTCTATAGTTATCCACAAAACCTCTATGAATCCAAAGTCTATAATATGTCGGGACATACCCCCGACAATAACCAAAAACCAAGTCTAAAACAAGTCTATGACATAAGATAGAAAGACCCTAAAATGTATGCTCTCCGAAGTATGGAAGCTTACCATTTCAAAGTCAAAACACGAACTGCTCGAACACCTGGTCACTGCACAGAAAGAGAAGAATAAGCTCCGGTCCCAGTGTCGCATAGGTACATAATGTTCTAAGCCGGTTGGAGAACTAGCATGTAACTCAAGGGTAAGGATAAAATAGTACCATTATTCAAAACCAAATAAAACCATCATAAGCAACCACATTTATATCCATAGGAATATATGTAGATACATAGATACATTGAGTGTAGAGAAAGGGAACAAGGCCATAGAATGCATTTTGAAGCACCCAATCATGATACATGAAGTGGAGGACTCTAACCTCCCACATGCATAGATTAGGAAGTTTGAACTTCCTGGTTATTTCATGCAAGAGGACTCTAACCTCAAGCATTTTTACTAAGCAAGTGGAATTTAACCACAAGCCATCTTGTTAAGCAAGTGGACTCTAACCACAAACCATTTTATTAGACAAGTGGACTCTAACCACAAGCCATCTTATTAAGCAAGTGAACTCTAACCACAAACAATTGTGTCAATTACAAGTTGACATTGGGAATCTAACCCTTTGTCCATGCATTCACATCCACTCAGCTTAATATCTAAGGAATCTAACCCACATAGCTAATTCAAGACTTCAAGGCTATAATTTAACACCATACATAACCATAAGGTCTTTATGAACTATTTATCAATCAATTACTTTAATAGGACAATGCCTTTAGTTTCAATTACCATTTAAGTCAATTTGTGGTCATCAATACCTTTACCAAACCATTCATTTTCATTAGCATTTTTACACCAAAACCTAAGTGAAAATCATAAAGATTAGGGTTACTTATGACCCATATGTTAAACCATAATAAAAAAGCACCCTCATGTGTAAACCATTACCAAAAACATGTATAAACACAAGTTTAAACAAGAGTACACCATACTCATCACTATGCATCAAGCCCTCAATATTTGTTTCAAAAACCAACATTCAAGTATTACAATTAATGTTTAAAACACATGATATTTGAGAATAACAATGAGGGAAAGATTCACATGCTTTATACAAGATGATTCACAGAAAGGATTTGAATACTTTAGCCTCTAGATGAACACCTCTTGAAACTCTAGCCTCCAATCTTGTTGAAGAAGTTTAGATAGTGTTTTGGAATGTTTTGAGCTTTTCCAAGTGAGTAATGAAGGGACAAACAATGTTATAAGTCATGGGTAATAAGGGTTTATAGGTGGGAAATGTCTAAAATATCCCTAACTTAAAAGCTGAAAAACCTGTATAGGTGGGTACATGTTCCACACCTAAACAGTACCCTAAGGTATGAGTGGTACCCTAT
Organism: Capsicum annuum; assembly: GCF_002878395.1. Classification (NCBI taxonomy): domain Eukaryota; kingdom Viridiplantae; phylum Streptophyta; class Magnoliopsida; order Solanales; family Solanaceae; genus Capsicum; species Capsicum annuum. The sequence goes on from NC_061116.1 coordinate 47,310,144, forward strand.
CTCGTACCCTAGGCCTCACCATGTACCTCCAAACTATCCAATATACGACTAAACGAGCCTAGGTCATATCATATCATACGAGAAGTACCATGGGAACTATAACTTTGTTAGAATCACCTTGACCAAAATTTAGGCATCATACGACTTTGAAACATACGCTTCGTCATATCTGTGATAAAAACCAACCCAAACATACTTACATACAAGGTAGGGACCCTAACCCGTACCCCAACTATGACTAGTACCTTCTAGTCATATGATTTTTTATTCAAAGTGGCCAAATGGCCATTTATTAATAAATAAGATTAAATTATGTTCACAAACGTCTGGCCCAATACCCATATACTCAGGTATCCGATCAGCTCAAAATATAAGAAACAAAATACAAAAAATACTAGTGTATTCTCTAAAATGGAAAGAAAAGTCAACAGATAAAAAACCTAAAAAGGAAATGGGAGCTAACTCGATCCATTGTCATCTTCATCCCTATCCTCGATTTGAACTCTACCTTAGTAACAGCTAGAAATAGAAAGCCTCCTTAGGTTGTTTATCTTCAAAATAAAAAAATTATTGATATTTGGGCATTTTCATCTAAGATGTTCAATATTCTCACAAACATCATGAAATTAACCTAAGTGAATACATCTTCCACTCAACCCAATTTCGACTTGTACTAATTAACAAGATGAGTAATTTACATTTTCAGCTACTGTACAATTTGTAAGTAACTTTAATTTCTTATAAATTTTAACTTCTTGACAGATTGAGCTTACTTTGAAGCTAATACCACTGCCTAAGAGAATAAAATCAACAATCCATCGACATTTACTTAAAAATCGAAGTCTGAATTTAATCATCTTTGCAACAGGTGTGTAGATTTGAATTTGTTCTCTACTAATTATTGTATGTTGATTGTTGTTGTAATGAACCTGATGATGTGATTTTTCCAATTCTTTGTGGGTACAGTTTACTTGTTTTAGAGATTCCCTTTCATTGGTATATTGCATCCCTTGTATTGAAATTTTCAAAAAACTGATAACTAAATGTTTAAAAGTGCTGACTCTGACCTGACTTAACCCTTTTTGATGTCGTTTAATCAACAACGAAGTCTTCATTCTGTATCTTTTTTAGTCTAATATTGGGAAGTTGATCTTTGTCCAATTTTAATATGACCATTGCTTGTCTTGGTAATTACTCAAAAGTATAAAACTTGATTAACTCAGTACCTGCAAAAGAGAAAACATGGTTAGCTAAAAAAATTTACTATTTGATTTACTTCTCTGAATGTGTGTTCAACCTCCACCTCTTTCCCCTTTATCAACTAAACAATTCTTCTTATTTCATTGGAAATACACCAAGGAACCTCTCATTATCCAGTCAAGAACCTATGAACTAATAGTGAATCTATTTCCAAACTCATTGGAAATAGATTATTAGTTACACAGTGTTCTAATCCCATTCTTATTGACACCACTTCAGCAATTAAGTTAGATATGTTAATAATTCTTCTAGTTTTCGTAAACACACAATCACCATGATGATCTGTAATACAAAAAACAACTGAACTTGGGCCAGGATTGCCTTTTATAGCTCCATCAGAATTGCACTTATAATGATAAGTATTAGGCAACTTCTACTTCATAACTTTACTTCTTACTCTGGCCTTATATTCTGATAAAAAACTCACCAATCCCACCTAGGAATACGGGATATTCTTAAGCCATGGAAATAAGATCTTAGCTAAGCAAACCAAATTCCTTGTGATCTCTATCTTCATACAAACATAAGATATTTTACCACCATGCTTGATGAAGTTTTTCCTCTTCCATATTTGCCATAGAATAAACATAGGGACAACTTTAAAAATTGTCCTGAGCTTGCTAGTGTTGGTATTCTACTATTAAAAAACACAATCTCTGAGCTATAAAAATGGGCCAGAAACACCTACTATTGCAACAAAGTATTCCCATAAATCCTTAGAAAACTTACACTGCATAAAAAGGTGTTCATTTATTTCCTGAACCTTTTCACTACAACATCAACACACTACATTATCACATATTCTAATTCTAATCAGTACCTCACCTATAGGAATCCTGTTCTTTCACAATATACAAATAAAAAAGGATACTTTAAAAGGTATTCCAGTTAACAATTCTGAATAGGGCCATCTTTATTCCTTATACTCTCCTAAGAATATTTAATTGTAAATTTCCCAGAGGCTGTCAGCATCCACCAAGCTTTATCCCAATAATCTGATTATGCAGAACTCTGAATATTCTCTACAACATATTCACATACTTCATCACCAAAATTATATTGTATCATATCAGCATCCCATCTATCCACTGAGTACAATTGAGAAACATCTTTAATGTGACAGGCCCTAGGCCTATCAATAGGTAAATAAAAATAAAGGGCATCTAATTGTGTCCAATTATCAAACCACATACTGGAATGACCCATTTTTAGGTTCTCACCATATTTGTTGATCAAAAACATCTCTAGCCTCCAACATAAGCTTCCAAATTAAAGAACCACCCTTCCATTCAACCATTTGAGGTCTCACTTTCTTGCAATACTTATTCCATATAAGGTTAGTCCATAAAGTCTTTTGAGTCCTGAAAATCCACCAAAGATTTTCAAAAAGAGCCCTAGAGACATCAAACAGGGATTTGAAACCCAAACCAACTTCCTTTTCAGGTTTATAGATATTATTCCAAGCCACCCAGTGTCTATTTCTGCCCATCTCCTTAAAATTTCATAGAAACCTTGCAAATAACTTATGCAAGTCATACAGAACACGTTTTGGAGGAGTGATGGTAGAAAGTAAATAAATAAGAATGTTGGTCAAGATATTTTGAATTAAAACTGCCTTACCACCAAAGGATAACATCTTCCCTTTCTATGCCTGAAGTTTGTTATGCACTTTCTTTAATAATTTAGGATAATGAACTTTCTTCTTTTTAGCATGACCCATAGGACAACCAAGATAAATTAAAGGTAACTTACCTTTGGAAAACCCAAAAATTTCCTCTACTCTCCTAATGTCAGAGTGAGAAGTTTTATGATAAACATAAAAGAAACTCTTTTCTTTATTAATTAATTGTACAGATTGCTTTTCATAGTCCCTAAGGATCTTCATCATCATCTGCAAAGAGTTCTTCTCAGTGGAAGCAAAAATGATTGTATCATCTACATAAACCAGATGATTAATATTTTCACTCCATTTATGCATCCTATAACATATATAACCAGGTTAAAAAATAGAGAATTCAGAGCCCTGGATAATACTTCTGCAACCTGAATGAACATAAAAGGGGATAGGGGATCCCCCTGCTTCACTCCTCTAGTAGAATGAAAAAAACCATGTGCTTAACCATTAATCAACACAGAATACCAATTATTAGCTAGAAGTCTCCATATTTAATCCACCACATTAGAATCAAAACCCAACTTTTCTAAGACCCTTAGAAGAAATTTCCATTCTACTCTATCATATGCTTTAGCCATGTCTAATTTAATCACCACATTGGAAGGTTTTGCTTTGAGTCTAATATCATAAATAATTTCCTGAGCAAGGAGTACATTTTTATTAATACTTCCATCTTTCACAAATCCAGTCTGACTTCTAGAAATAAGTCTAGGTAGAACCCCTTCAATTCTATCATGCAGAACCCTAGAAATCACTTTATTCAAGACATTGCTCAAACTAATTGGTCTCACATCACAAAAAGATTGTACTGTATCTTTTTTAGTAAAAGAACTAGATTAGTTTGAGTAATTGATTTTGGAAGAGTAAAACCCTCCAAAAAAAGCTTTCACCACTTTCCACACATCTGTACCAACAATATCCTAATATTTCTGAAAAAAAGTCTTGTAAAACCATTTGGGCCACAAGAAATTTTACTATTTAATTCAAAAACAACTATTTTAACTTCTTCCATTGATAGCAGACCATTAATCAACGAATTAATGTAATCTGAAACCAGTTGTGGAACATGTTTCAGCAAAGATAACTAAGAGTCAGTGTTTCCTCCTATAAATTGGTCTTTAAAAAAATTCACAGCCTCAATTGCAACTTGATCAGCATGTTCAATCCATTGTCTATCAACCTTTTTAATCTTCTGAATGACTAGCCTTTTTCTTCTACCTTTGACCAAGTTGTGAAAAAATTTATTATTCTTTTCACCTTAAGAAAACCATTAAATCCCAGCTTTCTGTTTCTAGAATTCTTCTTCAAAATGAATATACCTTTTAAATTCTGCCTGTGCTCTTTGAAGGACCATTCTATTATCAACATTAGGGTTTTCTTCAAAAAGTTGCTTCTTTAGTTTAACAATTTCCTCCTGAATTAGCAATTGCTTAAATCTATCACCAAGTAGCCCATCTAATCTCTTAAAGATGCATTCATTATCAATTCTACCATTCCACCAAGTAAATGGACTTTCTTTGAAGTTAAAATCCACGGGATCATAGGAATTTATATAGAAAGCAAAGTCTTCATATTCCTGTGGATAAACAGGAAGGCCCCCTATCTTCTCCTCATCACTAAGGATAATATTAAAATCACCCCTACTAACCATGGATGATTATTATTCATATATACAGAATAGATATCTTCCCACAGATTAATTCTATCTTGAGTATCACACTTTGCATATACTACAGTAGTTACCAGTTGATGAACAGACTCTTGAAACTCTAGGAGAAGAGATAATTTTTGCTCAGTATCAAAAATAATTGTCACCTTAATCTGATCTTGAATGAAAATCTAAATCTTTCCATTGAGATTATAATTTATATATTGCAGTCCAAGCTTTCTCTTATACCTCTGAATTTGATTAATACCTTGAAAAGGCTCAATCAAAGTAATAATGGAGAATTTGTGATGTCTATGTAACATTTGAATTCTAAGAAAAGAATTCAGTTTTCAAACATATCTCACATTCCAAAATAAAGTTTTCAAATTCATTTTGTATTGGATTTGACTCTTTTGTTAGGATTTACTCTTTTTGATTCCACCTTGTTCTTGCTTTTGTTCTTATTTCTGTATGTTTTATATGACAAACCAACTTCCTTCAAAATCTTTTCTTCCATTAGTTGGTTGTCATCCTCTTCCAACTCTTCTAATTGATGGGATTGCATGATGATAGGCGAAATTACGCGCCTATATCAATATATTTTGCCCATATTTTAGCCTAGTTTCGAGAACTAATTATCTATTTCGTACACTTTTAGTCCTTTTTCCTGTAAATGAGCTAACAAATGTGATTAGGAAAGTTTCAGGTATAAATGATGCAAAATACAGCAATTTATGGCTTACTTGACGCAAAAGAAAGCTCACAAACGAGATGGAAAGGAGCTGGACGCATAAAGGACTAAATCTGCTGCATGGAAAATCTGTCCCGGGCTAAAACAGCATTTCTGAAGACTTTGGGACTTACAGACACAAAGCTGGATTTTTGCCATAATACATTAACCTAGTGCAATTAGGTTATGTGTTTCATCATTCTATTTGGATTATAATTTTGTAACCTTACCCTAGTACAATTGGGTCAAGGATTTCATTAGTATATTAGGATTTGGTTATTTATTTTATTAGTTTAGTAGGAGTAGGATAGGAGTATTATAAATACCCTATCATGTTAGAGATTTTAAGAAGAAGGGAGACATTCTGACAATTCATTCATCTCCTTACAATTAAGACATCTTCCTACAACCCATTCTCAATTCTTCATTCTTCTACTCTTAAATTCCACAACAAGAGAATCGTTACTTGCTACGGAATCACTAAAACCACACGCCAAACACCTACTATTCACGCCATCCACCATGCAAAACGTGATATCCTTCGCATTCATGGGTAACTAAATCTCTTAGTTGGGGTTATGGAAGCCGAATGAGTTACTATCTATAGCTATGAGTTTGTGAGTTCAAGACAAGTATATTGCTTATATCATTATTCTCTTCATCTTAAATCTACATTCTTTGCGGTTCAAACACAAGAACACGCCATTCTAACATCTAACCTGTTCGAGAGAAAGGTTATTTGTCTAGAAAAGAAGACGCATAGACCAACGCCAGTCTAACATCTGACTTGTTCGAGAGAAAAGTTATTTGTCTGGAAAAGAGATAATGTCAAGGTAGTAGGACACCCTTTCCTATTAAAAAGCTAGTGCCGTACCTGGACTAACTTCTTGGAGAATTCGTACCGTTAGTCACGCTTTAAGCTCGAGAGAGTTAAAGTGAAATAGTCCTTGTTTAGGTCGAGAGACGCTTGGATTTACCATCGACTACAATTCTCTATAAGCAATTACATGTCAAGACTCTACACACTCATAGCCAATAGAGACGTATACCTCAGAAGGTGGACATAACCCCAACGCCTCAATTCTCATTGTTTACAACACACGTGACAATCTCTCTTTATTTTGCTATTTTCAGTTCTTACATTCTTGTTTTGGTTACATACTACAATCCCCCCTTTCCTACGAGACTTGCACTAAAAGTCTAGTAATTTCTCTTGCTTGTTGGCCAAGCTATTCTCTGTGGGATCGATACCCAACCCAGGTTGGGTTCTATATTTGCTAACGACCGCTTTACACTCCCACGAGAGCTGTAGATTGAGCGTTATCATTGCACATCTTTCCCAGATAACTTTCTTTCAGAAACCATCTGGTGAGATACCAATTCATGCAAGGTCTTCATAGGACTAGTTTTCTTGCCTGTTGTTGTAATATCTCTGTTGTCATTTTTCTGAAACTCCCTAGATATATCAACCTGCAAAGGCTTATGATAGGTAACCAATGCTAAATCATGACTGTTATTATCCAATCATTGATGTACCAGATTAGTATCTTCTACATTATTAAATAGTACCAGCTGATTGCTTATGACTAAATTAATTGTCATAGGAACATTATCATCTTCCCCTGCACATTGTACCTACTTTTCTATGCTACCGTTTCATCACTAACTTTCTCAATAGTATTTATTGTTATTTCATTAGCAGTAGTATTCTATACAGAATTTCTTTGTTCATCTAACTTGTTTTCATCAAAGATTGGTATTGCATAATTAACATCAGTAATTTTAACATCCATAACACCCTTGGTACCATCTGCTATTGCTTCATTAACATGGATAACATTGCAGCTGATCTCAAATCATTTGAGAATTCTCAGTTGAGATTCAGTTCTGACTAATTTAATCCTTTATCAATGCTCATATCTTTGTGTGTTTTATTGCTTATTTTCTAGAATCTCTAAATAGGTAATTTTTCTAAGGGACCAAAGCCAAGGTATTTCAAATCGATCCATGATGACCCAAATTCCATCAAAACCATAAGAGGTGCAAGGAAATCCAGCTATGAAATCCATTGTAATTTGCCCAAATTTTAACTATGGAGTGGGTAGCTGCTAAAGTAATCAACCAGTTCATCTTATCCCTACATTTACCTGCTGACAATAAAGGCATCAAGCCACAAACAATATTATATATCTCTGCATACTACTTCCCCACTAGTATTGCCTCAAATCTTTATACATCTTTGTTGTTCTATGGTGAATATAGTATTTGGAGCTATGAGCCTCATTAAGAATCAACTGAATCAAATCTCCAACCCTTAGAACACAAATATGATCATCAAACCTTAGAGCACCCTCAGAATCTAAGGTTGCCCTCCTAGAATCACCTCGCAACACTTTTCCTCGAATGCTTTAAAGACTACTATTCTTAAACTAATGACCCCAAATCTATTCCAACATAGAAAATTGGCCTCGATATTAGCAAAGCTCCTTCATGGGTCAGAAATATCCAAACTAACTATTAAGTTAGCTAAAGACTGGATGTCCAAAGCCAACAACTGCTAAGAAACTAAAATGATGGATAAACTATACATACTCACTGCCTTTCATCTGAAGGCATTCACTATCACATTCACCTTGCCCGGATGGTATAGAATAGAGGTATCATAATCCTTGAAAAACTCAATTCATCTACATTGCCTTGAATTAAGCTCCTTCTTAGTCATAATATACTGAAGACTGTGCTGATTATTAAAGATCTCAGAACAAACCCCAAACAAATAATGTCTCAGAATTCTAAGCATAAACACTACCGTTGCTAACTACAAGTCATAAATATGGTAGTTGCATTTATGTAACTTTATATGCCTTGATGTGTATGCAATAACATAGACCTGATGCACAAGAGCAAACCCCATATAATACCATAAACATCACAGCAAATAGTAAAAACCTTGACTTCAACTGGGAAAGTCAGAAGAGGAGCTAAAGTAAGCAAATCCCAAAACTGCAGAAAGCTCACCTCATACCTCACAGACTACTAAAACAAAACCTCCTTCCTATTCAATCTAGACATAGGATCTACAATAGAAGAAAAGCCCTCAACAAACCTCTTGAAGTAACCTTCCAACATAATAAAACTAAAAACCTCAGTAGGCGATGTAGGCCTAGCCAAATTATGAATAACTTCAATCTTTGCTGCTTCCACCATAGTACCATCCGTAGACACTATGTGCCTTAAGAAAGAAATAAATTCAAGCCAGAACTCATACGTTGACGACTTGGTATAAAGCCAATAATCTCTCAAATGTGGAGCACATGCCTTAAATATTTCTTGTTCTTATTTTACTCCTCGAATATAATAGAATGTCATTAATGAACACTATCATGAAGGAGTCCAAATACAGCATGAACACATGGTTCTTTAGATCCATAAAAGTTGTTGGATCATTAGTAAAACCAAAAGACATCAGTAAGAGCTTATATGACATAATGAGTCTAGAAGACTCTTTTAGGGATGTTTGGAGTCCTAACTCTCAACTGATGGTAACCAAACCTTAAATCTATATAAGCAAACACTTCTACACCCTAAAGTTGGTCAAACAAATCATTGATACATGGCAGAGGATACTTATTCTTTATTATGATCTTACTCAACTGACTATAGTCAATACACATATGCATAGAACCATCTTTATTCCTTACAAATAGAATTAGAGTACCCCATGGTGAGATACTCAATCTAATAAAGCCCTTAACTACAATATCTTGAAGCTAACTACTCAGTTTCTTTGGCTAAGTAGGAGTCATAGAAATAGGTTGGGTACCTTACTCGAGGTTAATAATAAACTCTATATCACACTCAAGAGAAAAGCTGAGTAGGTCGGTCAAAAACATATTAGAAAATTTGCGAATAATAGGAATGGAGTCAAGTAATGGCTCTAAGCTCTAACATCCCGAACATATGCAAGAAATGACTCACAACCCCCTAATATCTGTCTCCTATCCCGAATATAAGAAATAATCCTTATTGGTGGGTGACTAACAGAACCTTTCCATATAACTAGGGGTACCCAAGCATGGAAAAGGTAATAGTCTTTGCAAAACAATCCAAGACCTCACATAATGAGAAAACCAGTCCATGCTTAGAATCACATCAAAATCTACCACATCTATAATAATAAGATCAATTAGAGTATCAAACTCTAAAACAGTCACCAAACAAGGTTTACATATCCTATTCACTATAAAAAATACCCAAAGAGGTAGCTACTTGTAATGGCATAGATAAATACATTGAAAATAAGCCCAACTGCAATGCAAAATAAGTTGAAACATAGGAAAATATGGATCCAAGATCAAATAAAGAAGAAGCTGGTTGATGGCATACAAAAATTATACTTGTGATTATAACATGCAAAGCCTCAACCTTTGGCCTACTTGGTACAACATACAAATAACTTTGTCCATTAATAAATTGGGTGCTTATCCTATCACCCATCCTACTTCCCTGTTAACCACCTATAGAACCCTGGAGATCTTCCTAATAACCTTGTGCAGCACCCCTAGCTAGCGGCATCACTAATTTTATTGGTTGTACAGTCTAAACTGAAGGCTTAATCATCCCATGTTTGGGCCACTCCCGAGAAAAGTTACAAAATACCCTAAAATCATAATATTTCTCAAGGTCCTTGCTTTTTCTAGACGTTTTGATGTATCTTGAATGACTACCCCAAATCGACGATCCTTACTAAGCACCCATGAAGGAAAACTACAACTCTAACCACTAGAAATACTATAACCATACTAACCCTTGTCTGATATCTAAATTAATGTTTGAACTGGTCTACTGAGGTGATCCAAATATTGATAGGGCTACTTCTGGGGTACCTACCCTAAAACTCTCGTCCTTAGAATTGTGAACCATCATGGCTCCCACTATAACTGCCCTAATAACAAGGTCTCTTACAATTTCCCCTTGGGGCTATTGATCCATATCCTCTATAGAATAAATATGCTTAGTGATGTGCTATAGAAATATAGCACATTCGATGCGTAGAACTATGAAATTATGCAAGTTTCTTAGGATGTTTTGTTAGATATAAAGGTTATAGGTATGTTTTATAGAAAACTAGGTTTTGGATGAAATTTTGAAGAAAAAGAAGAAACATAAAGATTTTGGGTACATACTAACTAAACTTTGGGCGTATGTGCTACATACATAGCATCTATGCGCAAAGTATGTTGAGAAACTGAGAGTCTAGAGGATAAGCTACAAGAAAAAGCAAGATCATCAACATACGGTCCATATGTAGACTTAGTCTGTACAAAAGTGAAAAAATCTAGAGAGTTAAAGACCCAGACTCAAAGGTGTCAACATACTAAGTGCAACATATGGATCGTATGTTCAACATACGGTCCGCATGTTCACTTTGTCAGTATCCACCGACATTATTTTTCCTTTTTTATTTGAGATTTAATTTTTATGGTTTCCATGCATTCTATAAATACCCTAATGACATTTTGTATTCAGTTTATGCACTCTTTAAACTAACAAATATATGTTTTAATTCTGAGATCCGTCTTTGATCTTAGAATTATTTTGTATTGATTTTGGTTATTAATTAAGCTGAAGCTTTGGTATTTCCATTTGTTGATTATTGTGTGATTGTTGAATATTTTCAAACATTAATTCCTTTTATCGTTACATAAATATGTGTGGATAATTTCCCTTATCTAGGGTTCTGGGATCCCTAACTATAGAACAAAGTCGGGGAAGTGTGAAATACTTATAGAATATTTTTGCTCCATTTATAGGGGTTTCCTTCGCTTTTATTAATTTTTTAATGGGTGCACATATTAGGATCTCACCTCTATTCATAGAAACCTTGAGAGGGAGGATGCTATTGGGAAAAGTAAATCACAATGGTGATTTAGGGTTAATTGCCAAAATAAGCTTACTTGTACTATCTTCTTATGTTGGTTAATTCACATCTAATCAACTTGAGACCTAAAAGAGATAGTTGTAACCACGATCCAAGGTAAGGGTTAGTTAGTCGACACTCTAAGATTGTGTAACACCCCAAGATACCATCCTGGGATGTCACACGGTGCTTAAGGCCACACACAGACTCAAGCTAACCCCTAAGCCTATCTTCTCTTCTATAACTCACTATGACAATAATGACGCTGTAATAAGGAAGAATAATCATGTCATAAACATACTAGAATACAAAGAAATACTATCCTATATAATCAAAATACTGCAGTTCTATACATACTGGTACTCTAGTCTGACGAAGCCTCTACTACATAAGACTGAGGAGCCATTGGGATAGGTCCCCAACTGACTCGCACTGAAATGAAAAGAAACAACCATCTATCAACATGACAAAATCAGGGACCTAGATCCTTAAAATAAGATGAATCACCAACTACAGAAATATAGATGAAGGTACTCAAAGATCACTGTCGCTGCTGAGACTGAGCACTGAAAACTATATCACGAGGGAATATAGAACATAGAAAAGTATATGAATCAGCACTTGGGAAGGTACTGAGTATGAGGGGGTGTATGCAACATTTTTAAAAAAATATCATAAATATATAAGAAAATCATGCATGCTAACAATAATGACTCTCTTCGCTTAAATTAATTGGAATATATTCCTGGTAAATCATCAATAGTAATACAAGCATTATATATATCATAAATCATTATGGTCAGCTCAAACTCTTCAACTCAAGACTTAGAGTGACTTGGTAACTCATGAAACTTAGACTATTATAGACTTGGGAGTTTTTTATAACCGAAATAAACCATGTGAGATTACATGGAGTCCAACGTCTTGCCCACGTTTGGGAGAGCTATTCTATCTTTGCCATCAAAGTAGAACCTTAACTTTAGTGATCACTATCTTGGCCTTTGACCCTTAATCTTAATCCTACGGTGGTACATAGTTCTGGGGAAATACCATATTTCCCGCTCGGTGCTAAATACTATTCCTAGACTTAAGCTCAAAACGCGTTAGAAAATCCACCTTAATCAACTCAAGGGTCTATCATAGAGACCAAATCATAAATATCTCATTTGCAAATCATAATCAACTTGTGGATTCCTAACTCGACTCAAACTTAAAGCAATCTTTCTCAACCTCAAATGTACTTGCTCATTAGATCATATCAAATATTAGAAGTTCAGGAAAACATCAAAGAGCCCATTCTTGACTCTCAAGATTAAATATCAATATATTCAGTAATCAAATTTCTCATAGAAAAAGCTTAAATTATGACATCTATCTTCAATCACGTAGAAATCATCAATTCATAGTAATAATATACAACTCATGGCATAAGTTACCGATTTGAGAAATAAGATGATGAAATAATCATGTATATCAAACTTGAACAACTCAAATCTCATAAAATCATTAATAAAGTAATTTGGGTGTAAACCCACTTTGCAATTTCATGGAAATACATAGTAAAAATTAAATCTTTGGGCACAAGAACGAAAGGAGTGTTCTTGTTCAAACCCCACATACATTGGATTAGGAATTTAAGATGAAGAGACTTGTTTTTGACTCCATATTAAACTCTTGAATTAAGGTTCTTGAAGCCTTTGACCGGGAGAGCTTGATTCTTGAACCACTTTGAAACTTTATGAAGATTCTTGAATTTTCTTGGAAGAAGATTGGATTTTAGGTTGGAGAGAAACCCTAGCTTCTAGATATTTCTTGGAACAGAAAAAAGACAAAATGAGGTTTTCTCATCCGGTTGGATATATATATATACAAGACAAAAATAGGCGGAAATGACCAAAATGCCCCTAAAAAATATGAGTTAAAAATTGTTGATCAGGTCAATGACGGTTGAACTGACGGTTTGTCAGAGAAACTGACGGTCCCTCAGAGAAACTGATGGTCCACCAGATCGTCCGTCACTCGAGTGCCAAAACTGGAACATTCCACCTCGACGTGACGATCCATCAAGAAACTGATGGTCCACCAGATCGTGCATCACTCGGGGGCTAGAAATGAGACATTCTGCCTCAACTTAATAGTCCCTTTGACGGTCCGTTAAATTTTTGGCTGTCCACCATTTTGGCCATCACACGATAGCCGGAAGAGGAAGTCACTACCTTGGTTTGATGGGACGATCGACTATCGCCAAAGACTTAATGGTCCACCAGGTCGACTGTCAAACCTGGGCTATTCCGACAACGCTCAATAAAACAGCCATAACTTCCTCGTACGATGTCGGATTTTGGTGAAATTAGAGAAATACAACACAATATGAATATCAATCACTTTGGAAGCCACCCCTATCCACTCAAAAGATAGATTTAGGCTTAAGTAACGATTGGGGTATTACAATATCTTCCCCCCTAGAAATATTCATCCTCGAATGTTGCCAGATAGGCCAAGAATAAGAGAAAATAAGGACGCATAGCTGGAACGGCTCACTCGAAGGGCTTACTTAACTCTAAACTTTTGAGTACCTCACAAAATGCACGAATCATAGAGAGAGTAACCATATAGCTAAATACATGGTTTAGAGGGAAACTAAATTGAGGAAGAATAGTACCTTTCGCTTGATTTGAACTCGCAGAGAAGAGATGGGGGTACTTGGCTCGCATGTCTGCTTCAGCTTCCCAAGTAGCGCCCTCAATTGATTGATTTTGCCATAGAACTTTGACCAAGGGAACTTTCTTGTTCCTTAGTCTACGAACTTGGAAATCTAGGATCTCGACCTAAACTTCATCATACGAAAGGCTATCCTACACTTCAAATCTTTCTGATTGATCAACAACAATAGAGTCACCAATATGCTTCTTGAGCATTGAAACGTGGAAGACAGGGTGGACAGCTGACAACTCTGCAGGCAACTCAATCTCATAAGCTACTTTCCCAACATGATTCAACCCTCTTATAAGGGATAACATAATGGGGACTAAGTTTTCCTTTCTTTCCAAATTTTTCCACCCCTTTCATGGGTGAAATTTTCAAGTACACCAAATCATAAACTTCAAACTATAAGCTCTTCTTCTCACATCTGCATACGACTTTTGACGACTCTAGGCTATCTTTAACCACTCCTGAATCAACTTAACTTTCTCCATAGTCTTGAACATAACATCAGGTCAAATCACGGAAGCCTCACCTACTTCAAACCAATCTATGGGTGATCTACACCTCCGACCATACAAAGCCTCAAATGGATCCATTCTAATGCTAGCATGAAAACTGTTGTTATACAAAAATTAAAGAAATGGCGAATGTTCATCCCAAATCCCTTTGAAATGAAAAACACATGCCCTCAACATATCCTCCAAAGTCTGGATAGTCTTCTCACCCTGACCGTCTGTCTGTGGATGAAAAGCAGAGCTAAGATGAACTTGGATGCCAAGACCCTTCTGGAAGGCTCTACAAAACTGAGAAGTAAATTGAGTACCTCTATCAAAGATAATAGACAGCAGAACTCCATACAACCTGACTAACTCTTAGAGGTACAACTTAGCATAGTCCTGAGCGGTGAAAGATGTATGTACTGGCAGGAAATCCACGGACTTTGTCAACCTATCTACAATGATCCAAATAGAATCATGATGACGATGAGAGAGAGCTAAACTAGTCACAAAATCCATATTCACTTCCTCCTACTTCCAAGTAGGAATACTAAATTCTTGCATCATTCCACCGGTCTTTGGTGCTCTATATTCGCCTGTTGGCAAGTTGCACACTTCTCTACGGACTTTGCTATATCCTTCTTCATGCCATTCCACCAATAGATTTCCTACAAATTATGGTACAATTTGGTAGCACCGGGATGAATCAAATAACACGCGCCAGGCGCTTCAACCATAATCCTCTACCTCAAATCATCAACATCAGGCTCACACAATCTATTCTAAAATCTCAATACACCATCTCCCCCTTAGGAGAAAACCTCCACCTTTTGGTCTTTAACCGACTCTTTCAATTTGATAAAACGAGGATCCATATCTTGCTTCTTCTTTACTTCCAAAACTACAGAAGATTCGGAACTACTCTGGACCCAAACATTACCTTCAGCTGAATCAAGCAATCTAACTCTCAACCTAGCTAGACAATGCACTTCATGAGCTAAGTCTTTCCTATCTTCCTCGATATGTTCTACACTACCCAAGGATGACCTGCTAAGGGCATCTTCCACTACATTGTCCTTGCTCGGGTGTTACAGTATATTCATATCATAGTTATTTAGTAATTCTAACCATCGCCTCTATTGAAGATTCAACTCTCTCTGAGTAAACACATACTACAAACTCTTGTGATCCATAAAGACATCAACATGAACACCGTACAAGTAGTGTCTCCAGATTTGAAGGCAAACACCACTGCAGCTAACTTGAGATTATAGGTCAGGTAATTCTTCTTATATGGTTTCAACTATCGGGAGGCATAGGCTATAACCTTACCTTTTTGCATCAACACGTAAGCCAAACCAACCCTGGAAGCATCACAATATACCACAAAATCATCCTCACCATTAGACAGGGTCAACATAGGGGCTGAAGTGAGTCGAGCTTTCAACTCCCAAAAACTTTTCTCGCAAGAATCTGACCGCTGGAATTTAGCTTTCTTCTAGGTTAATTAGGTCAAAGGAGCAGTAATGGAAAAGAAGCCTTCAACAAAATAACGATAGTAGCTAGCTAGACCTAAGAAACTCCTAATGTCGGATGGGGAAATAGGTCTAGGCCAATTTTTCACAGCTTCTACCTTTTGAGGATCAACTTGAATACCTTCGGAAGAAATAATATAACCTAGAAAAGAAACTGACCTTAGCCAAAATTCACACTTGCTAAATTTGGCAAATAGTTGATGATCTCTAAGGGTTTGCAAGACTATTCGGAGATGATCTGCATGGTCGTTCTCACTTTGGGAGTATACAAGAATTTCATCTCTGAATACAATAAAAAACATATCTAGGTATGTCTGAACACCAGATTCATGAGGTCCATAAAAGCTACTGGGGCATTTGTTAGTCTGAAAGACACGACCAGGAACTCAAAATGGACATAATAGGTGCAAAAAGATGTCTTTGAAATATCACACTCTCTGACTTTAAGTTGGTGATAACCTGATCTTAAATCTATTTTTAAGAAATAACTGGCCCCTTGTAGATGATCAAACAGGTTATCAATCCTGGGAAGAGGGTACTTGTTCTTGACTGTGACCTTGTTGAGTTGACGATAGTCAATGCACATGCGCAATGAACCATCTTTCTTTCACACAAATAGAATGGGTGCATCCACAGAGACACACTGGTCCTTATGAAACCCTTATCTAGAAGATCTCTGAGTTCCTCTTACAACTCCTTAAGTTATACAGGGGCCATACGATACAGAGAAATAGAAATAGGCTGCATATCAGGAAGAAAATCAATCCCAAATTCTATCTCTCTATCGGGAAGTACCCCTAGGAGATCTTCTGAGAAAACATCAAGAAACTCATTGACAACACTAATAGACTAAATAGTTGGAGTCTCAGACTCAGTGTCTTTAACTCAAACCAAATGATAGATACAACCCTCAGATATCAATTTCTTGTCTTTAAGGTAAGATATAAAATGACTCTTGGGAGCTACAAAATTTTTGGACCACTCAACAGCTGGCTCGTTGGGAAACTAAAACTTGACTACACAGGCATGACAGTCTATAGATGCATAACAAGAGTGAAGCCAATCCATACCCAGAATAAAGTCAAAATCAACCATGTCTAGCTCAATCAAGTCTGCAAACACGACTCTATTAAGGACAATGATAGGACACTTCTTATGTACTTGCTTAGCAACAACAGATTCACCTACATGGGTAGAAACTAGAAAAGGCTCAGGAATCTTTTCAGCCTTGATCCCAAAATTCACAGCCACCAATGGAGTCACATAAGAAAGACTTGACCCAGGGTTCATCAGCACATACATATCAAAATAAAATACATGGATCATACCAGTAACAACATCTGGTGAATCTTTCTACTCCTGGCAGGGTAGTATAGCATAAAAATGATTTTGGTGCTGACCACTGACAGTACTAGATGAGGCACCCTAAGGATAAGTAGGATGAACTAAAGGGACTGGAGCACTAATAGCTGGACTCTAGGGACGAACATCATGGCTTCCCTGTCTAGCATATGGATAATCTCTTATTTTATGGCCCAACTTGCCATAATCAAAACAACCTCTCTGTTTAGCCATACACTCTTCGAGATGCATCCTACCACACTTAGCACATGGGGAATAGTTAGGTCTATTACTCACACTGTCTTGAGACCTGGACACAGTAGGCTTATTACCCTACTCCTGTCTAACTCTAGGTGCGAGAGCACTAGCTGATGAGGGTGCTAGCACAAATGAACAAAGCTGGAACTGAGGGCGAATCCCTTCAAAAAATCTAGTCTGACTATACCCCTGCTACTCTAATCTAACTCTCTTATTCCCTCTCATCCTCCCTCTCTCCTTCACCTTGTCTGCCTCAATCTGCTGAGCATGTATTATTAATTTAGAAAGATCCATGTCCCTATTGAGCATAGCAAATCTATACTCTTTCACAACGTACCTTGAGCATACTTAGATAGCTGGTTAAATTTAAGACAATACTCCTTAACTGTCTTAAAGCCCTATATCAAGTATATAAATTCTTCTAGCTTTACTTTCCTCAGCTTAGGGGGAAAGAATCAGTCTAAGAACGCATCCTAGAACAACTTCCAAGTCATGAGAGCGGCATCCTCCGCTCTACTCTTCCTCCACATCTCTACCCAATCATAAGTAATATCTTTCAAGTGATAAAAATCTAACTACATGCTTTCTTTTTCTGTTACATACATAATTTGGGTGATCTTCTTAACCTCATCAAGATACATCTGTGGGTCCTCACCTGCCCTTGACCCATAAAACTTTGGCGGATTCATCTGCATAAAATCACGAACTAGAGCTGCCATTGAATTACCTTCTTATGGAGGTGGAATTATGGCTTAAACATTGGCCTGAGCATTAGCGGTAACCGCCTGGGCTAGCATCTAAAAAGCTACCCAGAATTCGGCATGAGTCACCATCTCATTTAAAGAATCAACGGCTTGACGTCGTTCATTGTTTTTGCGAGCTCTACAAGGAGTCATTTTCTATCATATGAGAGCAAGAATTGATAGCAGAGAGAAACAGTCATAGACACGATCAACTTCTGAAAGAAAGAAATGACTTTTTCCTAAAATGTCCCATAGCCTCTTGCTCATAGATGTGGCGCGCTACATACGGATGATCATGGATCTACGTAACGTGGCTTGTCAGACTCTCTAGGACTCTTTGAACCTTAAGCTCTGATACCAAGCTTGTAACACCCTAAGATCCCATCCCGGGATGTAACACAGTTCTTAAGGCCACATGTGGTCTCAAGCTAACCCTCTAAGCCTGTCTTCGCTTCTATAACTCACTATGACAATAATGACGCTGTAATAAGGAAGAATAATGATGTCATGAACATACTGGAATACAAAGAAATACTGTCCTGTATAATCAAAATACTATAATTCTATACATACTGGTACTCTAGTCTGACAAAGCCTCTACTACATAAGACTGAGGAGCCATTAGGATAGGTCCCCAACTAACTCGCACTAAATTGAAAGGAAACAGCCATCTACCAACATGACAAAATCAGGGACCTAGGTCTTCAAAATATGAGGAATCACCAACTGCAGAAATGGAGATGAAGGTACTCAAAGATCACTGTCGCTGTTGAGACTGAGCACCAGAACTTACATCACGAGGGATATAGAGCACAAAAAAGTATGGGAATCAGTACTTGGGAATGTACTGAGTATGAGGGGGTGTATGCAGTATTTAAAAAAACAATATCATAAATATATAAGAAAATCATGCATGCTAACAATAATGACTCTCTTCGCTTAAATTAATTGGAATATATTCCTTGTAAATCATTAATAGTAATACAAGCATTATAAATCTCATAAATCATTATGGTCAGCTCAAACTCTTCAACTCAAGACTTAGAGTGACTCGGTAACTCATAAAACTTGGACTATTATGGACTTGAGAGTTTCTTATAACTGACATAAACCATGTGAGCTTACATGGAGTCCAAAGTCTTGCCCCCATTGGGGAGAGCTATTCTATCCTTTCAATTGAAGTAGAACCTTAACTTTAGTGATTACTGTCTTGTCCTTTGGCCCTTAATCTTAATTCTACGTTGGCACGTAGTTCTGGGGAAATACCATATTTTCCACTCGGTGCTAAATACTACTTCCAAACTTAAGCTCAAAATGCGTTAGGAAATCCACCTTAAGCAACTCAAAGGTCTATCATGATACCAAATCTTAAATATCTCATTTCCAGATCATACACAAATTATGGATTCCTAACTCGACTCAAACTTAAAGCAATGTTTCTCAACATCAAATGTACTTGCTCATTAAATCATATCAAATATCAGAACTTCAGGAAAACATCAAAGAGCCCATTCTTGACTCTCAAGCTTAAATATCAATATATTTAATAATCAAACTTCTCATAGAAAAAGCTTAAATCATGACACCTATCTTAAATCACTTAGAAATCATCAATTCATGATAACAATATACAACTCATGGCGTAAGTTCCCAATTTAAGAAATAAGATGATGAAATAATCATGTATATCAAACTTGAACAACTCAAATCTTATAAAATCATTAATAATGTAATTTGGGCGTAAAACCACTTTGCAATTTCAAGGATACAAATAATAAAAATTAAATCTGTGGGTACAAGAACGAAAGGAGTGTTCTTTTTCAAACCCTACATACCTTGGATTAGGAATTTAAGATGAAGAGACTTGTTTTTGATTCCTTCTTACACTATTGAATTAGGGTTCTTGAAGCCTTTGACCGGGAGAGCTTGATTCTTGAACCACTTTGAAACTCTATGGAAGATTCTTGAATTTTCTTGGAAAAAGATTGGATTTTGGGTTGGAGAGAAACCCTAGCTTCTAGATATTTCTTGAAAGAGAAATGAGAAAAAAATAAGGTTTTCTCATCTGCTTGGATATATATATATATACAAGACCAAAATGGGCGGAAATGACCAAAATACCACTAAAAAATATGAGTTAAAAATTGTCGATCGGGTCTGTGACAGTCGAACTGATGGTCCGTCAGAGGAACTGACGGTCCACCAGATCGTCCGTCACTTGAATGCTAAAACTGGGACATTCTGCCTCGACATGTAGGTTTAAGTGACAATCCATCAGGAAATTGATGGTCCACTAGATCGTCCATCACTCGGGGGCCAGAAATGGGACATTCTACCTCGATTTGACGATCCCCTTGACGATCTGTCAAATTTTTGGTGGTCCACCATTTTGGTCATCACATGATAGCCAGAAAAGGAAATCACTGCTTTGGTTTGATGGGATGATCAATGGTTCACCAAAGACTTGACGGTCCACCAGATCGACCGTCAAACTTGGGTGATTTTGACAATGCTTAGTAAAACGGCCATAACTTCCTCGTCCGATGTTGGATTTTGGTGAAATAGGTATTGATGGAGAGATTATTCAATTTTATACATGAAAAAAAGTAGAAATCAAGGAAATACAACACAATATGAATATCAATCACTTTAGAAGCCACCCCTATCCACTCAAAAAATGGATTTAGGCTTAAGGAACGATCTGGGTATTATAATATCTCCCCCCTTGGAAACATTCATCCTCGAATGTTGCTAGATAGGCCAAGAATAAGATAAAATGAGGACGTACAACTGGAATGACTCACTTGAAGGGCTTACTTAACTCTAAACTTTTGAGTATTTCACCAAATGCATGAATCATAGAGAGAGTAACCATATATCTGAATACACTGGTTTATAAAGAAACTAAATTGAGGAAGAATAGTTGTTATTTTGGCTTGATTTGAACTCACGGAGAAAATATGGGGGTATTTGGCTCGCATGTTTGCTTCAGCTTCCCAAGTAGCGCCCTCAACTGATTGAATTCGCCATAGAACTTTGACCAAGGGAACTTCCTTGTTCCTTAGTCTACGGACTTGGAAATCTAGGATCTCGACTAGAACTTCATCATTTGAAGGGAAATCTTGGACATCAAATCTTTTTGACGGATCAACAACAACAGTGTCACCAATGTGCTTCTTGAGCATTGAAACGTGGAAGACAGGGTGGAGAACTGACAACTCTGCAGGCAACTCAATCTCATAAGCTACTTTCCCAACACGATTCAACACTCTATAAGGGCTAACATAAAAGAGACAGTTTCATAAAAGGGACTAAGTTTCCCTTTCTTTACAAATTTTTTTCACCCCTTTCATGGGTGAAATTTTCAAGTACACCAAATCATCAACTTCAAACTCAAGAGCTCTTCTTCTCACATCTGCATACGACTTTTGACGACTATGGGCTGTCTTTAGCCTCTCCCGAATCAACTTAACTTTCCCTATAGCCTCGAATACAGTATCAGGTCCAATCACGGTAGCCTCATCTACTTTAAACCAATCTATGGGTGATCTACACCTCTGACCATACAAAGCCTCAAATGGAGTCATTCCAATGCTAACATGAAAAGTATTGTTATACTCAAATTCAACCAGTGACAAATGTTCATCGCAACACCCTTTGAAATTAAGAACATATGCTCTCAACATATCCTCCAAAGTCTGGATAGTCCTCTCAGCCTGACCGTCTGTTTTGCAGATGAAAAATAGAGCAAAGTTGAACTTAGGTGCCAATAACCTTCTGGAATGATCTCTAAAATTGAGAAGTAAATTGATTACCTCTAACGAAGATAATAGACAACAAAACTCCATGAAACTTGACTAACTCTTGGAGGTACAACATAGCATAGTCCTCAGCAGTGAAAGATGTATGTTCTGGCAGGAAATGCGCGGACTTAGTCAACCTGTCTATAAAGACCCAAATAGAATCATGATGACGATGAGAGAGAGGTAAATCGGTCACAAAATCTATATTCACTTCATCCCACTTTCAAGTAGGAATACTGAATTTTTACATCACTTCACTGGGTCTTTGGTACAATATCTTCACCTATTGGCAAGCTGCACACTTCTCTACAGACTTTACTATATCCTTCTTAATGCCATTCCACCAATAAATTTCCCATAAATCGCTTTACATCTTGGTGGCACCAGGATGAATTAAATACCATGTGCCATGCACTTTAGCCATAATTCTCTACCTCAAATCATCAACATCAGGCACACACAATCTATTCTAAAATCACAATACATCATCTCCCCCTTGGGAAAAAAACTTCACCTTTTGTTCTTAAACTGACTCTTTCAGTTTGATCAAATGAGTCAAGCAATATAACTTCCAACCTAGCCAGACAATGCACTTCATGATCTAACTCCTTCCTATCTTCCTTGATATGTGCTACACTACCCAAGGACGACCTACTAAGGGCATCTGCCACTATATTGGCCTTGCCTAGGTGATACAGTACATTCATATGTTAGTCCTATAACAATTCTAACCATCGCCTCTGTTGAAGATTCAACTCTCTCTGAGTAAACACATACTACAAAATCTTGTGATCAATAAAGACATCAACATGAATACCGTACAAGTTGTGTCTCCAGATTTTTAAGGAAAAAACCACTGTAGCTAACTCGAGATCATGGGTCGGGTAATTCTTCTTATGTGGTTTTAACTGTCAGGAGGCATAGGCTATAACCTTACCTTTCTGCATCAACACGTAACCTAAACTAACCCTGGAAGTATCATAATATACCACAAAATCATCCACACTATTAGGAAGGGTCAACACAGGGGCTAAAGTGAGTAGAGTCTTCAACTCCCCAAAACTCTTCTCGGCAGAATACGACCACTATAATTTAGCTTTCTTATGGGTTAACCGGGTCAAAGGAGTAGCAATGGAAGAGAAGCCTTCAACAAGATGACTATAGTAGCTAGCTAGTGTAATACCCCCAAAAATCCAAACCAATATTAGAGCCATGTACCAAGCTCTTGCATAGTACATCATGGTTCTTTTATAGTTTTATGAGTAAGTTAGATGTATATTAAGGATTCAAATAACTCCCAGCTATCAGATGAATCAAAATATTCCTTACCGATTGAATTCTTGATGGATATTGGTATAGTAAACTTCAAACGAGTATGTATCTTATTATACTTGCAATTTTTGATATCATGACCTATAAACAGATAGATAATTGAATTAGCTTTCCAAAAATACCAATTTTACCTAAATCCGACATCAGAGCAAAGAGTTATTCCTATTTTACTCCAACATGTGAGGCTGGAAACAGTGTGACGACATTCATGGTAGATTACCACATTTGTGATGCCCTATCATGAAGGTCATCAGCCTTAGCTAAAAACCAGCTCCTAAGTGATGACATTCGTGGTAGCTTACCATATTTGTGATGCCCTATCACAAAGGTCGTCATCCTTAAGCAGAAACCACCTCCTAAGTGATGACATTCGTGATAGCGTACCATGTTTATGATACCCTATCATGAAGGTCATCATCCTTAGGAAGAATCCAGCTTCTGTGTGATGACATTTTTGATGGATTGTCAAGAAACATTAGATCTCTTTCAAGATAAAGCTCTAAGGTATGCGTGTGTTCATTTATGGACTCCTTTTGTCCATGAAGTTTAAGAACCCTTTTCTAAAACTATATATTATGGTTTTCATGTTATGAATGGATTGTTGATCATGTTTATATGTTGAATAATGCCAAGATATAATCTTTATGTGTTATTATGAATCTATGAAATCACATGAGTTGAAAACATGTAAGTTTGATTATTTATGATGAGTAATTGTATGATTTACACCTATGACTAAGTTATGCATGTAAGGTGTTAGATAAAATACCTAAGAGACTAGAAATCATGCATTATAGCTAAATTGTGACTAAGATAAGGATTCATGATAGGCCTCTATGATTCAATGTCATCCATGTTGATAATGTGTCTTGTGACTATTGGATTACTCATGAACTAGTCTTATGGAATTATGCTATGCTTACTTGCAAAACCCAATCATGTACGAGATATAGAATACCCATGTACTTCATGAAATTCCCTAAGTTATGATATTATGGATTGTGGTTGTAATATATAATGAGCATGTTATTGAAAGCTATGCAAGTACATACATGTTGTATGAAATTCCCTTTCATGAAATAGATTGTTGAGAACCATGCTTAGTATGAAATCCCTTATTTATGATATTATGGATTATGGAATCTATTCTTATGATCAAGTCAGTCATGTGTGTCAGTTTCCTTCCATCGAGTCCTGGGGGTACTTGTACCCAAAAAATATAGGTGTATGCCTATAGCCAAGTTAAGTTTTCATGATACTCTTAGTATATCCATGATCTATAGAAATTAGTCAGTCATATGACTCAGAAAACCTTATGGTATCAGTTAGTTATCAGATATCAGTAGTATTCCGTTAGTTAATGGAATTTAGTAAGTTCCACTTATGTACAGTCAGTTAAATCATGTTCAGTCTCTTCAGATGGGAGTAGGATTTAGCACCGAGTGAACCCAAGGATGGGAACTCACCTGTATATGAGGGTGTGATTCTTAGCAGTCATCCTTGCATTCCAGAACTATGTAGCCAGCATAGGTTGAGATATCCCTGCCTATTATATGAGGGTAGATGAGGTGGCTTAACCTATTATATGAGGGTTCCCACCATTCTCACTAGAGTTACCTATTATTTGAGGGTTTCTTACATGTTGTCCTTACCAGTGGCGTGGTATTGACACCTCTCCAATCAGGGTAGAGATTGGACCCCATCTTAGTCATAATGGCACATATGGGGCATGTCGGTTAAACAACTACTTCCCACAATTTAGTTACAGATACCAGGACTGTCAGTTACAGTCACCCAGTCTCAGTAAAGTGCTAAGATAGTTCTTTAGATTTCAGTATATCAGGACTGTCAGATATAGCATCGGACTCAGATAGTTCCATCAAATTTAGGATTGTAAGGTACAGTTACTCATGTTATCATTATTACCTATTCTTAGAAATTTTACTATCAGTACTTAGTTTCAGGGCTGTTAGACATAGTTAATTAGACCAGTTCTTCATAATTCAAACTGTCAAAAATAGTCGTTCATCTATTCAGTATCTCAGTATCAGTACACTCATGTTGTCAGTATTCAGACTCAGTAGTCAGTATCTCCACGAGTACAGTTACAGTTATGTATGTATGTATGTATTCTCACATTCATATTAGTCAGCATTGTTTCTGCGTATAACCCTTTGCATTTAGCCTATCTCACTCGTATAATCAGTATATTCAGACGTACTGATGGATTTACGCTATGGTTCTTTCTCTTATGTTATGCCATAGGTTTAGAGGCACGAGCTTCAGATTAGCAATAGCATTCCAGTGTTCAGAGTTTGCAGTAAGTCCTTCTCATTCGAGAACGCTATGATTATTTCTACATTTACTATTCAGTTGCTAGATAGAGTTAGTTGGATACATGTTCCTTCAACTCCTTATTTAGTTTGGTTAGAGGCTTTCAAACTAGATGTCAGATTGCATATTTAGATATCATTATATTTAGTATTTATGACTTGTTTTGGTATTGTTATACCTTGTTCAGAGATTTTGTTATCAGACGTGTATTCAGTTCGAACCTTATGGCCTTTCATGTTTATGTTTCCACATTTTATGTATATTATGCAGTATACAAGTATAGATATTAGTCATGGGTCAGCTTATGGTCCTTCGGGGTCATGAGCACCGTGTAGCATTCCGGTTCAAAAAATTGGGGTGTTATAAACTTGGTATCAAAGCCTAAGATTCAATAGAGTCCTAGGAAGTCTAAAAGCCGCATCTAGTAGAGTCTTGTACATGTATGTGTTGTGCACCATACTTATGTGTAGGAGGCTATGAGATGTTTTAGGAACAATTTCCCTTCTTTCATGTCTCAAATCATGCTATAGAAAGGTTCTCTAAGAAAACTCATATAGATTCTCATCATGCTTTAGTCATGTCAACTTTACCTTACTTTTAAGGTAACAGAAGTAGTGAAGCTCAACTCCTATAGATAGGGCTTTCTCAAATAGTCCCTACAGATATCTATGGGATTTTCCTCATGCTCAACAGTATCCTATCAGTTCAGTTATGTCCCAAAGATGTACGGATCTTATTCATGATCATGAGAACTCGTTCTCAAACCCAGACTTAGATATGCCAGTAGATCACTTCTCAAAATCCTATGATAGCATATGACTAGAGTTAGAAGTATGAACCCAGGAGTTTGTAGTAGTAGAGTTCGGATAATAATATCCAAATTAAACAGACTATGTATTCATGGGGATAGTTGTGCCAGAATGAATTAAAAGGCTTGAACAGTGTAAGTTAGAAAATTTAAGTTTAGTGACTTGAAATTAAGCATAATGGCGTGGATATGATATTAGTAGTATGTGAGAAAACAAAGGAAGATGATGTGTTTATTAAGGCGAGCATGTGTTGATCAGAGTGTAAGTATGTGATGATGATTACAGTTCAGTTTGGAGATTAGTTTAGTGTTCACAGACTAATGATGCTGGCTTAAATACAAGAGGTAGATGGTAGATCAAGTACCTAAGTCAGGCTCTCAGATTCCAGTAGTAGTACCAGTATGTACAGAAAAGCAGTTAGGGAAGACGATTCCCGACCCATCCTTATCTCAGCGTAAAGCTTCATACTTCAGTTAGCATAATGCCTATGCATGCTTCATGTCTCAGATTCCATGGATATAGCTTATGTTCACATGTATTCCATAGAATTGTGTGTGTTTTCAGTTCCCAGTATAGGAAGTTCAGTTCTAGATCACTCAGTGTTACAAATTATGTTCTATGAACTCAGAAATTCTAGACTCAGGTCATGCAGCTCATGACTCATGTACACGTATCATGCTCCCCAGTATACTCAGTTTAGACCTTTTTTAGAAATCCATGTTATTGATATTCTATTCCTCAAGTTTCAGTCATGAGTCAAGTTCAGTCAGTATCCATTCATGTTTCAGGTTCTCTTGATTTAACCCTTCATGAGCTCTCTTTATGAGAATAGTGTAGTGTTAAGAAATTGCTTAGATGGGAGAGAGTTAATGTTTCATGTTAAGCGTAGATTATTTCGTGCATGTTTTATACAAGGGTGTAGATACAAAGATACACTTGAATATCCTATTAGTATGCAAGCAAAGGGCTAGCTAGAGGTAGTACTTAGAAATTGAAAAAAAATAATTTTTTTTTCTCAAAGTGTGAATGTATATTCAGATCCTTGACTTATGTCAGCCTTTATTGTGCAACTATCATAACTCAGTTTCTATCTCAGTTACAGTTCAACACTCAGTAATTAGTGCTCAGTCTTAGAATTAAGCACTTCAGTATCAATCAAAACCTCAATTTCAGTATTCAGTTATCGAGACCCAGTATTTAGTTCCAGTATGGATCCCAGTAACAGTCTTAAGTTATAGTGTCAGCTTCAGATCTTTATTCAGCTCAGAAATTCAGTTTAGTTTTTGACTTGCTTGACCATAGCATACAGTTATCACCTACTCAACTATAGGTATTCCAATACCTCAGTCTAGGGAATGTTTCTAAATTATTAAATAGGCTTGGTATTGCATTTTCAGAAAATATAGCTTTCATGAAATCCATGATCAGTCACCTCATGTTACTTAGTCAGTCCCTTCTCATATGCATAATACTTTATAGCCTCAGCCGAGCTACTTAGATTAAGTACAATTCAGGCTTGCACACCCAGCATTTAGTTACCAGTTACTCAGTTAATACAATAAGTTAGTCTATTTATGCATTCATGCATCACACTTCAGTTTTAGATCTCAGATAATTAGTCACAATTTCGTACCTAGGTGCCTTGTGCATCACCTCAACTTACTCAATATCTCAGCAAGGTCAGTACAACATCCTTCAAGGGACATAGTGTCCTAAGGGGGAGATATACTATATCCCCCAAACTTTCTTGATTTAGACATGTCATTTTCTTTGATGAATATATCTTGGAGGAAGTGTTACCTATGAGCCAACCCTCTAGCTTCAAAACTCAGTAGTAAGCCATGTATTCAATGGCTCAGTATATCCATGATAAGATACTCTATCCATGTCATACATTAGAGACTCCATTCAGTTCATGTATCATGTTCCAGACTCAGTTATATTCTTATGTCTCCGCTCATGCATATTGAGTAATTAATCTCAGACTCATCGATGTTTTTAGTTCAAGGTAACAGCCTTTCTTGAAGTTACTCATTCTCATGTTCAGATTTCACTAACAAACCTTGTATTCAGATCCACGCTTAGTTTTCAGTTCAAACTTGGTATATTTACCGTTACATGTTCAGTCATATGTTCATAAGTCAGTTCAGTCATGTATTCACACATTGAATTTGCGTGGTCAGCTTATCAGTACTTCGGTCATGCATTCATATATCATGTCAATCATATAATCATGCATCAGATATGCATGGATTCAACTTATTAGTTAAGCATCAGATATGCATTCTCAGTTTGAGAAGCTCAGTTTATCAAAACACTCAGGTCTACATTCATAAATCAGCTACCCATGCATCAGATATCCATCTACACTATGATATGCTCAATATTCAGTCATGTCATCCAAGAAATCATGACCAGTCATTCATTCTATCTATGCGTCATTTTATCTTTTCTCCCCTCTCAAGCAGTCATCATTCGAGGATGAATGTTTCCAATGGGGAGATATTATAATACCCCAAAAAATCTAAACCACTATTAGAGCCATGTACCAAGCTCATTCATATTACATCATGGTTCTTTTATAGTTTTATAAGTAAGTTAGATGTATATTAAGGCTTCAAATAACTCCCAGCTATCAGACGAATCAAAACATTCCTTACCAATTGAATTCTTGAGAAGGATATTGTTATAGTCAACTTCAAACGAGCATGTATCTCATTATACTTGGAATTTTTGAGATCATGACCTATCAACAGATAGATAATTGAATTAGATTTCCAAAGATACCAATTTTTCCTAAATCCGATATCGGAGGAAAGAGTTATTCCTATTTTACTCAAGCAAGTCAGGCTGGGAATAGTGTGACGACATTCGTGGTAGCTTACCACATTTGTGAAGCCCTATCATGAAGGTCGTCAGCCTTAAACTAAACCAGCTCCTAAGTGATGAAATTCATGGTAGCTTACCACATTTGTGATGCCCTATCACTAAGGTCGTCAGCCTTAGAAAGAAACCAGCTCCTAAGTGACGACATTCGTGATAGCTTACCATATTTGTGACGCCCTATCATGAAGGTCGTCATCCTTAGGCAGAATCCAGCTTCTGTGTGATGACATTTTTGAAGAATTGTCATATTTTTGACGACATGTCACAAATGTCGTCAGCCTTTGGTAGAATCCAGCTTCTGTGTGACGATATTTTTGACGGTTTGTCACATTTTTGATGCCATGTCACAAATATCGTCAGACTTAGGTAGAAACCATCAATTTTAGATTGGGTTTTGTATATTGACTACATATTATATCTCAAAGCTTTATTATGTCCTATTGTTATTATTATAGAGTCCTGGGGGTTATGAATACTCAAAATTTAGTGGTGTGCCTAATTTTCAGTATCTACAGAATGATTTCAGTTATACCATGAACAATATCATTCAATCAGTAATATGGTTAGTTGTGAGTCCAATAAAGCTTAGCTCAGTCCAGTTTAGTTCCAGTTTCAATTTACACATTTATAATTACCTCAGAATTTGTATGCACTATTCTTTCAGAATACCATGACTTGAGCTTATCAGTTATTAGTTATCGGTGCATGCACCCCTTAGTAATCTTTGTCAGTTTAATTAGAAGTAGGATTTAGCACTAAGTAAATGCAGAGATGGGGGCTTCCCCATCATATAGGCAGAGTCATTAGTACCAGTCCTCGTATTCTAAAACTACATATCTACTGTACGATACGAGGAGTCACCCGTCAGTTTAGGCTTAACTACCTCTCACGGGTCACCTGTCAGTTTAGGTTTGACATCCTAGTCCTTTGAGATATCTATATAGTGGATCCACACAACCAATATTAGTACCTGTGGCACGGTACTGACAGACTTCCAACTGGGGTTACATGTTGGACCCCTATTAGCTCAGATTAGGGCATGTTAGTTAGTTGATACCTACCACAGTTGCAGTTACAGTATTTAGTACAACATTCAGATTAGTTTTGATAGACCAGAACATTCAGTTATTAGTAATTCAGTTAGAGACTATTTCAAAATCATGTTATACTCTTGGTCTCTCATTCTAAAATAATACAGTTTAATGCATTCATGTTCGATCATCTCATGTTGTTCAATTAGTCCTTATCTCATATTCATATTACTCCACAATTTTTGTCCAGTTATATAGAATAAGTACTATCTAGTCTTACATAACCAGTATTCAGCTATCAGTTATTCAGTTGATCAAATAAGCTTATTATATGTTACTTTTGGTTCTGTAATTTTAGGTATCCGTGCTCACTATAATTATATATTCAGATCCCCGATGTTATGTTAGTTTTCATCACATAGTTCTAGACTCAGTATTCATACAATATTCATATTTTACTGTATCCCAGCTTCAGTTCTACTTATATAAAAAAAGTAAAGTTTTATAGAAACTAAGTGTAGAGATTCACCAGCTTATTATATTATGTTTATTACTCATGTTTTAAGATATTTCAGCTTTCTACTTATTGCATCCTATTGGCGAGTCTACTTACACGTAGCATGCATATTTTATGATTATGTGTGAAAGTAGGTTTACTTATTGCATTCACCCCTGGATACTCAGTACATTCCAAAAGTACCAATCAAAATATACGTCTGTGTGACTACATTGTTTCATAATGCAGGTACCAATTGTGGCCCACACATCATGATTAGTCAATTGCAGTTTCCAACCAACAGTTGATGAGTTCTCTTATTTTGGGAACTCCAGACATTTTTAGTTTATGTATAGTTTATTTATTTTCATGTGTATTAATTAGTGGTAGTTGGAGGCATGTCCCAACTATCTATAGTTAGTATATAGAAGCTTCACAGATGTCAGTCAGTGTCAGTCATGTAATTTCTATTCTTTTCTCAGATTTATCAGATTGTAAAACATTATCAGTCACATAATATTTCAAATTTTCAGTATGATTATGTTTTTGCACAGCAGAACTTATTATTTAATGTATTATAACTCAGTTGCTTAACAGTATGCCAGGGTGTGGCATCCAGGGTGTACTCTCGGGGCATTACAAACTTGTTATCAGAGCACAGAGCTCAAGTGACCTAGGGTGTCTATGAAGCCGTGTCTAGTAGGGTCTTGCAGAATGGTATGGCTACAAATTCTCATCTTGCTCTATTCATGCCATCTCTATATTATTTTTGAGGTAGCAAAAATAGTTGAGCTCGAATACCTATAGATAGAGCTTTCTTAGACAGTCCTCACAGATAGTTATGAGATTGTATCCAGACTTAAAAGTAACCCATCAGTACTTTTAAGTTCTGATGTTCAAAGGACTTTATTCATGTTCATGAAAAATTGTGCACTAGGATAAAATCAGATGTGCTTTCAGACCCCTTCTCAGAATCCTTCTATACAATATGATCTAGATGTAAAAGCATGAATCCAAAAACTTAGTGGTAGTAGAGTTGTGATAGTGTTATCTAGATTGAGTAGATTATGTATTCAAGGGGCTAGTTGTGTGAAGGGTGAATCAGTAGACTTGAAATAGTATATGCAAGAATTTAAGCTTGTTTATTTGAAATCACGTATAATGGTTTGGGTGTGAGTTAAGAGATGTGATATTAGTAGTTTATGAAGAAACCAAACCAGATGATATGTTTAGTGAGAAAAGTATGTGTCGAGAAGAGTGTAAGTATGTGATGATGATTACAAAAGCTAAGAAAGTTAAGGGTAGTACATTCTATGGGATTTTAGTATTTATGTGTAGTATTATACCCCAGATTCTAGAGTAAAGTGATTTTAGTTAGTTTAGAGTTTAGTAAAGCGGTCCACAGACTTAGAGTAATGGCTTAAAGCTAAGGGGGAGATGATAGAACAAGTACCCAAGTCAGAATTTTATATTATAGTAGTGATGCTAGAGTATTGAAGAACATAAGTAAGGAAGGATGATTCCCAACCCATTCTTATTTATGAGTTATATTTCAATCATCATGATATCTACTTATGCCTTACACGTCAGCTCCATGATCATAGTTTATGTTCTTGCACATAATAAAGAATCATGTACTCTCCCAGTTCCTTGTATGAGGAGTTCCAGTTCACTCAGTAGTACGAATCATATTCCATGAAATCATGAACTCCAAACTTAGGTCATGCAGCTCATGACTCATGTACTTATTCTTTATAGTATGTTCAGTTCCAGTACTTATGCTACACTCCTAATGATCAGTGAAATTTAGTTTATGCCATGTGTGTCCTTAGTTTAGACCTCTTTGATGAATCTATTATATTGATACTCTATTCCTCTAGCCTCAGTTACTCTGGCCTTAGTTTAGTGTCAAGTTATGCCTGCTTTAGGTCCCCATGTTCTAACTTTCAGTGACTTCTCCTTATGTCATGATTATTGGAAATTCTATGTGTGTTTCTTGGGTGAGTGCATGAAAGTTTTAAGGGTAGGGGTTAAGATAATATAAGGAAGATGCTTTTGCGTTTGTTTTCCTACAAGTTCATGTGTGGTTATGAAGATAGTCTTGAATGTCATGTTGATGTACATGGGGAATGTATAGTTGAGTATAAGCGTTCAGTATAATTCAGTCTGTATAGTCAACAATCTAGTCTAGCATTCAGACAGAAAAGTTCCTGTAGTCTTCCATCTTTCCTATTCATGTGGTAATTTGTGTCTATGCAAATTTTAAATTCATCTCTATTTATGGATTCGCATCAGATTTGATTCAAGATATTCAGTCATGATTTTGTCCGTAAGTGTCCATGGCATCATCTCAGTCTTTTCATAGTATTTCAGCCAAGTCAGTATCATTCAGGGGATGAAATATCCCAAGGGTGAGATGTATTGTAATACCCCAAGTTTTGATGTCCTTAGCCTTTCATCTTTTTTTCATGAAACAATATCTAGCTTGAAGTAATGGTTACTCATAAGTTGAGTCTCTCATTTCTATCTCAGCCTTATAACCATTCTCATGTCATTGCATGTATTCAGGAAACCCGTTCAGTTCGTATATCATGCTCTGGCTCAATTATGTAATCATGTTTCCAGTCATGTATGTTCAGTATACGATCTCAGCTTTCCCCATATTCTCAATCTAACCATTATCATTCGAGGACAAATGATTCTAAGGGTGAGATAATGTAACACCCCATATTTTTGAGCTAAACTTTGAACCATTGTTCTTACGTATGTAAACTATAATCCCATGATTTAATTTTGAATTCATGTGTCATAAATTTTATACTATTGTGTGAAGTGCTTTCGAAGTGAAAAATCACTTACAATAAAGTTGATCTAAGAGGGTTTGATTCATCCATAGTTTGGCATTTGATTCTACAAGGGTCTATTTTGAACGTACATAAATTTTGATATACATTGAATTTTTCAGCTAAATACCAACCAAACTATAGATAATTTGGTTAGCTTTTCAACTACACCAATTTTGCCTTAATTCGATACTCAAGCGAAAAGTTATGTCCTTTTACTTATGAGGCAGTAATGTCTTGCGATAGGCTTGCTACGCGAGGTCTTTTTCTCATTTATGGGAGGTGCAATGTGAGGTCCATTCTATGTTTCTAGGGGTCGCACCACGAGGGTTATTTACACGAGAAAAAGAGGCCAAGGGGTAATTTAGTCCTTTTCCCTTATCCCCAGCCATCCAAACATAATTTATAACTCAAAAAGGAGCATTATTTGCCCATCTTCTTCAAATCAACTCACGTAAAAACCCTCCCCTTTACCAAGAACAATAATCCAAGATTTCCTTATTAAGAACACAAGGATTCAAGCTTCAATTGAAAGATTTCTTCAAGAATTCATCTAATTAAGTATGTGGGAGTTCATCCATGGGTCCTCTTTCACCCATGGAGCCCAAAACCCTTTTATTTCAATTAATGAATGAATTTTTCGATCATTATGTTATTTTAGATGTTTAAGAGAGATTGAATTTCATGTTTTCATGGTTATTTTAATTAAATTCAGCCCTTGTGTGATTTCATGCAAGATTTTGAATTCCTTATGCCATGAATTTAAGTTTCCCCATGCTTTATTCAAGTGAATTCCATGATAGACCCTAAATTCATGATTATTAGCTACATCCCCATCTTTTAAATTCATGCTTTCCACATGTTTGATGAAATTCCCATATCATGCTAAATCAATTTCAAGATGAATCCCTAAGTTTTGAATTTTTTCATGTAACTCTATTGTTCCCTCATGTTTAAGATATTCTTATGTTCAAGTTATGATATTTACAAGTTTTGATGAAATGCCCATGTCCTATTTTAAGAGAATCTTATGTAAATTCCCCAATTCATGATTTTATTTATGTAATCATGCTATGTTCCCATGTTTAAGATATTCTCATGTTCAAGTTCCTGATTCCCAAGTCTTAGATGAAATGCCCCAATGATTGGGTTTTGAATATTGTCTACATATTATAGCTAAAGCTTTAGTATGTCCTATTGATATTGATACTGAGTCATGGGTGTTATGAATACCCAAAATTTAGATGTGTACCTAGTTTAGTATCTACAGAATGATTTCAGTTATACCATAAGCAATATCATTCTTTCAACAATATGCTTAGTTGTGAGTCCAATTAAGCTTAGCTCAGTCTAATTTCAGTTCCAGCATTAATTTACATATTTATAATTACCTAAGAATCCGTTTGTACTATTATTTTAGGATACCATGACCTGAGCTTATCAGTTATTAGTTATCAGTACATGCACCAGTTAATAATTTGTGTCTGTCCAGTTGGGAGTAGGATTTAACACCGAGCAAATACAGGGATGGCGGCTTCCCATTAGTTAGATAGAGTCATTAGTACCAGTCCCTGTATTCCAGGTAGAGTCGTTAGTACCAGTCCCTGTATTCCAGAACTACGTAGCCAGCATAGGATGTGAGGAGTCATCCATCAGTTTAGGCTTGACTACCTCTCAGGGGTAACTCATCAGCTTAGGCTTGACACCCTAGTCCTCTGGGATGTCAGTATAGTGGATCCACACAACCAATGTTATTACCCGTGGCACGATACTGACACCCTTCTAATTGGGGTTATGAGTTGGACCCTGATTTGATCAGATTGGGGCATGTTGATTAGATGATTCCTCCCAAAGTCTCAGTTACAGTACTCAGTACAACGTCCAGATCAGTTTCGCTCGACCATAGCATTCAATTATCAGTATTTTAGTATTTTGGTTTACAGACTATTTTAAAATCATGTTATAAGCTTGGTATCAAATTCTCAGATAATATAATTTTCATGCATTCATAGATGGTCAACTCATGCTATTTAGTTAGTCATTATCTCATATGTATAGTACTCTAGAGTTTCAGTCCATGTAGTCAGACGAAGTATAGTCTTACTTGACCAGTATTTGGCTATTAGTCATTCAGTTAATCCAATAAGCTTAGTGTATACTACATTGTTTCTGCATTTTTAGGTATTCGTGCCTAGTATAATTGTATATTCAGATCCCCAATTTTGTGTCAATTTCCATCATGTAGTTCCAGACTCAGTATTCATACAATATTCATATTTTACCGTATCCTAGCTTCAGTTCTACTTATATCATAAAAGTAAAGTTTTACAAAAACTAAGTGTAGAGATTCACTAGCTTATCTTACTATGTTTGTTACTCATGTTTTAAGATATTTCAGCTTTCATCTTATTCCATCCTATTAGTGATTCTACTTACACTTAGCATGCATGTTTTATTTACAATGCATGTAGGTACCATTTGTGGCCCATACATCATCATCGGTCAGTTGCAGTTTCCAGCCAGCAGGTGATGAGTGCTCTTGTTTTGGGAACTATTGACAATTTTAGTTCATGTACAACTCATTTATTTGCATATATATTGATTAGTGGTAGTTGGAGTCATGTCCCATCTATCTATTGTCAGTATAGTAGAGGCTTCATAGATGTCAGTCAAAGTCAGTCATGTAATTTTAGTTCTTCCCTCAGATTTATCAGATTGTAAGACTTTATCATTTAGATACTATTTCCGATTTTAAGTATGATTATGTTCCACATAGCAAAACTTGTTATTTAATGTATTATAATTCAGTTTCTTAACAGTATTCCAGTTCATAAGTTAGCTTGGGATAACTTGTGGTTCCAAGCACTGTGTGGCATCCAGGGTGTACTCCCGAGAAATTACATCTCTCCATGCAATTTTCAATGCCCTGCGTGTCTTAGTCGTTGAGGTATCCAAGGATTCATATGGCTTAGCCCACAAGCATCCACCAATATAATGCGGACCATTTCCCACACTTGGCCAAATTTGTCTCTTATAATTAGGACTCGTTGGACTTATTTTATTCACTTTTGGATGTCTTTGGGAGCTTAAGGAGTTTGCTAAACATATTTTTAGGGTTTATATTCTTCAACTATATTTTTTTAATAGATTTAATCATGTATTCAAGTATTTGGATTATGATTATGTCTATTAGTGGCTAAATATCCCCTTTCTGGGGTTAAGGCAAAGAACATGCTTGCTATCATTATGAATTAAGTTTTTTTTGGATTACTTATCATATTTGGTTATTTGATCATCCTTATTTTAACTATTTTGAGGATTCATGACCCTTATAATATATATATATATATATTGTCGACCTTGTGATTTTAGGAGGGGGAATAGGAAGATAGAATATGGGAATGAATAGAGTAACGTTCTTATTCTTTAATAAAATAAGGAATTTGAATTAGAATCTAGGACATGGATCTACCTAGAAACCTTGCTTGGTTCACATGTAGTATGATAGCTATAAGCACTTAATTGGATTATTACATCCCAGCTCAATGATGTAGTTATAATATCCAAGTTTGGTAGATGATTAGAAGTCAGGAGATCATGATAAGAAATTTAACGAATGAAGTTCAATAGTGTAGTATGAGCGTTCGAAGTGCCTTAATCCAGGGCTTTAATCCATTGATTGTCTCAAGTCTTCAATTTATGCACTATTTACTTTACTTTTAGTTTATCAATTTCAAAACTCTTTTGGTTATGCTTACACTATGTTAATCTTAATACTGACTAGACTTTTGATATTTTCTTAATATGAGTCCCTGTAGGATCGATACTTGTCTTGTGAAAAAGGCTACTATATTACTTGGTGAGACCATGTACACTTGCATATGCACATGGGTGCGACACATGCATGATTTTGTATTGCTAATGTAATGCCATATCTTGATCCCATTGTGTCACATTGTTGTTTTTCATAGTTATACATAGTTGGTTTGGAAAGGTTGAAGTATCGTGGTTTGAGCTTAAAGTGTTGGCTGACTACCTTGGATAGCTTAGATCCTCCTAGTTAATCGTCATGTTTTATTTCATTTTGTTTTATTGTGTTGTGTTGCCTGATGACATGCAAAAGTTCTAAGGTTAGAATGTTGATGTGCTATCTAAACATAGCACTTTCAACACTTAAGACTATGAAATTATGCAAGTTTATTAGGATGTTTTGTTAGATATGATGTGTTATGGTTATGTTTTACAGGAAACTAGGTTTTGGATGCAATTCTAAAGCAAAAGAAGAAAAGTGAAGTTTTCGGGTACATACTAATTCAACTTTGGGTGTATGCTACATGCTTAGCGTCTGTGAATAAAGTATGTTGAGAAACAGAGAGTCCAGAGGCTAAGCTCTAACAAAAAGCAAGATCATCAATAGAGTAAGTCAACATGTGGTCCGCATGTTCAACATACGGTCCATATGTAGACTTAGTCTGTACAAAATTGCAAAAATTAAGAGAGTTGAAGATACAGATAGTATGTTCAACATATGGTCCACATGTTGACTAAGTATGTAGCCACTGACTTTATTCTTACTTTTTTATTCGGGATTTGATTTTTAGGGTTTCCATATTCTATAAATACCCTAATGGAATTTTGTATTCAGTTGACACACTCTTTATACTCATAAACATATATTCTAATTCTGAGATCCTTGTTTGGTCTTAGAATTATTTTTTATTGACTTTGGTCTTTAATTAAGTGGAAGCTTTGGGATTTTCAGTTTTTAATTATTGTGTGATTGTTGAATGTTTTCAAATATGAATTCCATTAATTATAACACAAACATGAGCGGCTAATTTTCCTTATCTAGGGTTATGGGAACCCTTGCTACATAATGAAGTAGGGGAAGTGTTCAATCCTTCTACATTATTGTTGTGCATATATTGGGGTTTCCTTCGCTTATATTAATTTCTTAATGGGTGCACAGGTTAGGATCCTTCCTGTATTCACTACTAACCTGAGATGGAGGTAGAGAATGGGGAAACTAAATCATACTAGAGATTTAGGGTTCATTATTGAAATAAGCTTACTTGTACTATCTTCTTCAGCTAGTTAATTCCCATCTAATCAAATTGAGACCAAGAGAAGATA
This sequence comes from Capsicum annuum, assembly GCF_002878395.1. NCBI lineage: Eukaryota > Viridiplantae > Streptophyta > Magnoliopsida > Solanales > Solanaceae > Capsicum > Capsicum annuum. The sequence goes on from NC_061116.1 coordinate 47,349,124, forward strand.
ATTGTAACTGGGGTCCAAGGTAAGGGTTCGTACAGAAACACTCTGAGATCAAGAGGAGATGAGTGAAATTTACCAAATGGTGATGAGAGGCAGTTGGTATACCTATCTTACCAGACTCTACTTGCACAACACTTATATGGTTGGATTAAGCATGAGAAGCTTATTGAGTTAGAAGCTAGACGGAACACAACCTTAGTGTTCATCGCCGACTGAAGTACAACCAAAGTTAATATTAGGTACTTGTTTGATATTTGCTATACAAACCCCCATATACTTTTCCAATTCTTCCCATTGACTGCAACAATTGAGATACACAGTTCCACATATTCTCTTGGGATTCGACCACAAACTTTGTTGTGTTACTATTTTTGATAAAGACCATATAATCTTTAGATTGAAGGTATAGCTTGGGTGTGATCACTCAGTAATATCAAAAAAAGACTTACCCTGAAGTCACTAAATTTTGTGTATCCCTTCAAAGCATCGAACCCACTCATATTCTGTAGACAGAATCATAGAGGCATGATTGTCTAACTCATAAAATCTTGCCACATACTTTGCTGTACACATAGAACCCTGTCTGAAAGAAGAAAACTCATCCCAAAGATGCTAGCGCATCCTAAGAGGCATATACTTCACTAAGAAATCCTTAGAGAATTGAGTCCAAGTCACCGATAGAGATCCAGGTGGCTTAGAATCAAGATGACCTCTTCCACGCTACCGTGTCTAGATGATAAGAAACAAAGTCCACCCCCTGTGACTCGACCAATCCTAAATTTTGTAACCTCTTTTCACAATTGAATATGAACTTATAAGCATCCTCGTCTGGGGTCCCGACAAACCTGGGTGGAGTCAATCTAAAAAATATGCCCAAACCTTCCGCTCCCCCATAGAGATTACTGGTTAGGCTATTCTGATTATAGGACTATCGATGCTGGAAAAACCTCTGCCCTTGGTGCCGCTGATGCAGGTTCTTCCCCTAAATCAACACCACTCTGTGTTGTTGGTTGGGATCCCTCATTTGGAGGACCTCTAACTAACCCAATAACTGAACCAACAAATACCAAAAGATTGAAGAAAATACAAACTCGAAAGGAGTTCAGGCTACCCCTTAGCCAACCTGCTTCGATGTGGAAAAATACCTGAAGTTGTCTTAGTCTTAATAGCTATGATAGGATTAGGTGATGGATACCTGGCCTAGTCTCGAATTGAGGGTGCTGCTCTATCCTAACCCCATCTTCCAGTTTAACCTCAACCCCTAACCAAAACTCTAGTAGCAAGCTCGGGGTCCTAATCCCCAAATCCCATATCTCACATCCTAGCCATCTGTGTAAAGAGTGCACCAATAGAAATTAAGAAAAACTCAGACCCAAAGAACCAAAATAGTTAAACAAAATGATATTTTTCCCAAGAAATACTCTGTAGGCTCCTGAAGATAGGATATAAATATCTTCATAGTAACCAAAGGACTCTACTAAATATCGGCTCTAGTACCAACAATACTAGTGAAACATAGACTCTAATACCAAGTAGCCACAACACAATTTCACAAGTGATAATGGTGCCTACCTTATCCCACCAGTAGTTAAGCCAAGACATAGCCCAGAACGATAGGTAATGGGATAACAGGAAAAAACCAAGAAAAATAGATATAAATGATTATATTAGTAATAATAAGCAAAAACAGAAGCAGAACATATAAAATATATAGAAAATAAGAGAAGAAAGAGGTCCAAAATATACAAATGAATCCGTCTCATGACATAGTAAGGCCGGTACTAGAACTACTACTAAAAGATCCCAAAAGTACTTGACAGAATCCTAAACACACATTATATACAAGTATTCTTGAGTACAAAAGACTAAATTGGAATATATGGAGGATCAACTTCGGATGATAGTAAGCTCACCATGCTTTGGATCATTACTAGAAAATGGGAATTATATTAACATTGATTGCTAGTACTCAAATTTGCATCAGGAAAACTATGCAGAAGTGTAGTGTGAGTACCAAAGCAATGGGTACTTAGTAGGAATCATCAGTCAACTGAGTTAAATATAGGATAAGTATAACTAAAATATGAGGGTGTAGCCTAAGTTAACAGTGAATAGGGATAAAAAGGTAAACAGTCACCATAATATGGAAATGCAATAAAGGAATAATTAAAACCAATACGTGAATTTAAGTAATGTAGTAAGGAGAAGGAAATGCAAACATAACCTAATGGCCACCATAAGCCTGCCAAGCACACTAAAGCAGACAATTAACAAAACTTTGCCCCACAAGCCGATGGGACAAACAAGAAGTAAATTAAAGAAAAGCATAAATAATTTGTAACTGAACCAACCTCAAATAAACTATGTAACCATCCAGATATGCTCTAGGATTGAACTGACATCAATGGATAATAACGAGAAGCCAGATATCAGGCTCAAATCGGTAGTGGTAGGTAATAACAAGAGGCCATATATCGCATTCAAACTAGAAAAGTGGATAGTAACAAGAGGCCACATATATGATATACAACAAAACTCATAATCAGATGCCAGACCCGAATCATAACTCAAAGGAACCACAACTCCCAAATAAAAAGAAATCACTAATAGAACTCCCAGATCATATCATAACCAAATGTCCGACTCAACCCGAAACATATTGTAAGCATACTCAACTAAAAAATTAAAATCCAAACCATAGTGTAACCGATGCCAAAGTGGTGCCAAAACTCATAATAAATAACAAAAATAAAGTATATGTTGCCCTAAATTGTAAATGAAATACATTTAGATAAATGTTTGCATAACTTAGTTAAAAGGGATGAATCCAAGGTTTTTCAACTTAATACCGCATTCTAAGTCCATAAATATGACATAAAATTAAAAGATAACGAGACCAATAATTACTAAATGGGGTTCTAACCAGATAAATAAGGCATGGGATATTTCAAATGATTCACAATCTATAACTACCAACCACAACTAGCATAATATCATACAATTATCATAATAAGCAAAATCTAAATATAGGGTAAGCCTAACCTACCTGGACGCCAAAGCTTAAAACTCTGCAAGAAGCTTCTAAATAGTGCCCTAGTAGAACCCGAGCATGAATCACTTTATGCGGATAATTCTTTTTTCTTTGATAACCAATTATGATTCCAAAAAGAATTTCACATAAAAAATTCTGTTATATATACTACCAAATATATATATTTATAACAATATGTGTATAGTAGCTCTGTAAGAGTAAAATGTGATATATAAGGGAAAATACATTTATACATATACATACGTTTGGCGCTTCGAGGCTGTCTTCGACTCATAGAATAAGGAAGCCCACTTTTTTTTCTCTTTCAGACAAGAAATATATATATATTTATATATAAACACACATATTTATATAAATGGTAGGTGACATTGTCCAATAACTTTTCACCACCCGAGGCTATCCCCTAGTCATAACACGGTGCTTAAGGCTAGAAGTGACCCCAAGCCAACCCATGATTTGGTACCTACTGTTAGCACAGAATAATACAATAATGAAACATCATATGAGAAATCTAGACTAATAAAAGTTTTCTAAGATATAAAACTAAAGAAAATTCCAACATGTCTGAATTATGGAATAAATAAAAAACAAGTCTAAATATCTGAATATTTAAATATCTAATCTGAAAGCCTCTAAGACGTGTAGAGTTGATGGGAACCCCCCCTCCCCAACTAACTTTGATTGATTGAAATGAAGGAAATACTAAAGGTAACTAAACATAACTTGTCCTTGATGGATGAAGACTTACCACTACAGCTGCTGAAGGGCACTAAGCTTACTAAGGGAGATCCAGGAACTGAGCATCTAAACCTATATTGTAAAATCAATATAGCGAAAAAAATAGTGTGCGGTCAGTACTTGCCAACTAACTCTCACTAACTAAAAAGAAAGAATACTAAAAGTAATTGAACATAACTTGTCCTCGATGGATGGGGAGTCACCACTACTGCTGCTGAAAGGCATTGATGGTGACCTCCAATATACATCTCCTCTCAGAAGATGATACATTCACTGCCAAATATACTAACCCAAAAAAGTTTAGGGTTGAATCCCAAGGGAATACGTAGAAGCGTGGCTCTCAGTTGTTGTAATCAATGGGTGGAACTAGAAAAGTAAATGGGGGGGGGGTTGAGCCTCAATATCGAACTAGTAGCAAATACCAACTTTAGTTGTAATGAGTCATAGGTGAATACTAAGATTGTGTTCCCCTGGCTTCTTAACACTGTAGGATTATCGTGATATGTTGAACCAACTCGATACATTACATGCAGAATTGATAAGTTATGTACCTTGTACAATCTTTTGGACGAGCAGAACAATTTTACTATTTACCTTTTGAGTCTCTGGATGTCACCTTAACAACTCTTATCTTGATCCCAGTTAACTTTTACCTTTTGAGTCTTTAGTTATTAGATGAAATATAACCATCTTACATAGATAAAACCTAGTAGCATGGATCGATAGTTAAAATCCAAATTACTATTGTCATTATCTTTTCCTAGTCACACCTCCTTCTTTGGAGTAAGTAGCAATAATCTAGGAGGGATCCTAATATTTCCAACCTCTAGAATAACTATTAATCAAAAACCATTATCACTTCCCCTACTTCGTCAATCCGATAGGGTTCCCATAACCCAATCTAAGGGTTTTTAGCCTCTCATGCTTGCGATGTAATCAACCACATTCATGATTGAAAGCATAAGATGAAAACACAACAAGAAGAAGTATAAAACCCAATACCATAACTAAATTAATCAACCAAAGTCAATACAAGAGAATCCCACGATCAAAATCTAATATTGGAATAAAAATATGTTTGTGAATATCAAATGTTTGTAACTCTTACTAAAAAACACATAAAAGGTATTCATAGTACATGTCAAAACCCTAAAACCAAATGCCAAATTAAATAGAAGAAAACTGGGTCGGTGGCCACTTATGGTTGGTAATTACGCCCTGTCCCTGGGAGCAAGTAGCATTTGCAGTCAGCAAGGAGCGCGAAAATGGCAACCACAAGTGCTAGACCAGAATTTTCCTGCAAGTCATCTCTTAGGATTTTTGACTTCTAGCACTTGCTTTACCCACATCTAGTCCATAAGTGCTACTTGTGGTCCACATGATGACTTAACAAGTGCCGGGAGTCATCTTTTCTGCTCTTCTTCAATTCCCACACACGATTTTATCACGAACAAGCCAAAAAGTGTTCCAAACATCCATAATTTCTCCAATAAATAAATAAAAACACCTGTTTCATCTTTTTCAAAAACATAGCATCCAAAACATGATTTCCTACAAAACATAACCAAAACACATCATATCTAACAAAACAACCTTAGAAACTTGCATATTATCCTGGTTTTAAGCATCGAAAGTGATATATTCTATAACATATCAACACCCTCAACTTATAATATTTTCATATCCTTAGGTAAAAAAACACAACAAAACAAAAATTACTCTTAACTAGAGAATCTAAGTTATTCAAGGCAGTCTATAAACACTTTAATCTCAGAATGCAACACCCCCTCAAATCTAACTTTTCCAAGCCAATTTTTTATGAATATGAAGCACAATAATATGACGCAATTGGATCAAGGCATGACAATACATTAGCATCAAACAACCACATATATGTACAAGTTACACTATCCGAAAAAAGCAATTAGCTAGCAATATGACTCAAGTACCCTAACGACTAACATGTCCCACTCACTTCTATGAAATAATGTTTGTCAATGCAGGGACAGTCAAGAGATACTCACACTCAGAAGAGAATTTCCAATCAATGTGTATTAAATACCAAAGGCTTGCCCTTATTTTCTTTACCTTAGTATTAAGACAGTCAAGTTAGGATCACTATAGGACTTCTCTTGGCTCGTAATGTAGGCTTGGGGGATGGTATTGTACATATGGACATATCAAGTGACTAATCCTCCTTAGCACTACACTAACCTTGGGGTCTCACTTACAAGACTTTTTTTCACTTTATTTCCACCCTTATTTCTCCGTTTTTATTTTATTGCACCTTCATGTTGGGCATGGTATTTTATTCTTTCTTTTTAAATTTTGCACAATTTTTTCTTTTCTCTTTTTTCTTTATCTCTTTCTTTTGCTACCAAACCTAGCCCTACTAACTTTTTCTCTTATTTTACCCTTTTGCACACCCATTTTACACTACACAACCCTATGATAGCCACTCTCAACTTTGGCATTTTCCTGAGTTAAGGTGCACACTGTCCAAGAAGGATTAGGGCCAAAATAGGTTTATTATAATAGAAATAAGAAGGGGAATAGTAAAACAAGAAAAATAGTTTGTAAGGCTCAAATAGGGATCAAGAGATACTATTTCACATAGTGAAGGTCATTTAGGCTAAAAGTGGACTAAAATAAAAAATGACCTATGATCTTTTCCTAACCGACTATCCTTCAACCTAGGAAAGACTAACGACACAAGTTCTAAATTCAACACACAAAGAAAACTAAGTAACATCTCAAATAAACATAGCACAAAGTCAATATTACAAGCTACCACTTATTTAGTTCATGCAACTTATACCAAGTGATTATCATGTCCCTAATCGTAATGCAATAACAAAATCCACAATGTTCACACACTTTGAAAAAATAATTTTTTTTAAGTATTATCATTTTTCTCAAAAATATAAAAGAACATGATAACTTCCCTAAATACTTAAGAATCTCCTAATTACACAAAAACAAAACACGATATGAAACAAAAAACAACACGACACAAATTAACCTAGATATGCCGATTCTACAACTATACTGTGGTCGACAAAAAAAGAAGAACGACAACAAAATCTCGTGGTGACATAGTATTCCCACCTCTAACTAAAATTTGTGCAGTGTTCTCAATGCGTTTAAAAAGGTAAAACGAAGGGACATGAGAACATACCTTGGATTTACTAAGCATCCATGTACCTTAGATTGACTCCTAAGCAGTGCTTGATTTACTATCGCGGCATGACTCAGTCGTCAGCTACTCAAACTCCTCCAAGGTCTATCTCAGCACAAACTCTTACTTCTCCAGGTTTCCTATGTAGTGCTTTAACCGCTGCCCATTTACCTATAAAAGGTCGACACCATCATGCTTTATTTCAATAGAACTATGTAGGAATACCTTACCCATAGTGAATGGTTCAGTGAACCTACATTTTAACTTGCCAGGATATAAGCGTAGTCTTGAATTATACAACAAAACCAAATCACCGAGTTTAAATATTCTTTTCTCAATTTTCCTATTATGATAAAACTTCATTATTTATTTGTATATAGATCACCTCTCAAAGAACGGAGATAGAATTCATCCAACTCATTCACCTTGCTCAACCTTAAGTTTGCTACATCACACCACTCAAAACTTAGCCTTTTCAACACCCATAGTTCCTTATGCTCAAGCTCTATTGGTAAATTAAAATCCTTGACGTATATAAGCTAATATGGAGAGACACCTATAGAGGTCTTATAGGCTGTTTGGTAGGCTCATAATGCATCATCTAACTTTCTAGACTAGTAAGTCCTATTGGCATTCATATTCTTCTCTAATATGGACTTTATCTATCTACTGGAGACTTCTACTTGCCCACTAGTCTGAGGATGGTAAGGTGTTACCACCATATGTGTTACCCCATAACTATCAAGCAGAGCTTTGAACAAGATGATACATAAGTGAGACCCACCATCACTGATAATTATACGTGGAGTGGAAAATCAAGAAAAAATATTTTTCTTCAAAAAGGCGGTGACTCCTCTACCTTTATTGTCTGGATGCACAACTTCCTCCACTAATTTTGACACATAGTCAACCGCTACCAGAATGTATCTCATGCCTTAAAAATTCACAAATTGACCCATGAAATTAATCCCCTATACATCAGTTAAGTCCAACTCTAGGATTAGTGTCCTGGAAAGTTTCTGGCGCTGTGAAATCATGAGCATCCTTATAAATTAAAATCTAGTAAAACTCACATTGTAGGATTTTGTGGGCTGTCCATGTGCCACTGTGGTGAGCCCCAACTAGTGATGAGTAACAAGCTTTTATAATGCTCATTATCACCATCTCTGGAATACATCTCTAAATCATACCAACAACATAGATCATAAACATATATGGCTCATTCTAGAAGAACTTCCTTACTTCATGCATAAATCTTCTTCATTGCTGGAAGAATAGGTCTTCTAGGACAAGATCGATTGCCAAATAGTTAGAAAAATCAGCAAACCAAGAAATCAGATCATGAGATGCCGCCAACACTTGTTTATCAAGAAAAGCATCATCTATCACGAGATCATCCCCTAATTTCTATATGGTCTCATCTTCAAGTCTGGACAAGTGGCTTGTAACCTGATTTTCTTTCCCTTTTGGTCCTGTTCTTCAAACTCAAACTATTGCAGTAAGTGAACACAACAAATCAAACTTGGTTTGGAATTTTTCATTGACATCAAGTATCTCAAGGTTGCATGGTCAGTGTGCACCATGAGAGTTTTTCCAATCGAATATGACTAAAAATTTTTGAAAGAAAAAACCACTGCAAGCAGCTCTTATTCGGTAACTGTATAATTTTTTTTGTTGGATTTAAAGCTTTGCAGCATAGTAGATGGGATGTAGTATATTTTATATTATTTTTCTTAAAATAGCTCCCAAGTATACTCCACTTGCATCATACATTACCTCAAAAGGTGCTGACCAGTTTGGAAATATAATGATAGGCACCAAAATCAACTACTCCCTCTGGCATTTGAAAGCCTTGAGGAAAGCATCATCAAACACAAATTTCACCTTTTTGTTTAAAACCTTGCACAAAGGATTTAAAATTTTAGAGAAGTCGTTGATGAATCTTCTATAAAATCCAGCATGACCCAAAAAGCTTTGTATGCCTCAAACTGATACTGGTGGTGGCAATTTGTCAATTACCTCAATCATCACTTTGTCCACCTCAATACTATGTTGGAAGATTTTGTTCCCTAGTATGATACCTTCTTTCATCATGAAGTGGAATTTTTCTAGTTTAGCACCAAACACTTTCACAGCTCTGCAGTGCACTTGCCAAATTAACCAACCAATTATATAATGCATCCCCAACCATTAAAAAGTCATTCATGGATACTTTAATTGTGTCTTCCATAATGTCAGAGAATACGTCCATCATATATCTATGAAATATGGCAGGCACATTACATAACCTGAATTGCATTCTCTTGAATGCAAAGGTCCCATAGGGAAAAGTTAAAGTAATAATTTCTTGGTCTTCAGGAGCAATCATGATTTTATAATGCCCATCAATAAAACAATACCAACCCCTGCCTATTAGCCTATCCAACATCTGATCCATGAATGACATAAGAAGTGGTGCTTTTGTGTCTACTTGTTCAACTTTCTGTAATCCATGCATATTTTCCAACTGGTCTGTAATACCCCAAAAAATCCAAACCAATATTAGAACCATGTACCAAGCTCATGCATAGTACATCATGATTATTTTATAGTTTTATGATTAAGTTGTATATTAAGGCTTCAAATGACTCCCAACTATTAGACGAATCAAAATAATTCTTACCGATTGAATTCTTGAGAAGGATATTGGTATAGTGAACTTCAAACGAGCATATATCTCATTATACTTTGAATTTTTGAGATCATCACCTATAAATAGATATATAATTGAATTAGATTTCCAACGATACCAATTTTTCCTAAATTCGATATTGAACCAAAGAGTTATTTCTATTTACTCCAGCATGTTAGGCTGCAAATAGTGTGACGACATTTGTGGTAGCTTACAACATTTTTGATGCCCTAACACAATGGTCATCAGCCTAAGGTAGAAACCAGCTCCTAAGTGACGACATTCATGGTAGCTTACCATATTTGTGATGCCCTACCATGAAGGTTGTCAGCCTTAGGCAGAAACCAGCTCTTAAGTGACGACATTCGTGGTAGCTTACCACATTTGTGACGCCCTTCCATAAAGGTCATTATCCTTAGGCAGAAACTAGCTCCTAAGTGATGAAATTCACGGTAGATTACCATATTTGTGATGCCTTACCATGAAGGTCGTCAACCTTAGGCAGAAACCAGCTCCTAAGTGATGATATTCGTGGTAGCCTACCACATTTGTGATGCCCTACCACGAAGGTCGTCAGACTTAGGTAGAAACCATCAATTCCAGCTCCTGTGTGACAATATTTTTGATGGCTTACCATATTTTTGATACCTTGTCACCAATGTCATCAGCTATTATTTTCAGTAACTGAGAATTTATTTCATAAGGGTATTTTAGTCTTTTTTCTTCACTTTCCATGACTTATAACCCCCAAGGAATGTATTATATTCCATTCTCTTTAGTTAAAATTCCTCAAAAATCTCTCTTATGCACTTTTAACCACAAGATTAGGGTTTTCTCTCAAGATCATCTCCTCAGGAACAAGAACATTCTTTCCCAAAGGGGTTAAACCCTAGTCAAGAAAAATCAAGGGCAAGCCTAAGGATTTCTTCAGGAATCTTCAGAAACATTAGATCTATTTCAAGATCAAGCTTTAAGGTATACATGTGTTCATTCATGGACTCCTTTCGTCCATGAAGTTCAAGAACCCTTCTCTAAAACTATATATTATGGTTTTCATGTTATGAATGGATTGTTGATCATGTTTATGTGTTGAATGATGCCAAGATAGAATATTTAAGTGTTATTATGAATCTATGACATCATATGAGTTGATAACATGTAAGTTTGATTATTTATGATGAGTAATTGTATGATTTATGCCTATGCCTAAGTTGTGCATGTAAGGTGTTTGATAAAATACCTAAGAGACAAGAAATCATGCATTATAGCTAAATTGTGACCAAGGGAAGGATTCATGATAGGCATCTATGATTCAATGTCATCCACGTGAACACTGTTGGATTACTCATGAAATAGTCTTATGGAATTATGCTATGCTTACTTGCAAAACCCACTCATGCACAAGATATAGAATACCCATGTACTTCATAAAATTCCCCAAGTTATGATATTATGGATTGTGGTTGTAATATGTAATGAGCATGCTATTGAAAGCTATGCAAGTATATACATGTTGTATGAAATTCCCTTCCATGAAATAGATTGTTGAGAACCATGCTTAGTATGAAATTCCTTATTTATGATATTGTGGATTATGGACTCTACTCTTATGATCAAGAAAGTTAAGTTGTGTCAGTTTCCTTCCATCGAGTCCTGGGGGTACTTGTACCCAAAAAATATAGCTGTGTGCCTAGAGCCATGTCATGTTTTCACGATACTCTCAGTCAAGCCATGATCTATAGAAATCAGTCAGTCATGTGACTCATGAAGACTCAGTAATCTCAGTAGTTCAATATTCTCAGTAATCTCAGTGATCAGTAACCTCAGTAATCAAAGTAAATCTCAATAACTTTAGTACTCTTAATCAGTCCTCAGAACTCACTATATTTCATCCGTCATCAGAATCTAATAAACTCAGTTTTTGCTTTGCTAAATAATACCACTATTTTTAGTTCAGTTAATCAGTATCAGTTCAGAAAATTAGTTCAGTTAAGTTATTTAGTTTAGTCCAGTTATTAAGTTCAGTATCTTGCTAATGGGAGTAGGATTCAGCACCGAGCGAACCTAGGGATGGACGCTCACCTGCTAGAATAGGACTGAGATCCCTAGAAGAAATCCCTAAGTTCCAAACCTACATTGCCAGCGTAGGTATGAGACATCACCTATTAGATAGAACTGACATACTCAGGGGTCACTCGTTAGCACATTTATATGTATAGGACTGATCCCAGGAGTCACCCGCTAGATTAGGATTGACTCCACAACAGATGTCTTTACTAGTGGTGTAGTATGACACCCTTCCAGTCAGGGTAGAGATTGGACACCATTCAGCTTAGCTTGGGGCATGTCGGTTAGATGAACACATCCCATAGTTTCAGTTACAGATTTAGGACTGTCAGATACAATCAACTCTGTTTAGTAGTACAGATTCAGTACTATTATAGACAATCAATCCTTATCATTATAAATAGACTTCAAGATCACCTATTAGACATGACTGATCTCAACTATAGTTAAATAGTATTAGAATTATCAGATTTAAAGATCACCCGCTAGATAGGACTGATCTCAAATTTAGTTACTCTATATAAAACAGAACTCAGATAGTTCCATCAGAACTTAGACTGTCAGATATAGTTACACAATATCAGTTACATCGGTTAGGTCGATCATCACAGTTTTATCAGTTATATTAGTTTTTTGAACTCATGTATCAGTCATATCAATTATCAGAATTCATGATATCAGTATTCAGCTTCGGAACTGTCAGACACAGTCAACCAGACCAGTTCTTCATAATTCAAACTATCAGAAATAGTCATTCATCTATTCAGTATCTCTGTATCAGTACACTCATGTTGTCAGTATTCATACTCAGTAATCAATATCACCACGAGTTTAGTTACAGTTATATATGCATGCATGTATTCTCACATTCATATTAGTCAGCATTGTTCATGCATATAATCCTTTTCATTTAGCCTACCTCACTCAAATACTCAGTACATTCAGAAGTACTGACATATTTGTGCTATGGTGCTTCTCTTATGTTAAACCATAGGTTCAGAGGCACGAACTCCAGATCAGCAGTAGAATTCTATTGTTCAGAGTTTGCAGTGAGTCCTTATTCAAGGACGATATGATTATTGCTATATTTAATATTCAGTTGCTAAATGTAGTTAGTTGGAGACATGTTCCTTCAACTCCTTATTCAGTTCAGTTAGAGACTTTCAGAATAGATGTCATATTAGATATTCAGATTTCATTATTTTTAGTATTTATGACTTGTTTTGGTATTGTTATACCTTTTTTAGACATTTTATTATCGGACGTTTATTCAGTTAGAACCTTATGGCCTTTCATTCAGTTAGAACCTTATGGCCTTTCATGTTCATGTTTCCGTATTTTATGATATATTATGCAGTATACAGGTACAGATATCAGTCATAGGTTAGCTTGTGGTCCTTCGGGATCATGAGCACCATGTAGCATTCCAGTTCAGAAAATTGGGGTATTACATGGTCACTAGCCCCATTGGTAATAATTCATTCTTTTTATTTGGAACCACTTTGATTACCCCTTTGTTTGGCATGCTTTGAATTGGTTTTACCCACTTGCTGTCCGCAATGGGTAAAACAATCCCATCATCTAACTACTTGATTATCTATTTTTTACTACATCTTGCAGAGGAGGATTCAGTCGTCTTTGTTGCTCGATATTGGAAATGTTGTCTGGCTCATGCTGATTTTTATGTGTGCATAACCCTAGTAGTATCCCCATAATGTCTCTAATGGTCCACCCGATAGTTCTCTTGAATTTCTTCAATACTGATGTCAAAGCTTCCACTTGTGCTTCTGCCAAATCTAACTCAATGATCACTAGTAAGGTTTTTTTTGGCCCCTAAGAATGCATACTACAAATGTGATGGGAGGGCCTTCAATTCTAATATTGGTGGCTCCTTAATAGATGGTTCTTTAGGAGGTGTAATTATGTTGTTCAAGTCAAGAACTAGCTTCTTAGGGGCATATTAGTAAGAATCTATTCCATGTAGGGCATGAACCAACTCATCATATTCATCTATCCCATCACTCTAAAAGTTTGTGATCACTGCCGCTAATGCTTTTACTCCTAATCTCTCCTCAATAAGTACATCCAATACAACCATATCATCATCTACCACATCAATCACTACTACCATACTCATATCATTTGGCTGTGGGACTTTCATGCATATATTTAACATTATTTGCTCACTGTTCCATTTAAAGATGATCTCCTCTAGGTCCATATCAATCAACACCCAACCAGTGAAAAAAAAGGGTCTACCCAAGATAATCGAGAGTGAGCATCCACTTCACAATCTAAAATCATAAAATCTACTGGGTAAGTGAATGATGCCACCCTCACTTCTACCTTGTGCGCAATACCCATTGGCTCTTTTATAAATGAATTTCCATTAACAGCTTTGTAGATGTAGGCTTAAGTTCTACTAACCTCAACACCTTGTACATACCATTAACATTACATTTATTCCTTCTCCTGAATCATATAAAGCTTGATTAAAACTATAAGGCTCAATAAAATATGGGATGGTTACTACACCTGTGTTCCCTTTCTTTTCTTCCAATGGTGCATGAAAATTCATGCTAAACTACTGCACTATATCTTGGAGCACTTCTGCAACCCAGTCTTCATCTTCATCACTCTTAAAATTATCATCACTATAAGTTGGCTTCCCAAATTCAACTTTGGGTGGCTCATTCACAACAATATTGTTTTTCTTTGGCTCATTAGTAGTTGGCAAAAAATGCTAATCAGGCGGGTAATCACCCCAGAGGCAATAGCCATACAATAAACTAGTGTCGGAGGATTCTACATAGTGTCACAAAAAAGGGCACTTGTATGTCATTGGGCCAATATGGTAGAGATTCTCCCATACTGCTGCTCAAACTATTTAATAAAAACTGAATATAACTCACCCTTCTAGGTAAATCCTAAAATATCAGCCTTGAGTTCTTTAAGGAAAGTTTCCTGGCTCTCTTGGCAATTCATTGGTTTAGTTAACATCTCTTATATTCACGATGGCATAACTTGTCTGCTAGGTGGAATGTATTTTTCTCTATCATCATAGTTCCGACATTGATTCCCTTTCCCTTGGGCTGAAAAACATGCCAACTGACGATCTACATACTTTTCCTATTCCTTTAACTTAGACTCATGTACCATAGGAACTACACCTTGTGCCCTTAATGTATTAACCTTTGAAAAATTTATTGTTTAAAATTGTATGGCTAACTCACCAATATCTATCCTCAATAGTGAAATATCTTGATCTACAACATCATTGGCTACTCTCCGTTCACCAGAAGCTCCAATCGCATAAATGTTAAAACCTCTTTCATCATTCTAAATTTGCCACTCTTGATTATTTATTGAGATCTTATCCACAATACTTGAAGCCATCTTCCATCGTAATCTCATGAAGGCTCCTCTGGAGATAGTGTTTGCCATTGCTTTAGAACTAATATTCAGGGCTCTATAGAAGATCTCTAACAATCTTGTCCCTAAAATTCGGTGGTTGGGCACCATGCTAAGTTTCTTCTTAAGCCTGAACTATGCCTCATACATAGATTCTGACTGCAAAAGCCTAAAATTTTAAATATCATCCTTGAGATTCAATACCCTAGATGGAGGAAAGACCTTGTTCAAGAATTGTTTGTGAAACTCTTCCCATCTAGTGATAGATTCTTTTTGAAGTTCTTGTATCCATAAAAATACTTCCCAATAAGCAAGAAGGGAAACAATCTTAGTCTTAGTGCCTCATGATCTACCCCTAGAATGGTGTATGATGTGCAGATCCCTATAAAATTTAACAAATATGTATTTGCATCAATTGTAGGAAACCCTGCAAACATGCCCTTCGAGTATAAAGAGCTAAATCATAGTACTAGAAATGTCGACCTTGACCTCAAGGGGCAAAATAGAAGGAATTATTGCTCCAGTATCTTCCAGCTCAATATATCCCATATCTTATTTATCATCTTTATACTACTGAAGATACTGATATGTTGGGATCACTTAAGGTCGTTCTCCTCTGACTCTATTCTGATTTTCACTGAGTATTGCTCAGCGGTTTATTGTCTATCTTTGCTCAGCTAACTCTTCCTTCTGAACTATGCATTGAGCGTCTTCTACTACCCACTACTTATTTTCATCTTGAACAAAACTCTCACCAGTCTATTGATCAATAATGTACGAATCTCTTTTAAGAAGAGGGGGAGTCAAATCATCTCTTTTCATCCTTGTTATCCTACTAGGTATTCGTAGGATCCTCTCTAAATTCAGATTTAATAGGAGCAAGGGATTACCTCTACTCCGAGTGCTAGTCATACACCAATGTATGACCAAGTAAGAACAAACAAAGAAAACCCAAGAACTACACCAACTCCAAATCATAAATAAAAACTTTATTCCCCTGCAACGGTGCCAAAATTTAGTGACATCCAAGCTACATCTCCTCTCAAAAGATAATATGATTATTCCCAATATAGTAACCCAACAAATTTTAGGGTTAAATCCCAAGGGAATACATGGAATCATGGCTCTCAGTTGTTGTAATCAATGTGCAGAATTGGAAAAGCAAATGGGCATTTTGAGTATCAATACTGAACTAGTAAAAAATACAAACTTTGGTTGTAATAAGTCAAAGGTGAACACTAAGATTGTGTTCCCCCTAGATTCTCAACTCTGTAGGGTTATAGTGCTATGTTAAACCATTCTAATACCTTACATGCAGAATCGATAAGTTATGTGCTTTCTACAATCTTTTGGACAAGCAGAAGGATTTCACCTTTTACCTTTTGAGTCTAAGGATGCGCCTTACTAACCCTTATCTTAATCGCAGTTAACTATTACCTTTTGAGCCTCTAGTTATTAGATAAAATATAACCATCTTATGTAGATAAAACCTAGTAGCATGGATCGATAGGTAAAAATCCAAATTACTGTTCTCATTATCTTTCCCTATTCACACTCCTCTTTTGGAGTAGGGTGCAACAATCTAGGTAGGATCCTAATGTTTGCAACCACTAGAATATCTATTAAAGTAAATATAATACAATGTATGTATGAGTATCGATTTATAACAACAATAACAATTACCCTACTTTCTTAATTTGCTAGGGTTCCCACAACCCCAGCTAAGGGTTTTTAGCCTCTCATGCTTATGAAAAAATCAACAACATTCATGATTGAAATCATATGATGAAATCACAATAAGAAGAAGTAGAAAACCCAAAACTGTAACTAAATTAATCAACCAAAGTCAATATAAAAGGATCCCAAGATCAAAATCTAATCATTGAATCACAATATGTTTGTGAATATCAAAAGTGTGTAAATCCTACTAAAAATAAATAAAGTGTAGTTATTGTACATGAGGAAACCCTAAAACCAAAGCATGAATGAAATAGGAGAAAACAGGGTCAGTGGCCACTTATGGTAACTACTTGCTCCCTGTCCTTAGATGTAAACGGTACTTGCATTCACTAGGGAGTGTGAAAGTGGCTACCGTAAGTGCCATACCAGAATATTCCTTCAAGTTAGCCCTTAGGATTTTGGACTTCTGGCACTTAATTTGCCCACATGCAGTTTATAAGTGCTAGTTTTAGACCACATGTTGACTTACCAAGTGTCGAGAGTCATCTTTTCAGCTCTTCTTCAATTCCCGCACTTGGTTTGATCATGAATAAGCCAAAAATTATCCCGAACATCCATAATATCTCAATAAGTAGTCAAAACACCTTTTTCATCTTTTCCTTGAACTTAGCATCCAAAATAAGATTTACTGCAAAACATACCCAAAACTCATCATATCTAACAAAATAACCTCAGAAAGTTGCATATTTTCCTCGTTTTAAGTGTTGAAAGTGCTATATTTCTGTAGAACATCAACTGAGATGACTAAGGAAGATAGGGGAACTGAGTGCCTAAACCTATATTGTGAACTCAATATAGTGCAAAAGAGAGTATACAATTAGTACTTTGAATGTACTAGTATATGAGATAGGGACTAACTAAAAATACATATAGATACTGAACATGAATGCCTGAACATGTAAAAGAATGCAAGACCAAGTAAAGCATGTACTGAGATAATTCGTAAAAATAACTGACTGAATAGCTGATTACTGAATACTTCATCATGAAAATCTTATTGATATATCCTGAGTACTAAACTGAAACTATGAGAGGTATCATGCAACCAACATTTCCTAATCTGTGCTAATCATGGTCCAACTTGTAACCCAAGTTGGAAGGGTGTCAATAACTTGCTACAGGTATTAACACTGCGTTTGTTAATCCAATATATTGATGTTTTGAAGGACTAGGATTTTAGTACTCTACTGGCAGGTGACCCCTAAGAGAGTGTCAGTCCTTTACTGGTGGGTAAAATCTCTTATCCTATGCCTGCTATGTTGTTCTGGTACATAGGGATTTCTACTAAATTCCTCAGTGAGACTTCATCCCTAGTTTCGTTCGGCACTAAATATTACTTCCGATTGAACTGACACTGGTACTGATTTAAGGTCAACTGGACATCACAAGTGATAATGCTCATATAATCGTAACAAACTAAGTATAATAGTAAAATCATGATCTGACTGACTTTTTATTTGAGATTTTGAAACATGTGTAAACATGTAGGTTTCGAGTGTTCATAACACGGTACCACTAAATAATACTTTAAATACAAAATCATCATTTAAAACACTGCAAGGGAACTCATAATTCGTAAACCCCAAAACATAGTACATTTCACTAAATTGATGGAATTCATGATTATGAGTATGTGAATATGATAAACTTATGGGAACAATATGATCTCATGGTTTATTTTTGTAACTTGAGAAATTGACATGGTATTAACTGAACATGAATGGGTGATTGAAATTCAAAGCATGTAATAACATAATTCATATGGGGAAACATCTTAGCATAGATTGAATTCAAAACTACTAAAAAGTATAAATTAAATTCATAGTTAACATGGATACTTTAGTAAAAAAGGATAAATTTTTCATACTTTAACAAAAAAGGATTTGGGGACTCAATGGGTGAAAGGAACCCATTGATGAATATCCCACATACCATAATTATTTGAATAGTTGAAGAGACAAGCTTGGAATTCGCACCTTGACTTGTTGAATTCTTGACTATAGGCTTGATTTTATGTTCTTTGGGAAAGGGATGGGTTTTGTGTATGATAATTGATGGGGAATGGGGTAAATAATGCCCATTTTGAGGTTTTAATTTGTGATTTGGGTTTTTGGAGTGAGAGGAAAGGACTAAAATTTCCCCACTAAACTTATAAGAACTCTGCCGAAATCATATCTCTATGGCATGTAGGTTATTATGGAGACTAACCTTTATGACATGGCATGTATCGCGGATACTAACCTCTGTGAAATGTTTTGTATCGCGAAGGTCCACACTCCATGACACACTCAAATCATTAAGGCATTCTTCCGCCATGGTCCAAAATCAACTTAAACCCTTCCCAACTTTTCCAAAAATCTCCTAGATGACCCTTTTAACATCCCTAAATATATTTCAACTCAAAAATCAATGTTTCAGACTCAGGAGCAATAAAAATAAAATGTTTGAATTCTTAGGGTCTTAAAATGGTAAGTCTTTTATACTTAGTGTGAAATGAATGCCTTGGACCCCTTTACACATGTAAGTAAGAGCTGAAAAATAGACTAGGATCTTATGGGGTATTACCATATCTCCCCCTTGGGATTATTCATCCCTGAATGAAACTGTTTAAGCTGATATACTATGGAAATTGAGATTGTACACTGAATACTTATTAGATGAATTATGATTAAGTATCTGAATCTAAAATATGATTTATGGACTGAATGAAATTCATGAATGCATGCTATAACATGAGGAGAGTTAAATGACTAAAATAGAAAATGAGATAATCACTTAAGACAAACCATTACCTCATACTGGATTTAAATTCAAAGTTGAAAGATAAGGATACTTCGCTCTCATATTTGCATTTTCTTCCCAAGTATTTGCTTTAACAAAAAAATTTCTCCATAGAAACTTAACTAAGGGGATTTTACTATTTCTCAACCTGTGAATTTGACGGTGAAGAATCTCAACTGGAACTTCTTTGTAGAAGAGACTATCTTTCACATCCATATTTTCTAAAGGAACACTAGAAGATGAGTCACCAATAAATTTCTTTAGCAGAGACATGGATCATAGGATGTACTGATGCCAAATCTACTGGTGATTCTAACTCATTAGCTACCTTCCTAAAATGGTCCAAATTCTATATGGGCCAACATAAAAGGGACTGATCTTTCCCTTCTTGCCGAATCTCTTTACCCCTTTCATAGGTAAAATTTTTAAATTAACCAAGTCAACAACTTCAAACTCAAGATCTCTTCTCCTTACATCAACATAAGATTTATGACAACTTTGGGTTGTCTTTGATCTTTTGCGGATAAACAAAATTTTCTCCATTGCCTTATACACTAAATCTAGACCTATTAAAGCAGCCTCATAAACTTCAAACCAACCAATAAGAAATCTACACCTCCTTACATAGAGAGCCTCAAATGAAGCCATCGAAATACTGAAGTGATAGTTGTTATTGTGGGAAAACTTAATCAAATGTAAGTGGTCATACCAACTACCATTGAACTCAATACATAATCCCTTAATATGTTTTTTAATGTCTGTATGGTCCACTCTACCTGACCATCTATCTGAGAATAAATGTTATACTAAGATAGACTTAGGTACTAAGACCATTTTAAAAAGCCTTCAAAAAATGAGGGGTAGACTGGGTACCTCTATCTTAAATGATGGTCAATGTAACCAGATTCAAATTTAACAACTACCTAAGATACATCTTAGCATAATCCTCAGCTGAATACAAAGTATGAACTGGTAACAAATAGGCTAACTTGGTCATTCTATCTATAATGACCTAAATCAAATTATGCTGATAGCACGTACGAGGTAGCCCTGTAATAAAGTCCAATATTTACCACCTCCCACTGCCAAGTTGGGATATTAAACTCTTGAAGCATACCACTAGGTCTTTGATGCTCAATCTTAACCTACTGACAACTCAAACACTTAGCCATAAATTCTTTAATATCATACTTCATACCACTTAACAAATATATTTCCTGCAAATCACGATACATCTTAGTTAATCTTGGGTGAATAGAATTTCACGTACCATACACTTCAACTAATATTCACTGTCTCAAACCATCAACAAATGGAACACATAACCTAACTTGACAATGAAGCACACCATCTCCCCCTTAGGATAAAACCTCAACCTTCTGATCACCGACTATCTTCCTCTTTTTGACCAAAATAGGATCCCGGTCCTGCTTTCCTTTTGCTTCAGCAACCAATGAATATTCTGAACCACTTTGGACCTATATACTACCTTTAAACAAATCAACTAACTGAATATTTAATCTAGCAATCTAATTAACCTCACATACTAACTCTTTCTGATCTTCCTCAATATGTTTAACACTTAACATAGACAATTTACTAAGGGCATCAGCTAATATATTGGAATTACCCGAGTTATACAAAATGCTCATATCATAGTCTTTCAATAATTGAAGCCACCTTCTATGATGAAGATTCAGGTCTTTCTACGTGAACACATACTGTAAACTCTTACGATCCATTAACATATGAACATGAACTCTATAAATGTAATGCCTCCAAATCTTCAAGGTTAAGACAAAAACTGCTAACTAAAGGTCATAGGTTGGGTAATTCTTCTCATGGGGTTTAAGCTGTCTAGAGGCATAGGCTATGACTTTACCTCGATACATCAATACACAACCAAGGAAAATCTAGAATCATCACAATAAACTATAAACCTATTTGTGACATCTGGTAAAGTCAAGGCTGGAGAGAAAGTGAGTTGAGTTTTCAACTCTTGAAAATAATTTTCATAAGAACGTGACCACTAAAATTTGAATTTATTTTAGATTAGTTAAGACATAGGAGAATAAATAGAATAAAACCCTTCAAAAAACCATATTTAATATCCAACTAAACCCAAGAAACTCTAGATATCTGATGGAGAGATGGGTCTTGGCCAATTTCTCAATGCTTTAGTCTTTTGAGGGTTAACTTGAATGCCATAACTGGAAATGATGTGACCAAGGAAAGCTACTAATCTCTACAAAAATTCACACTTGCTAAACTTAGTGAATAACTTGTGATTCTTAAGGGTTTATAATACAATCCTCAAATAGTCTATATTATCACTTTTACTATAGGAATAGACGAGAATGTCATCAATGAAGACTATGAAAAACATATCCAAGTACTTCTTAAACACCCTGTTCATTAAGTACATAAAAGTTTTTGAAGAATTCGTTAGCCCAAAAGTTATAACTAGGAATCAAAAGTGACCATATCAAGTCCTCAAAATTGACTTTGAAATTTCACTCTCTGTCTCTAAGATAATGATATCTAAGGTCTATCTTAGAGAAGTAACTTTGACCCTGATATTGGTCAAACAAGTCATCAGTCCTGGGGAGAGAATACTTATTCTTGATTGTGACTTTGTTTAATTGATAGTAGTCAATACACATTCTGAGGAAATCATCTTTTTTGAGCATGGAGAGGAATAGAGCAACCCATGGAGAAACACTAGGCTTAATGAAATCCTTATCTAAGAGATTATTTAATTTTTCCTTTAATTACTGGAGCTTAGCTAAATTTGTTCTATAAGGAGATACGTTGGGTATTTAAAAGGAGATCTATTTTGAAGTCAATTACCCTTTTGGGAGAAATCCAGGAATATCTTTAGGGAATACTTTTGGAAATTCATTCATTGCTGGAACTGACTTACAAATTGGAGTTTCATAATTTGAGTCCTTGAATTAGATGATATGGTAAACACATCACTTTAATATCATTTTTCTTGCCTTATGAAAGGAAACAAATTGACCATTAAGTAATGAAGTACTACCCCTTAATTCAATAATGGGCTCATTATGGAACTAAAACTAAAAAACTCTATTTCTACAATCAATTGAGGCATATCACGAGTGGAGCCAATCCATGCTAAAAATGAAATCAAAATCAATCATCTCTAACTTCATAAGATCAATAGAATTGACTTTTTGGGACACTGTGACCAAGCAATTTTAGTATACCCATCTAACTACAATAGAAATACCCACTTGGGTAGACATTAAAAAAGGATCTAGTAATTTATAAGAACTAACATTGAAGTTTATGGCTATATAAGGAGTCACAAAGGAAAGTAACGCTCTTGGGTCTAACAACGCATAAACATGAAGATGGAAGACTTGTAACATATCTATAACCACATCAGGAGAACTTTCCTAATCTTGTCGAGTTTGGAGAGAATAATATTAGTCCAGGTGATGCCTACTAGTGGAACTGGAGGTGGCACCCTACTAAGTTAGGCAACCTGCTAGAGCTGATAAAAAGTTGGATTAACCCTATTGACGAATATCCTTTCCTTTCTGGTATACCACTAGGGAATCCCTAATCTTATGTCTTAGCTTGCCATATCAAAAACACCCATCACTACCTATTATGCACTCCTCCTGATGATTGTTACCATATTTTTTGCAAAGCGAGTTGGTATGACCATTGTTTATGCTACCCTAGGTCTTAGAGCCTGGAGCCCTATCCCTATTATCCTGCCTAAACTTAGGCACTGGCTCACTAACTAAAGATGGGGTTGGGGCTAAACATTTCTGGAAGAACTAAGAATGACTTACACCATTAAAACTCTACTATGAGAAGTTAAAGTTTCATGTTCTGACACTTTTATACTCTTTTTCCTTATCCTTGAGCTTCTCAATCTCAATCTGTTGAGCATGAACCATCATCCTAGAAAGGTCAATTTTCTTAATCAACATGGTTGTTCTACACTTTATGACTACACTATGAGACACCCCAGACACAAACTTACTCTTCCTAGACTGAGAATCAACCACTATAGTTGGAGCATACCTCACCAACTGAGTGAACTTGAGTGAGTACACCTTCATGCTCATGCAACCCTATTTCAAATTGGTGAACTCCTAAACCTTAACCTACTTCAACTCTAGTGGGAAAAACCAATCTAAAATGGTCGTGGCAAACTCATCCCATCCCAAAGTCCCTACGTCAATACCATTATCCTCCTTTTACTACTTGAACCAAGTGTGAGCTACTCCTGCAACTGATAAGCAGCTAAATTATCGCTCATACTATTAGTAACACCCATAATATCTATCACTTTTTACATGCTATCCAAAAAATCCTGTGGCTCCTCCTTAGTTGGATTTACAAAATATAGGGGGATTCATCCGAGTGAAGTTTACGATCCTAGATGTAGCTATATTCATCACTAGATTTTTTGGGAAAATAGCCTGTTAGTTTTTCTAAGAAGCCATATAATGGTCCTAAGTGATGAAATCGGCCCTGAACTCGATATGGGAAACATGTTTGTTCAAGGGATCTTCCTAAATAGGTGGTAGTTCATGTTGATCCTCATTCCTTATTTTGTTGTTTATTCTGGGACATATTTTCTTTAAATAGGTGAAGGAAAAATTAGAAAATGGAATTAAAAAAAGCTTATGCTCTTTCATATGAGATGAATACTAAAAAAATAGAAGCTTTCCTAAATCATCTTGTAGCCTCTTTCCTATAAGTGTGGCACACATCACTCTCATGCACAAGACGCTACTCAACACTGCTTGGATACACTCTAGGATATTTTAAGACCATAAGCTCTAATGCCATGTTTTTTCACGACCTAAGGATACCATCTAGTCGTAACCTGGTGCTTAAGGACACAAGTGACCCAACTCTAACCCATGATCTGGTATCATTTGTGATTATGTAATAATATAATAATGAAACATCATGGGCAAAAGTTAAACTAATAGAAGTCTGCTAAGATATAAAAATGAAAAAAATATCAATATTTCTGAATTATGAAATAAACTGATAACAAGTTTGAATATATCAACATCTAAACATCTTACTGAAATCCTGTAAGACATGTGGAGTTGATGGGAAAAACCCCTTTGAAGAAAAAAGCATGGAATTTGGACCTTGATACTTGAATTCTTAAGAAGAGGCTTGATTTTACGTTCTTGGGAAAGGGGGTGGATTTTGTGTATGATAAAATATATGAAATAGGAAAAATAATACCCATTTTAAGGTTTTTTAGTAATTTGGGTGTGAAGGTAAAGTACTAAAATTCCACCTTAACTTATAAGAACTCAATTGAAATACACACTTTCATAGGATGGAGGTTATCATGGAGAATAACCTTTGTGACAGCATGTATAATCGAGACTAACCTCTATGACACATTGTATATTGAGGATGCCCATCCTCTGTGAAACGCCCAAATTGCAAAGGCATTCTGCCTCCGTGGTCCAAAAACACCCTAAACCCTTCCTGAAAATTCTGAAACTCTCTTAGATGACCCTTTTAATACCCCTAAACATGTTTTAACTAAAAGTAAATGTTTCATACTCTAGTGAGCCAAAAATAAATGTTTACAATCACGGGTTCTTAAAATAGTTAAGTATTATACACTTAGTGTGAAATAAATGCCTTAGACCCCTTTACACATATAAGGAAGAGCTAAAAAGTTGACTAGGATCTTGTAGGATATTACAAAAATTTAATTAGAATCATATTAATTTTTCCCTACTTAATCCACTAAGAATTGACACTTGTAAACATTATTGGACACTTGGCTTCTTAGTGGACTATTAAAAAAATTTATTCTATACCATTCGAGGCGAATGTGGTAGTAGACATCTTGATTTATAAAGCAGTGAGTATGGATATCTTAGCCTTCATTTATGTTTCTTAACAATTATTGGTATTGGACATCCAGTCCTTAGGTAACCTAATGGTTTTTGGGATATTTCTAGCCCTCAAAGGATCATTGCTTGCATAAAGGCTAGATCTACCTTATTAAAGCAAATTTGAGGTCATTTGTTCAAGGATAGTAGGTTTCATAGTATTTAAGAGAAGATGTTAATAGGTGAGTTCAGGAAGTCTACCGCCTAATATTTAAGAGAAGGTCTTAATAGGTGAGTTCAGGAGGGCTACGTTAGATTCTGAGAGTGTTTATAGGCTTGATGGTCATATTTGTGTTCCAAAGGTTGAGGATTTGATTTAGTTGATTCTTTGTAAGGCTCAGAGCTCTAGATACTTTATTCACCCTAGGACAACTAAGATGTATAGAGAATTGAGGAAACACTAATGGTGGAGTAGTGTGCAGAGATATATGGTAGGGTTTATAGATTGATGCCTTTATTGTCAGTGGGTTAAACCCTAGCACCAAAGGCCTAGTGGATTACTTAAGTAGCTACCATTCCTAAGTGGAAATGAGAGTGAGTTACTATAGATTTTGTAGGTGGATTTTCTTCCACCTCTCATGGTTTTTATTAAATTTCACTCATCATGGATCGATTAATCAAGTTTGTAATTTTTTCCCCATTTATGTCTCCTACAGTGTTGAGAGGTTAGCCTATATTTATGTTTAGAAGGTAGTTCTCTTAGATGGGATACTAAAATATATTATTTCAAATTGAGGCTCTCAGTTCTATTCTTACTTTTGGAGGATATTTTAGAAGGAGTTGGGAACCCAGGTTGACCTTAGCACTACCTTTCATCCCAAGAAAAATGGGCAGTTGGACCAAACTTTCAAAGTCTTGGAGGACATGCTATGCACTTATGTGTGAGATTTTGGGATTCAGTGAAACTAGTTTCTACCTTTGGTAGAGTTTTCATATAATAATAGATTCCATTCTAATATTCTAATGGCCCCATTTGAGGTGTAATAAGGTAGACAATATTGATCTCCTATTGGTTAGTTTAATACTTTTGAGGCTAGGACTTGTGGCACAGACTTGCTTTGTAAGTTATTGGATCAATTTCAGGTATTTAGAATAGGCTACGAGTAGCTCATAGTAGGCAGATGAGTTATGCTGATTGCAGATGTCATCCATTGGCTATTTGAGTTAGTGATAGGGTTTTTCTCTGAGTATCACCCATGAAGGACATGATAATATTTGGAAGAAGAAAAAGCTCAGGCTCAGGTATATTAGACCTTTTGAGTTCGTTTAGAGAGTTGGGGAGGTAGCATATGTGTTGGCATTTTCTTCTGACTTTTCAGCTATGCGTCAGTGTTTTATATGTCAATGATGTGACAGTACATTTTAGATGACTCGTAGAATCTTCGAAGGGACTTTTAGTTTTGGTGACCATGTAGGCTAGGCTTACCCTATCTGTAAATTAAGTTTATGAAGGATAATTATGTGATATTATCTAGTTATTATTTGAAATATCCTATGCCATATATATCTATTTAGGACCCTATTCTGGTAAATTTCAATCCCATTATCTCTTAGTATGATATAGTTATGAGCTTAGGGTGTGATAAAAGTTGTGAAACCTTGGATTCATCCTTTTTAACTAAGCTGTGTGAATATTTATTTAAATGTATTTTAGTTATGGTTCAAGGAGAAAATATAATTTATGTCAAATAGTTATTGTGAATTTCGGTGCCACTTTGGAATCAATTAAGGTATGGTTTGGGTTTTAGTTTTATAGTTAGGTATGGTTACTATGAGTTACAATCTGAATTTGGCAACTGGTTAAGATATAATCTAAGAGTTGTGGTACTAATTACTATTGTTCTAGGAATTATGGTTCTTTTGTGTTTCGGTTGGAGTTAGGCATCTGACTATGAGTTTTGTTGTATATCATATATGTGGCATCTCATTATTATCCACTATTCTTTGTTTGAATTTGGCATATGGACTTTTGTTATTATCTGCCACTACTAGTTCGAGCCCGACATCTGGCCTTACATTACTACCCATTGGTGCTGCTTCAAGCCCGATGCACATCTAGATGGCTACCATGGTCTCTTAGGATTGTTTCTGTTATGGATTATTACATTTTTCTATAAATTACTTCTTGTGTGTCCCAGCAAATTATAGGGATATGTTTGGGTTAATTGTCTTCTTAGGATGCCTGGTGGTCTCGTAGGGGCATATTCTGTTATGTTTTGTTTGCCTTTTCATTACTACACTACTTATCTTTATGTATCACTTTTTGACTTATTTCTTTATTTTATATGCATAGCTCACCAGTTGTTTACCTTTCTATCCCAACTTACTGTTGATTTAGACTGCCCCATTGCATTTTAGTTATACTTTTTCTGTACAAAGTTCAGTTGGCCAATGATGCCTACTAAGTACCCATTACATTGTCAATCATACTACACCTCCACATCTTTTCCTAAGTGCATACCCAAGTACTACCAGCCAGTGTTGACTTGATTTCTCTTTTCTAGAACTGATCCGAAGTAGGGTGAGCTTGTTGTCGTCCGAGGTTAATCCTCCTCCATCTATTCCAATTTAGTCTTTTGTACTTGATATTGCTTGTATATATTGTGTATATTTTTGATTCTGTGTAGTACTTTTGGTATCTTATAGTAGTGGCTCTAGTACTGATCTTACCAGGTCTTGGGAGGGTTTTATTTCAATATTTTTGTCTTCTTTCACCTCTTATTTTTGATATATTTTTACATGTTCTCCTCTTGTTTATTGTAATTATTACTATTACTATCATTTATATCTGGTCTTTCTGGTTTCTGCCTATTAGCTTGTTACATATCAGTTAGGGCTATGGACTAGCTTGCCTACTAGTGAGATAAGGTATGCGCCATCATGATTTGAGAAATTAGGTTGTGACAGCTAAGTATGAGATCTTAGGATTCACTGGTATCATTGGTAATGGATCAAATATTTAGTAGAGTCCCACAGATCGATATAGAGATGTTTGTATCAAATCATCAGGAGGATAAGGAGTATTTCTAGGGAAAAATCTTATTTTCTTGATTCATTTCCATGCGTTGAGTCTGAGTTGGTTTTTAATTTTTATAGATCCACTCTTTACAGAGATGGATAGTACACAAGGTATATGAGTTGGGATCAAGATACAAAGTTCTAGTTAGGGGTTGAGATCGAACCAGAGGTTGGAGGAATGATAGAGCAGTAGGGGGGCCAGGGAGTAGCCTAGGATCCATCCAATTTTATATCTTCATTAATTCTTTGGGATGCATTGGTATAATTATAGAGGTTAGTTGGTTGTCCTCCTACTAGGGTAGATCAACCAATAGCATAAAGTAGTATTGATTTAGGGGTGCGTCTTGTAGTATAGGCACCTAGTGCAAAGGTTCTACAAACACTAATAGTCTCATAAATAGTAGTAGGACATCCAATAATGTTTACAGCAGAGCAGAAGATACAAGGATTTTTTTTTAGGTTGACTCAACACAGATTTGTAGGGAACCTAGGAGAGAATACTTGTGATTTTTTGTCCAGTTGACAGGAGAGGTTATAGAATTTTGGGTTTGTCAAATTGCATAGAGTGGATTTTGTTGTTAATCATCTAGATATAACAGCAAGGAGGTGGTAGAGAGGTCATCTTGATTCCTTTCTAGATGTATCTCTACCGCTGATTTGGACTTAGTTCTCCAAGGATTTCTGGGGAAAATATATGCCTCATAGTATATGCGAGCATCTTTGGAATGAGTTTTCTATTTTGAGATAGGGTTTTATCTATGCGGCAGAGTATGGGGCAAGATTTCATAAGTTACCTAGGCACGCCACTATGGTTTTTCCTATGAAGTATGATTAGACTCGATGCTTTGTTAGGGGATTATGATTATCTCTTTATAGGGATACACAAAGCTTGGTGACCTCAAGGAAGTCTTTTTTGACATAGCTGAGCCTATATATACTATAGAGGATATGGTTTATGGGGCCCAAGGGGGCAGCAATCAGAGACTTCATTAATAGGGTAGTTACAGTGGGAGCCAAAGTAACTTAAATTTTAGGGGGTGAATGTTATAGGGTAGGTGTCCCTAGTAGTAGCCTTATCAATATCAGGGTTAGTCGGGTTGTCTAGTACAAGAATTCGTTTAAATTTTAGATAGAGGTTAGACCGATTATAGTAGTTCTAGTGGTCAGAGCAGTAGTTAGCCTTAGAGGGGTTTAGTTAGGATCTTATAGTTGAGGTCGTCATTATAGATCAATTGGATATTATAGATAGAGAAGGATACTTGGAGCATGTTAAAACTACAGGGACGTTTGCTACTTCGCTCGTGAGTGACTCCATCATGGGATGATTAAGCCTACAGTTCAAACTACACAACTGATCAAATTATTGTCGCCACTAGCTAGGGGTGGTGCACATGGTCATAGGGCTTGCCACCATGGTTCCAATGGTATGATAGGAGGTTGGACAGGAAGCTAATCTAGTAGTGGAAAGGGTCAATTGTATGATGTACAAGGCATACCA
>NC_061116.1:47382192-47391471 GCF_002878395.1 Capsicum annuum
CATTTTATTAAATTTAATCCGATAGCCTAAAATGAGTCTAGTAGCCTCACACCTAAATCAAAGGTCCCCCTATCCTAAAATCAAAGTTTTAGAGCTGATGGGAGTTTTAGAATTGGGATATGAGGTTGTTCACCTTATGTCTTTACCCAACAACAAATTCTTACCTGCGAAGACTTCAAAATAGAAAAATGGCTCTAAAAACCAAACGATCTGCCCGTTAACTGAAATTTTATCTCTAGAAAGTCACAAATGACTTAAGGAATCTATAAGAAGCTCTAAATGGTAATAATAGGTGCAAAAAATGACCTAGGGGTCATTAGGATACTGAGACACATCTGGTATTGTTTTGGGTGTATTCTGATACATCACCATATTATTGCATACACATCAAGGCATATAAAGGTGCATGAGTACAACTACCCCACTCATGACTTGGAGTTGACAATGGTAGATTTTGTACTTTGTATTTAAAGACATTATTTATATGGGGTTCGTTCTGATATAATAACTGATCACCCTAGTCTTCAATATATTATGACCTACAAAGAACTTAATTCGAGGAAGGATAGGTAGATTGAGTTGCTGAAAGATTATGATATCTCTATTATATACAATTCGGAAAAGTCAAATATAGTAGTAGATGTCCTGAGCCAAAAGGCAATGAGTATGAGCATCATTTTAATTTCTCAATTGCGTTAGGCATTAGACATACAGTCCTTATCAAACCTAATATTTCATTTGTATATTTCTAACCCTTGAAAGATCATTACTAGGGTTAAGGCTAGATCTACCTTATTGAAGTAGAGTTGGCCTTTAATTTAAGGGTAGCTGGCTATATAAAATTTAAGGATAGTTGTTAAGAGGTGAGTCTTGGAGGAATACCTTACACTATTATGGTGCTCTATGGTTTGATGATCATATTTGTGTTCTAAGGGTTAGGATTTGATTCAGCTGATTCTTTGTGAGGCTCAAAGCTCCAAATACTGTGTTCACCCAAGGACAGCTGGTGTTGTCGTATAGATAGAGATATAGTAGGGTTTATTTCTTGATGCATGTGTTGTCAGTAGGTAAAGGACGAGCACCATGGGCCTTATGGATTTCTCCATCAACTAAACATACCCGAATGGAAATGGTCCTGAGTTAGTATGGATTTCATAGGTGGATTGCCTCGCAGCTTCTATGGATTTGATAAAATTTGGTTCATCATGGATAAGTTGACCAAGTCTTCATTTTTTATGTTCATTTGAGTCTCATAAATTTTTGAGAGGTTAGTCCGTGTTGATATTCAGGAGGTAGTTTACTTACAAGGGGTACCTGTGTCTATTAATTCAGACCGAGGCTTTCAGTTTACTTGTAGCTACTAAAGGACATTCCAGGAGGAGTTGCTACCCAGGTTGACCTTAGAACTTCCTTTCATCCTATCATGACCCAAGAATAAAGGTTCATGATGGAACTTGTCGCGGTAAACCTCAACAAGTAAGCCTATCACACAAATTGATACAAATGGGAGAATAATAACAATAACCTAAAGTAAGGCTTATAGAACGAAGACAAACCACATAATATAATAAATGTTAAAGAACATAGCCAAAGATATCATACAATAATCCCAAAACCTGGTGTCACAGTGTAAGAACTAACTAGTACACCTTGAGATTAAATTACACAAGATATCAAAAGTAGGAATAACTCTGTCTCTGTATGCAAAATAAAGACATTGTCTAAGTAAAAAAAGGTAGTAGTAGACTCTAGAAGCAAGAATCCAAGTTCTACCTTGAATAGCTCCAAAGTATCGCCTGAAGTCAATCAATATAAGGCACACTCAAACCTAGATCTATACCAAATGGGAACAGTAGGGGCGAGTATGGTCCATTTGTACTCAGTAGGTATCATAGGCCGACTGGGTAAAGTAGAAAAAAAGTATACAAAATAAATAATAAGGGAGCGTAACCTACAATCATAAAAAGTCCCAAATAGTATCCCACATCGTCTCCACTAACAGTTCTGTAACATTCACAAACACCAAACAATAGGAAATAGAAGTACAAGTATACAGGTATTAGACATGTGAATATGAAGTAAGAAATACACATAGGTAGATATAACATCAAGGAAAATAATACATCACAGAAATTTACAAAGAAAATACAAATGCAATAGAGATTATGATGATAATGCTAATGATTTTGATAATGATGATGATCGCCGAGGTTGTCACAAAACCTCCGTATAAACCGAAGGAGCTAAAGCTTGACGTAGGACCCATGAGGGGTGCATCAACCCATATACAACAAATATCCAATGCAAATATCGATAACTCCTCTATAGCATATCCTTCGATGAAAGGTTTTAAGATGTCACATTTTTTGTAAGAAAAAGCCAATGTTTGCAATATTTCCATTGTGGTACCCATTTCATGATTGTATATGATATGAGGATGTAATTATCACAAGTTACAACTAATCAAAAAGAGAGTTTCCATAATAAACCAATATACCAACCAAGTGATTCATTAATACACTCAGTATTTCAAACAATCTATGAAATCCAACATGGACCATATGCCAATAGGGTAAAAATACATAAAAATATACCATTGATACCACATTAGGATTGTTTCATTGGACAAAATGTAACTAATTTCACATACACAAAGACAACAATATCATTTATTACCCCTACACGGCCACACATAGAAATTAATAATCCAAAACCACTAAATATCATCAATTTATAGACCCCCAAATGGGTATCATATGATAACATGTCCATTTTAATGATTAGTTCCCATACCCTTAACATGATTCTGTAATAATATAACTACCCTACCCTATCTAAAGAAAGTTAAGAAATAACTTACCTCGAATTCCGATAAACGATTTGGAAGCCTTCCAAAGCCTTACCCCTCACGAACGGACATGGATTCAACTAAAATATAGGAATACAGAATCTATGCATCAAAAGAAAGCCAACGATATGTATATTGTCTATTTAGAGTCAGGGTCAAAATGGACCCCCAAAATGTATGTTTGAAAAAGAAGGGCAGAATTATAACTTTATTTTTGAAACATGTTTTCCATATTTTTAGGAGTCAATAAATGAAAATCCAAGAAAAAATATGTTTAAAATGAGGTCCAAATTGAAGAAAAACCATGTTCAAGCTTTACAATAAATTTCCCCAAAATTCACAAATTAATGTTGTTTTGAAGGTGAAATCGAAAGAAAAGAGATAATTATGATATTAGACACTAACCCAAGTGAAAATGGGTTGAAATCAGGGTTTAAATCGGAGAACTACAATTTTTAGGCCTTACAAGCCCAAATCCCCAATTTAAACCTTTTAATGTGGGCTTAAACAAGAATTACATGATAAAGTTTGGGGAAAGTAGTTGAAATAGGTCTTTAAGAGCTTAACCAAGCTTAGAAGTGGAAGAAATTGCTTGAAATTATGAAACCTGAAGCTCTAATACTCAAAAATAGTGAAAAAATAGCGAAACTAAGGTATATAATAGTCAAAGCATCGCATACGCAACCAGGTATTGAGTATGCGATACCTAGCCTGTTGGCTGGTATCGCGATTACGATCCTTTCACCACTTATGTGAGTGTCGCTAAGGAGATGCTGATGTTGTGTATGCAATATTTTGGGATGCACTGTGGAGTTGTAAAATTGATATTTGGCTTGCAAAAGTTAGTACAAGCTGAGATATGGACAAGTCTCCGCGGACTCCTCGGGATTCATCCAGAATCCCATGAATACAAAAAAAAATGCTACCCTATTAAATTTGATGCTCTGAACTCAATGACAATATCAATTTTTGAAAAAAAATGTCATTTTCACATAGTTGATCCCTGGAATACAATTTTACAACTGTGCAAACTGAGGGTCAAAATGAGATATAAAAGCCATAAAACCACACCAACCATGTATAGCTATATAATTACTGACCAAAGTCAAATATAATGATTTTCAACCCACTAAAAACCATAGTTTCACATAAATCACACCATATTGCATTTTGGAACCGTGCCAAGCATCCCTACACCCCAGAAAAACCATAATACAACCACAGGGAGGGTAAAATGGTCAAATCAAATAAAAATGAATATTTTACATAAATTATCAAAATTAGGTCATTACATCATCCACCACTAAAAATCTAGTTATTCCTTGAATTAAAGGCAAGGGAAAATACCAGAATCAACAAACCATTTGGGATAAGAACTACACATATCAGACTCAACCTCCCAAGTAGCCTCATTAGTTCGATGCTTTCACTAGAGCTTAACTACTAGAATAACTCTAGAACGCAACTACCTAACATCTCTAGCTAAGATGAAGACAGGCTCCTCAACAAATGACAACCTTTCATATAACTGAACCAAATCCCAATAAATGACATGAGACTCATCCAGAATGTAATAGTAAAGCATATAAACATGAAAACTTAAAGCACAACTGATAAAGATTGGGGCAAAGCAAACTCATAAGCCATATCACCAATAGTTAAAAGAACCTCAAATGGTCCAATATACCTGGGGATAAACTTGCCCCTTCTCCAAAATCACATCACACACTTCATGGGTAAAACTTGAAGGAAAACACGATCTCCAACACTAAATCTAAAGGTACAAATTTTGTGATCGGCATAGCACTTTTTCTTA
The DNA here is from genome assembly GCF_002878395.1 of Capsicum annuum. Classification (NCBI taxonomy): domain Eukaryota; kingdom Viridiplantae; phylum Streptophyta; class Magnoliopsida; order Solanales; family Solanaceae; genus Capsicum; species Capsicum annuum. The sequence goes on from NC_061116.1 coordinate 47,386,857, forward strand.
CTCCAAGTCACTTGAAGTCTATCCTAAATTATTCGAACTCTACCCAAAGACTCACAAATCAAATATGTAACTTGAGGTATAACATTAGAAACCTTCAACCAACCAACTAGAGAGCGACAATTCCTACCATACAAAGCCTTAAAAGAGCTATGTCAATACTGAATGGTAGCTATTATTACACGCAAACTCCACCAAAGCTAGATATTTCTCCCACTGATCACCAAAGTCCATCACATAAGATTGGAGCATATCCTCCAATACTTGAATAGTCTTATCAAACTGACCATTAGTATGGGGGTAAAATGTTGTGGTAAGATCAACTCGAGTACCCAATTTATCCTGAAAAGTCCTACACAAGTGAGATGTATACATTGAACCTCGATCTGAGATGATAGATACTGGCACACCATAAGGACATGCAATCTTATAAATATACATATAGGTCAATCTATCAGCACTATAAGAGACCTGAAACAAAACAAAATGGGAAGATTTAGTCAGTCGATCCACAATGATCCAAACATTATTGGTACCATGTGAAGTATGAGGCAACCCAGTCACGAAGTCCACAGTAACTTGTTCCCACTTCTACTCGGGAATAGGTAACTTCTGTCTTCACTTGCTGGAAACATAGGCAACCAGATACAAAATCTACTACGTCTCTCCTTATATCACCTACTAGTAATAGTGTCTCAAATTATAATACATCTTAGTCACTCCCAGATGGAGGGTGTGCCTAGTATAATGAGTCTCCTTCCAAATTAATCTAATTCAATCGCCCACTCTCAATACGTAAACTTGGCCTACAATCTTTAAAACAACATCTGAATTAAGAAAGGCTTCCTTTGCATCACCACTCAACACCTTAAAATTAGTTTTAATCACATATCGTTAAATTGATGAGCTTGACTTTTCTCCATCAAAGGAGACCTAGCCTCCACGAATGCAAAAAAGACACCTATATGTCAAAATATCAAGCTAACGATCTAGTTAACCAAAGTTTGAATCTCTAAGGCCAAAGGCCTTTTTAGGGTCAAAAGATATGCCAAGCTACCCATGCTAGTCGACTTCCAACTCAAGGTATCCACAACCACATTAGCCTTGCTCGAATGATAGAGAATAGTCAAGTCATACTACTTAAGCAACTTAAGCTAACGTTGCCTCATATTAAGGTCTTGCTAGGTGAAAAAATACCAAAGGCTACAATAATTCGGGAGAATCTCACAACAGACTCCATAAAAGTAGTGTCTCTATAACTTCAAAGCAAAAATAACTGCGCACAACTATAAATAATGGGTAGGGTAATTCTTCTTATGGGCTTTAATTGATGAGAAACATAAGAAATGACCTTACCTTTTTGCATCAATGCAACACCTAACCCAATACCTGAAACATCACAAAAGATGGTAAAACCCTGGCCTCCTTAGGCAAGGTCAAGATAAAAGCTAATGTCAACAAATCTTTGAGCTTTTTAAAGCATGCCTCACAAGTATTGGACTGCTAAAGAAAATTTTCTTCTGATTCATCTTGGTCAATGGAGCTGCAATAGATGAGAAACCCTCAATGAAACATAGGTAGTAACCTGTTAAGCCAACAAAACTCCAAATCTCAGTAGGCAAAGTAGGACTAGCCCAATCATGAACTGTTTCAACCTTTGTTGGATCAACCATAATACCTTTCTTAGTGATAACATGACCTATGAAAGAGAGAGATTCAAACCAAAATTAACACTTGGAGAGCTTAGCATACAACTTTGAATATCTCAATCTCTGAAGCATAAACCACAAATACTCCTCATGAGTGGCCTCGCTCTTAGAATAAACCAAGGTATAATCTATAAGTACAATAGCAAATGAGTCAATATACAATCGAAATACCCAGTTCATCAACTCCATAAATGCGGCTGGGGTATTGGTCAACCCAAAGGACATGACCAAGAACTCATAATGATCGTATTGAGTTCAAGAAGTTGTCTTCAAAATATCTAAAGCCCTAATCCTCAACTAGTGATACCTAAATCTCAAATTAATGTTTGAAATCATTGAAGTACCCTGAAGCTAGTTGAACAAGTCATTAATACGAGAAAGAGGATACTTATTCTTAACCATCATCTTGTTTGACTCTCGATAGTCAATACATATATGCATTGACCTATTTTTTTCTTCACAAACAAGATAGGTACAACATAAGGTGATACACTGGGTCGGATAAATACCTTATCAAATAACTTTTGCAACTAATCCATTAATTTTTTCAACTCAGTTGGGCCCATCCTATATAGAGAAACATATATAGAATTGGTTTCTGGCTCAACATCAATAGCAAAGTCAATATCATAATTCGAAGACATACCAGGAAAATCCGTAGAAAAGATATCCATGAACTCATGAAATACACGAACAGAGTCCAAAGAAGAAGGCAAAGCAAAACTAGTATCACAAATATAATCCAAATAAGATAAACATCCCTTCTCAACTAAGAGACAATCCTGAGGAATGTTATAACCCTTTTGGGACCCAAATAAAAGAAAACCCTTCGAAGCTACCCTTGGCACACTCAGTGAAGCTAAAGTCATGGTCTTAGCATAACAATCTAGGACAACATGGTAAAGAGCCAGTTAGTCCATACCTAAGATGACATCAAAAGCTACCATGTCTAAACTAATTAGATCTACCCGAGTCTTATGCCTAGAAAAAGTTACCACACAAGATCAATACACTCAATCCACCATTAAAAAGTCTCCTATAGGGATAGATACATGAATAAACATATTAAGAGGCTCACAAACTGAATCAAAACATAAAGTAAAGTAGGTAGACATATAGGACAAAGCCATCTCAAATCAAAGAATATAAATACAGATCTGAAACAAACAAGGATGATACTTGTGATAACAACATTAAAAGAATTTACCTCTAGTTTAGTGGGTATAGCATAACACTGTCCACAATAACTAACTAGCGAAATAGCCCCTCGACTACTACTACGGACTCTACTACCTCTGCCTCTCACACCTCTAGAAGGACCCTTACCTTTCACAATTAAAAGACAAGTAGCTCTGAACACACAGTGAGGACAGTCCTTGGTTAAGTGGCCGATTTGATCACAAACATAGAAACCTCTACCGCCCAACTTAGTAGGGAAAGGTATGACTAGATTGAAATAGCCAACCTAAACTGCCAAACCAAAAGACCCACTATCTAAACTCTTCAAGGTTGCCTGCATAGGTCTACCATTATAACCATGGAAACCTTTAGAATCCTATCTTAAGATGAGTGACCTCTAAACTAACCTAGACGACCACCCTCTTGGTGTATCCCTCAGATGTTCAAATAATACTCTCAATAATCTTAGAATGATACCTATACTCTAAAACAATACTCCAAACACTCCTATGTGAGATATAGCTAGCTGAAGAAAAGCATCAAACCCCTTTATAAGCTTCTGAATCTTCTCAGATTTAGTGGAAAAATAGGCATAGAAATATCTAGACAAGGCATAAAAATGTTCCTCATACTCTACAATATACATAGAGTGGTGCAGTAGGTAATCAAACTCATCCCTCATCCTCAAACTGTGAGGCACGAACCTCTCTGAAAAGGCCTCAACAAACTGGTCCAAAGTCATCTCAAGAGAATTGAGAGATCTAGAACCAACAGGTGACCTCCACCAATCTCTACCAGCATCCCTCAACTAATAAGTACTATATGCAACACTATGCGACTCAACTAAACCCAGGTTATGTATCTTCTCATGATAGTCTATTAAAAACTCATAGGAATCCTCTCCTATAACACCACTGAACATAGGAGGATTCAAATGAGTGAATCTCTCAATCCTCTTTAGATCCTTACATTGAATAGCTACAAATTATCGTCCGAAGTCAACTACTGTGAGGTACACTCGGTAATGACCTAAAATTTTGATAAAATATATGAAATAAGCATTTTTGTGTGATTTGACTATTTTAACCATTTCTATAGTTTCATTGTGGTATTTATGTGGTATGGGGTTAATTGGAATGTTTCCCAGTGCATTTTGGTATCATTTGTATGATATTATGGTTTTTGGAGGTTTTGAAAGACTTATTATGAACTTCTATGGTTATCTTTTGCTCTATGCAAAGAATAGATAAACAGACTTCACAAGTAGATCCAAAACATTGATTTTAGGGTGGTAACATATTTGCTCTGGTTTTATGTATTGTAAATCCCATTTAGACACTCAATTTAGAATATTGTGATTTTGAGATTTGGGGGTCAACTTTGTGAAAACAATGTATTTTCAAAAATCTAATATCGTCATTGAGACTGAAGGATCGAATTTTGGATGGTTACATATATAGTTTTTGTAAATAGGATTCCGAATGAATCCCGAGGCATTGATGGAACTTAGAAAACTTTCCAAGTTCAACTGGTTTTCTGGTTAATGTACGATCGCACAAGAGGGTGCTTCGATAGAAGTAGGTGCATAGGGAGTACTTCAGTCACACAAGATGGGGTGGAGATCTCCCTTTCTCTATATGAGTTAGGCTGTGCGATCGCACAACTGGGAATGCGATAACACTTCTTACAACCTGGATTGGGTAAAAATTAAGTCTTTTTCACTATTTTTA
>NC_061116.1:47394471-47429567 GCF_002878395.1 Capsicum annuum
ATATATATATATATATATATATAGACCTATATAACATATAACATGCTAGGATAGGGAACAAGGATAAACCTGTACTTTAAAAATTTATTCTGGATTATGTAGCGCAACAGTCATTTAATAGTACCCACGGACTATATGGGCCTTATCTCTCCCCCCTTGGTTGGCCCTAGTCTGAGTAGCTGAATAAAACAAAGAATAATCTCATATATATGCATGGGGCACTCGAACCTCCCCAATCATATACTAAGGTGACTTATGTACCCAATCATGTGATATAATATGGGGGACTTGAACAATCAATAATAATAATAAAGTGGATTCGGACCACCTGGTCATAAGCGAGGGGACTCGAACCACAGGCCATTTCAACCCCCACATCGGCAAATACGATTTCTAGTATTGGAACCTTAGGACCTCCACTTTCATGGACTAGATACCCAACCCTTTTTTAATCCCCATTAAAACATTTATCACACAATCCCATTAATTGAACCATAATACACATTTAGGCATACACTGTTCGTATCATCATACCAACTATACTAGCAAGGTATTATTAACATGCCAAATCAATTCCATTTAACTCGAAAGAACAACTCTCTTTGTTCATTAATACAAGGTGGGGGGACCCAAAATCCCTTTGTTCATTAAATCAATCATCATGTTTCAATAAACTCTTTATAACATGAAATTGTTCCGAAAATAGTTCAATGCAGTTATATTCATGCTCAAACTCGCTTTCACAAAGTTGGATTGGGGTTGTTACCAAATCAACTGTCAATATTCACAAATATTTAGGGAAATCACAATCCCCTAGCTTATTCACCATACCCATTCACCAAATTGATTTCAAAACCATTATTTAAACATAAACAGTGCATACGTAAACATGAAAAATCACATAAATAACAATCATTCAAAACCCTCAACCCATGTTCCAAAACCACCATCAAAACCACGTGGATAACTATTTAAAACACATGATTTTATAAAGTAATAGTTGGGAAAGAGCAACATACCTAAAATATCAAGATTTATGGTGAGAATTTGCCCTTGGGATTTCAAATTAATCAACTTCTTGGAAACCCTAAATTTCTTTCTTGAGAGAATTGAGAGATTTAAGAAGAAGCTATTCCAATTGTTTATAGAGTGATAATAAAACCCTAAAGGGGTTTTAAGTCGTGAATTATGATTTGTGGAAAATCGGAAATGTCCAAAGTTCCCTTAATGAAATGACTGAAATTTGTTGCCCAGTAGTTACTGGTGACCTTATGACTCATAGGGTTACCCTACAACTCATATCATCCAGTTGTAGGCTGGACAGTGTCCTTTTGTTCAAACACTGTTGACCCTATGACTTAAGCCCTATGGCTCGTAATAAGACCCTGCGACTCATTGGTTTTAGTCATAGTCAACACAAAAATCCTTTGGGCAAACACTAAACACCCAATGACTTTTAGAACACAACTCATAATGAGTCTTTACAACTCTCTAGTGGCCAATCATAATCATAGCATGAACAAAGGGCAGCCCCTACTGGTCACCTATAACTTGAGTCCTATGACTCCCTAAGACTCCTAGGGTCAGTTGTAGTGACGAAATTTAGCTCAAAGATCAAAAAATCTTCAGGGACCAAAATCCCAAGGTGTTACATTCTCACCATCCCCCTTAGGATAATTCATCCCCGAATAATAAGACAAGGTATCCCTTAGCAAGATTTAACATAGAGAAACACCCACTCTTTCCTTTAACAAATATAAAAAGCAAAGATATTAAGAAAATTACAATTTCCTTTGACAAAGTCAGAAAACAAAGATGTTAGAAAAGACACATACCTTAAGTACGATTATCCAAAATGAGAGATAAAAATTGGTACTTAGACTTCATGTCCTCTTCAGCTTTCCAAGTAGCTTCTTTAAACTTTTGGTTCTTCCATATAACCTTTATCAAAGCCATGACCTTTGTTTGTAATCGGAAGACTTTCCAATCCATGATCTCCTCGGGGAACAAACACCCAGCTTCACTAACCTCAAACCACCTAATAGGAAAAATAAATCTCCCACCATACAAAGCCTCAAATAAAGTTATTCGAATGCTAGTTAATAACTATTATTATATGAAAACTCGACGAGGGGAAAATGATCAACCCAACTACCAAATAAATAAATCGCACAGGATCTGAGCATATCTTTCAATGTTTGAATGGTCCTTTTCATTTTTCCATCTTTCCGAGGGTGGAAAGCGGTGCTAAGGTTTACCTTACTTCCCAAAACTTTATAAAATAAAGGTCAAAAGTAAAAGAAGAACTGAGTATTATGATCAGATATAATAGAGACAAGCGCACCATACAACTTAACAATTTCTTGAGTGAATAACTTTGCATAATCCTCAGTAGAGTAATTAGTTCTCACAGGTAGGAAATGGGCTGACCTAGTCAACCTATCCACGATGACCCAAATTAAATAAAATTGATGGTTAGACCAAAAAATACTAATAAAAAAATCTATATTAATCACTCCCCACATAAATTCGGGCAACTAAATCTCGTAAGATAACCCGCGAGTTCGCAAGTGCTCCACCTTCACTTGTTGACAAAGCATACACTTAGCCACAAAATTTGCTGCATCCCGCTTCATGTTATTCCACCAATAAATCTCTTTCAAATTATGTTACGTCTTTGCCAATTCGGGATGAATGGTATGCCTCAACTCATGAGCCTTTAGCCAAGATCCTCTCTCGCAGTCCATCAACATTGGGAACACATACCATACCTTGGTACCTCAAGATGATTACTTAGGTGTTATAGGTTCGGTGGAAGAAATGAACAACTTGAGTCAATCAATTATTTAATAAGTAGATGCTTTTTTTCACACTTCGTTGTTGTTAATACTATTCTTAGATGATTAATAATTTCTTCTTATTCAAATTCATTGGTCTTTTATTATCCATATATAGAATTCGGATCTATGGTATATATTAGGAAAATATATTAGCATAAAACATGTGATTGTTACTTCAATTTATTGTAGACGCTAATCTATTTTTAAAATATCACTTTTAGTGTTCTCTAAGACATTCTTCCTAGTGTTAAACATTTTTGCTGCGACTCAGGTGCACAAGCAAGTGTACGTGGTCTAACAAGTAATAAAGTGTCCTTCAAGAAAGCCAAATATCGATCCCACAGAGATAAGATTTGGTAATGATTTAATTTCAGTTCACAATTTAGATTCAATTGATGCAAGCGCAACCAAAAAGAGAATTTGTAGAGTATAATTGCAATAAAATAAACAAAACGTAAGTAAAGATCTAAAGACAATCAATAGGAGAAAACCCAGGGTTGAAGCACTTCAAATAATCATATTACGCCTTTACCTTTATTTGTTAATCTAATTATTGTGTTTGTTAATTCATAGGGTTTATTGCATGGTTACGGTTATCCAACCTCTAATAGTTTACCTAAGTTGAACCATACACCTACATCGTTGAGTGGGGATGTAATGATTCACTTAAGTTCTTTACAAATATCATCCTACATATGAATCAAGTATGGTATTTAAGTACATCCCTATCCTAGATACTAATTTAAATCTCTTGTTTCATAAAGAAAAACAAATCATACTCTGCTTATTCCAATGTTTTATCTCCCTATTCCCTCTCCCGAGTTCACAAAGTTGACAATGGATGTATTCTAAAGGTCGCGAATCCTTAAAATAGTTAAAACGAGAATAAATAAAAAACCAACATTGATAAGCAAAGAGAAAAAAATTAATCCATAGCAATAATAATCATGTTCTTGGCTTCAACCCTGGAAAGAGGGCGTTTAGCCATGCATAGTCATAATTGTAATCACAATGTTATAATTAACGACTAAAAACATGTATGAACTAAATAAAATAAATAAAAACCTAATTATGAAGTTGTAGTATCCCCTTGATCTCTAAAATAAATCACAAGATGATTAGAAACGTAATACAACATGTATATATAGCATAAGGGTAAGCCAAGTCCGTATTAGAGTTCAATTGGAGTGAAATGCCCAGGTATGGAGTTGAGCATGCGACGGACCCTCCATAGCTATAGAATGGAGCATACATAACATGCTTTATTGAACAGTAGCCCATGTGTGGAGTGGAGTATGCGCCACACCCTCCATAGATATGGAATAGAGCGTGCACCACTCACTATACCGTACAGTAGCCCTGGTGTCGAGTGAAGCATGCTCCGCACGCTGTATTGCACCGGCATGGAGCATGTATCGCATGCTAATAGAATGTTACTACTGGAATTTCATCTTCAAATATTATATATGAAATTGTACCCCTGATATAGAGTGTGCTGGGCATGCTCATCGCACGCACCCTCTAGAAATTATCCTCCAAATTTTTGTTATGTGTTGGCCCTTCCTCCTTTCATCCCTTGTCTTGTGGAATCTTTCCCATGATTTACAAGCTTATTTAACATAAAAATATCATAATATTCAGATCCAAAAGAATCATACATCATCATACCTCACGAATTAAGAATAGAACATGACACTACATCCATTACGACGAATCAAACAAGTGCTAAGCTAAGCTAGTTCGCATTGATCTTTTACTTATTGTTCCAACTATACACTCATTTAAATTGAACTTTAATCACTACCAACAATTTATTCCACTCATAATAACAGATAAAAACCATTTGTAATGCTTTATACACAATAGAATCCACCGGAATCAACTAAACAAACACCTAGCTTAAGCTAGTAACGCTAGTTTTCTGGGTTGAACTTTAATTGAATCTTTTATGAACAAACTTGTTTGGAATTCACTTAAAAACTTATGAACAGATGTTTTAACACTTTTTTACTTAGTTATCTCATTCTCAAACCATATATCACATGAATTATCCTCAAAACAAGGCTGAAAAGGCTAGAATAGTGATGCTAGAATGCATAAACAAAATCACCACCCACACTTAAATCCTTGATCTTCTTCGAACAAATATTCACTCTTAAGTATCATGAACTAGAGACTCTACACTTCTATTATATGTAAGATACTCAAGCTAGTACTATAATGATTACAAAGAATGCAAGTTACTCGCAAAGTATGTTATTTACAAAATTAAGAGCTCATGAACACTACTTCCAAAACATCCTAGACTCAAGAAATTACTCACATAGTTGGAAAACTCATGATCATTATTCAATAAAGGAAATCATACAAATCACCTAAATTCATCAACCATGTGCCCCTCACAAAAAGAGAGTTTCCCATATTCACTAAAAATCAAGCAATTCATAGCATGATGGGTAAAGAAATCAAATTATGTTCACTCTCAAAAATAATTCACAAGTTACATACAATAAACTATAGGCTTGCCCTTAGTGTAATGCTTGACTAATAGTCAAATGTAAAGCTTAAGATCAATTAGGAATATTCCAGATAGTAATGTAGGCTAAGGGACGAGTAGGAACTATTTGGGAATAGTGACTAACCTCTCTAAGTGCTTTAATACACAACATTATTCCTCTAAAATCAATCTCTGACAACCAAATTACATTTTTTCATCCACCCATACCTTTTTTTCCCCATCTCTTTTAAGCATTTTCACAAACACTTGATGGACACATAGTTTACCACCACAAGAATGAATTTTTCTCTTTTTTTTTTAAAAAAAAATATGGAAATATTTTTAGCATAAATTATATCACAATCATTCACCACACATAATTTATAAACACCAATAACTATTACCTTTGGGCATCAATTCTACCTTTTCCACCTTTAATTTCTCAAACTCCTTACTCACTTTAGAGTTTTTTGGATCAAATTAAAGTCTATAAAAGAAAGGATAGGCTACTTATGTGGATACCAAAGAAAAAGCTAAAGTCTCAATAGGGGTTAACTAGGATAATGCACAAAGGATAGGTAAAAATAAGGTATCAAACAAGGCTATCAAAGAAATGCCTAAATTGTCTCCTAACCCCACATTCTTTATTTCGCTTCACACAGACACTTGGCAAGTTCTAGACATCACATGAAACAAGGAATATACAAAAAATTCTCATACACACATGGCACATGCTCAACTCAATAGGATCATCACAGACTCCCAACCATACAATAGGACAAATTCAAAATTATTGTACTTATTCCTAACCAAAATTTTTTTAAATTAAGCCAAATTTTGGAAATTTTCCAACCCCACACTTATATACTTTATCCCGAAAGTGAATTTAAAAGTAAAAAGATAGAAATACTCCCTGAGGTGTCTAGGCCTAGCTACATGCATCTTCACACATAAATGAGATTCGTAGGACGCCACACTTAATCTTTGCCATGATCCTAGCTCAAGTTTATGGTACTCAAACTTCCTATTAACCTGTGACTCAACCAAAAAATAAAACTATGTGAAATTAGAACTAAAAAACTAAAAATAAAACATACCTAATTAACTTGGGTTGCCTCCTAAGTGCCTGATTTAGTGTTACGACACGACCCAACTCCACTCAACCATATTTCTTCACCCTTTTATTTCCTTTTAGGAGCCATTTTTCAATTTGTTGCTGACCTCTTAAGTTAGCACTCTCAAGGTCAATATTTATCTTCACTTTAACCTTTATCATGTTGAGAAATAGTGGTTTCTTATAAGGTCGCTCAATCAGGTAGTCAGAAGAGGTCTTTGGTGGCATAAGTACCCCACTCTTATCCCTTTTAGTCACATTGATCATGCATAAATCTTTATATAGGGGACTTTCAATGGGTGCTTTGTAAACATCAAATACTACCTCTTTACTATCTATCCTCATCTTGAGCGTGCCTTCTCTAACATTAATCAACCCCTCCGGTTGCTAAGAATGGATACCCCAATATAATTGGTACCTGTTCATCTACCACAAAATTAAGAACAAAAAAGTCAGCATGAATAATAAATTTACCAACCATAATGAGGAAATCCTTAATTATTCCTTTCGAATATGCCATAGAACTGTCTTCTTGCTGTAAAACCACCCGTGTCACTTTAGGCTCTCCCAAACCCAAAATTTTAAATAATTATAGGGGAATCAATTTATACTTTCCCCTTATGAACCTCTTTACTCCTAATTTAAATAGGAATGGTAAAATTTCCTTGATCTTTCAATTTCTTGGGGATTTTTTTTGCATCATTACCGCACTACACTCTTCAGTTAGTGTTATTGCTCTGATATCTTGCAATTACATCTTCTTGTCCACCACATCTCTCATGTACTTTGCGTACTATGTCATACTCTGCAAAACATCTAGCAAAGGTAAACTAATATACAACTCTTTGAATGTGTCAATGAACTTTTTGAACAAGGCATCCTCCTTCGTTTTTATGTGCTTTTGAGAGAAAGAAAGAGGTAAGGTCTTCTTCACTTTTGATTCAACAACTTTTTTTAAGTACTTAGACTTCTTTGAATTTTCAAAAACTTTGTCATCTACCTTTTTGATCACCAGATCTGCATCTACCTCTTTTGTTGCCTTGGGAGGTTCTCCTTGAAGCTCTTTACCTCTCTTCAAGGTGATTACCATGACTTTTTTTGGAGTATCTGTGTTAGCGGGCAACCCAAATTGTGGCCTTATATTAAGTACCTGTGATAATTGCCCCACTTGCAACTCTAAACTTCCTGTGGCCACTTGCTGATTCTGTAATTCTGACTTTTGACTTTTCAGATCTGCACATTATTATGCTTGACCAACTAAGAATTGTTTCATCATCTCTTCCATATTACTCGTTGACTAATTTGATTAGGCTTGTGGATATGAGATGTTCTATGACTGATTTGGTGGCTGAGTTTGCCACATTATGTTGTAGGTATTACCATAATTAGGCCTTTGAGCATTTTCTACATATCACCAATTTCAGATTTAAAACACATCGAGTAAATGCATGACTACTATTTTTGCATACCTCTCACCAACCTAAGGTTTATTGAACGACATTGACTGTGGCTGCAGGTTGTGCTGCTCCAAACTTTATGTCACTGAAATGAGTGTTGATCAAATTTTGTACTGCCAAAACTTTTACTGATAAGGCTGTGAATTGGTCAACCTCTACTACACTCGCAATTCAATTTGTGTCACTTTTAGAATCTGAATACCAATCTAGATTGCCTTGTGCTATGCGGTTCAACAATGTGTACAACTCATCATAAGTTATCTCCAATGCTTGACCACCTGCGGCTGAATCTAGCAAAATATTCTTATTGTGATCAAGAACTTCTACAAATATGTGAGCAAGTACCTCATTCGACTATTGGTGATGTGGACTATCCCGAAGAAGATCCTTTAAGCCTTCCCAAGCATAATAAAGGCTTTCTTCAGGGTTTTGTTTGAAGCCACTATCTCACTGAGAAGTCTCGTAGTCTTGCCTGATGGAAAAAATCTGATAAGGAACTTTATGGTTAAGTCATCCCATGATGTGATTGAATTGGTCAGATCAATATTCAACCACCTTTTAGCTTCCCCCAAAAGTGAATAGGGAAACAATGCTAGCCTCACATAGTCTGGAGTCACCCCTGTTGGGGTGAATGTATCTGTAAGCTTAATGAAAGTCTACAAGTGGAGTTATGGATCCTCGTGTGAAAACCCTGCAAACTGTCTGCTACTAATAGGAAGCTGCACCATATTTTGTATCAACTCAAAATTCCCCCAATTGTCGGTCTTTGAATTGGGTAAGTCAAGTTCATTGGAAGTAGGACTGCCACTTCCCTAACTTTCCTACCAGTTGCTTGTTGTTCAGCCATACGAGCAGTATTCTTTTGGATTTGAACCTTACACCTACATCATTTAGCGGAGATGTAATGATTCACTTAAGTTCTTTACAAATATCATTCTAAATATGAATGAAGTATGGTATCTAAGTTAATCCCTATCCTAGATACTAATTTGAATATCTTATTTCATAAAGAAAACAAACCATACTCTTCTTATTCCCATGTTTTACTCCCTATTCCCTCTCTTGAGTTCACAAGGTTTACAATGAATGTATTCGTGAATCCTTAAAATAGTTAAAATGAGAATAAAAAGACAACCAAAATTGATAAGAAAAGAAAACAATCTTAATACATAGCAATAATAATCATGTTCTTGGCTTCAACCCCGGAAAGAGGGTGTTTAGCCCCGCATAGTCATAATTGTAATCACAATGTTGTAATTAATGACTAAAAATATGTATGAACTGAATAAAATCAATAAAAACCGAATTATGAAGTTGTAATAGCCCATTTATATCCAAAATACATGCCAAGATGAGTAAAAACGTAATAAAATATGTGTAAATAGCATAAGGGTAAGCCAAGTCTGTGTTGGAGTCCAATTGAAGTGAAATGCCTAGGTGTGGAGTAGAGCATGTGCCGCACCCTCCATAGCTATGGAATAGAGAATGAATAGCATGCTTTATTCCACAAAATCCCATGTGTGGAGTGGAGCATGTGCCGCACCCTCCATATCTATGGAATGGAGCGTGCACCGCACCCTAAATCACACAGTAGCCCAGGTGTAGTGTAGAGCATGCTCCGCACGCTTTATTGCACCGGAATAGAGAATGCATTGAAATATAATAGAATAATACTACTATAATTTCATATTCAAATATTTTCTAAGGAATTGGACCCCTGATATAGAGTGTGCGATGCACGCACATCGCACGCACCCTCTGGAAATTGTCCTCCAAATTTTGGTTAGGTGTTGGGCCTTCCTCCTTTTATCCCTTGTCTTGTGGCATCTTTCCCATGATTTCCAAGATTATTTAACATGAAAATATCATCAAATTCATATCCAAGAGCATCATACATAATGACATCACACGAATTAAGAATAGAACACAACACTACATCTATTATGATGAAACAAATATACGCTAAGCTAAGCTAGTTTGCATTGATGTTTCACTTATTGTTCCAGCTATACACTGATTTAAATTGAACTTTAATCACTCACAACAAGTTACTCCACTCATAATAAAACATAAAAACCATTTTGAATGCTTTATACATAATAGAATCCACCGGAATAAACTAAATAAACAACTAGCTCAAACTAATAATGCTAGTCTTCCGGGATAACTCTAATTGAATCTTTTATACACAAAATTGTTTGGTATTCACTTAAAACCTTATGAACGCATGATTTAACACTTTGTTACACATTTTTGTCATTTTCAACCCACATATCACATGAATTATCCTCATAACAACACTAAAAGGGCTAGAATAGTGATGCTAGAATGCATAAATACACACAACATCACCACCCCACACTTAAATCCTTGTTTGTCCTTGAAAAAATATTCGCTCTAAGTATCATGAACTTGAGAATATATACTTCTACTATATACAAGACACTCAAGCTAGTACTATAATGACTATAAAGAATGCAAGTTACTATGCAAAGTATGTTATTTACACAATTATGAGATCATGAACTGTAATGCCCCGCAATTTGAGCTACAATATAGACCCTGATTTTGATGCATTGATAATCTCGAATCCATAAAATCCTATACCAATATGGCTTGTTATTGTACAGCATGTGAATCCACACAAGCTTGAATTTAAACCATAGAAGTCCTTCAACTAAAGGACGAGTTGGAACTATTTCGATCGACTAAGTTTTAGTGGACGTTATAAAGTGTGTCAGCTTCAATTGACCATACCTCTCTATATGTGTTGAATTAGTAAGCCTACTATATGTCAAATGATAGGTATTCGAGTTATCTTTCCAACGATACTAATTTAGCTAAAATCTGACACCCGAGCAAGAAGTTATGGCCCTTTAAGGTGATAAGCATCGCCTAACCAATCGCCCATGGCCACTGGAAAGCATAGGCAATAGCCTACGTGGTGCCTATGCAAACTTAGGTGATGGCCTAGGCGGCACCTATGTGAACACAGGCAACGGGATGGGCGGTGCCTATGTATGGAATTCTGGTGATTTAAACACTCCATGTTGAGGACAAAGTGGTCCTTTTCCACCCTTACTTAGCCCTAAAACACGAGATTTAGTTCCAAGGACCCCAAAATACATGTTCTTTCATCAAAATTGCTCAAGATTCTCCTAAGGGTTTCAAAATAAAAACCCAACAAGTTCAAGATTCGACCGTAGGGTTTTAAAGATAATTACATATTTGGAATCACCAATCTGCATGCTTCAAGAAACATCTATTATCCTTAGAAATAGAGATACATGGGGTTATCCAAAAAAAATCTCATGGGCAATTTAAATCATGTTTTTTAATGTGGTTTTTGAAATTATGAATATAGTTATTTTTTGAATGCTTTAATGATGTTGTTTTGGTCTTTTAGGCCTTCCCTCGAAATGATTTGATACATTGTATATGCAATTACATATGATTTGAGATGATGTTAAATTGAGAGCATGAATTATTTGGAATTCCTCTATTGATATGATGTTTTAAATTTTCATATGATATGAATAGTTTTTAAATCATCTTTAAAAGCATGTCATGAAATGTTTCTAAAAGTGCTATGAAATGATATGATTCTCGACTTTCAAAGAGAGGGTTGTTTTGTTCATATTGAAGAATATTGTATATGATGATTGAATGAAGAGATTTATATGATATTGATGAGTTGCAAGTCGGGTATGAAAATACCTTATAAAGTATGATATGTGAAGGATTATAAAGTGAGTTTAAATGTATTGATTTTAAATGAGATAGGTGGTTCCCCAAAGAAAGCATGAGTCAAATGATTCTACGCTGGAAACCGTGTTTGCCGACTCGGGAACTTGGTACCATGCTTTGTGGTCTTGCATGCCTGATATTACATTATCCCAAATTGGGATTATGGTTAGGAACCATGCTTTGTGATCTTGTGCACTACCATATTTGATTTGGGTTAAGACACCATGCTTCGTGGCCTTGTGTGTCTCTCCCTCACTTATACTCTAATTTCCGCGGCAACCAAGGTTTGACAGTTGGTGTAAATTATGTAGGGTATTCCACCTAGCTCAGTTCCATTTCATTATTGTTGAGGAAACACTATTGCATTACACCCATGTGCTTTCAAATGATTTGATACAAAATTGCTTTATAATGGCCCTCAACTATATTTTGTAAGAATATTATGTTTTTCTTTGATATCTCTGCGTGCCAGTACTTTTGTGCTGACCCCCTGTCCTCTCGAACCTCTCAGGTTCAGAGGCCCAGTCTAGGGGTCAAGAGAATCAGTAGAACTTTCAGACAGAGTTGTAGAGACAAGTGGTGATCCTTTTATGTTTTGGAAGGTCTTATGTCCTGCAGTCCTTTTATCTTATATTACGTTTTTGGGTTTACTGGAGGCCTTGTCCCACTTTTCAGATAGACATTATTTCAGTCATTTGTTAGAGATTTTCACAGACAGTTGTTCAGAGGATAATTGTTGTTGAGGGAACATTATCTCCCTATTATTGTCTCTTTTCATATTTATGACCATGTTTCTGAATTATTGTTATTTTTTTGCATTTTTTTGATCATTTGAACTAGGTGCATGATTACCAGAAAGATAGGGGTGTTTTGGGCCCCAATGGTTTGAAATGCTCATCAAGGCCAGGCCCTGGTTTGGGTCATGATAAAATTGGTATCAAAGCATGATTCATGGTCCCAGGGTGTCTGCGAAATTGCATCGGGTAGAGTCATGTTTATGGGTGTGTAGCGTGCCACACTTATAAGCCGGAGGTTGCTAGGCATTTATGAAATGTTTTCCTTCTTTGTAATTTAGTTCGTGCTTCAGAGTCTGAACTGTTCCCTAATCAATGATCACTTGTGTTTTAGAAACACAGTTATGCCTCCCCGTAGTATCGTCGATCAGAATGCTCAGGCAGATGAGGCCCGTCCTACCCATGGGATGTGGACCCATAATAGGGCTTACACTCCAGAATTTGTCCATACTCTAGAAGTCCCTCCAGTTCCGACCAGTTCACCTCGGGCTCCGCGGACTAATGCCAACCATCCCCTAACTGCTCAGGGAGATATTTGAAATACAGAATTTAGACGTTCTATTCATATGCTGACATAGTTGGTAGCCAACCAAGCTCAATGTTCAGAAGATGTTGGGTCTGCACCTGTTACATCTAAGGCTACTAGAGTTGGACATTTCATGAAGATGAACCTATCTAAGTTCACTGGCACCAAGGTGGAGGAAGATCCACAGGAGTTCGTGGATGACATAGAAAAGATCTTTAAGATAATGCATGTGGATGAGGTTAAAGGGGTAGAGCTAGCAACCTATCAGCTCAAAGACATTGCGAGTCAGTTGTATGCTGACTGAGAAGATGAAAAAGGTGAAAGTGTTGAGCTCACAGTTTGGGGTAAATTTATGGAAGCCTTCCTTAATCGATTCTTTCCTCTGGAGTTGAGGGAGGCCAAAGCGGAAGAGTTTATGAATCTGAAGCAGGGAAGTATGAGTGTCCAAGAGTACATTTTGAAGTTTATTAAACTAGCCCGCTATGCACCAGAGTTGACTAGTAATATGATGGCTCGGATGAGGAAGTTTGCATCTGGCCTTGCTGATGACCTGGTACTTGAGTGCTAGGGGGATATGTTGAATAAGGAGTTAGACTTTGCTCGACTGACCGTTCATATGCATCAAGTGGAAGAGAAGAAGAAAAAGATTGCTGAATCTAGAGAGAAAGACAAATAGGCTAAGAGAGCTAGATCTATGGACCAGCACCAGAGTTAGCCACAGAGTGGTAACTGGGTAATAAGTGGTCGAAGAAGAAGAAGTTTTAGAATAATGCACAGTAAGCAGCCAGCGCCCCAACACCCAGACCATCGAAAGACAGACAAACTCAGAATTTTTAGACTCTTCATGGGTCCAAAGATCTAGGTACATAGTCTCATAGCAGTATGTCCCAGCAGTATCGTACTCGTTTGTGGTGTGAGGTTTGTAGAAGGAATCATCTAGGGAAGTGCTAGTTTGAGGGAAGAAACTGCTATACTTGTGGTAAAGTGGGTCACCCTTAAAGAAATTGTCCATCTGCTGGAGTAAATGTGGGGGGGACTAAGTCCTAAGCCGCCTCTACAACTTCTTTCCCTAAGGGTGCCCCTTCAGCTGCTAGAAGCGGTCGCAATCGGTTATATTCTTTGACTAATCGCCAAGAGGGGGAAGCTTCACCAGATGTTGTCACCGGTATGTTATGAATCTTTTCTTGTGATGTTTATGTATTGCTTGATCCCGGGTCTATTTTATCTTATGTGACCCCTTATGTGGCTGTTAGTTTCGAGTTTGAGCCTAAGTTATTATAGAACCCTTCTCTATTTCTACTCTTGTAGGTGATTCTATTGTTACTAAAAGGGTATATAGAAATTGTGTCGTGTCTATTCATGGTAGGAAAACTATGGCAGACCTTATAGAACTGGATATGATAGACTTTGATGCCATTCTTGGGATGGACTGGTTCCATTCGTGTTATGCCACCCTTGATTGAAGAACTCGAAAGGTCACTTTTTATTTCCTGAATGAGACACCAATTATATGGGCAGGGAGTTCTGTGGAACCTAATGGTCACTTTATCTCTTATCTTAGAGCCCGAAAGCTTATCTCCAAAGGCTATATGTATCATCTAATCCGAGTAAAAGATTCAAAAGTTGGAAGCCTTCCTCTGCAGCCAGTCCCTATAGTGAATGAATTACCAAAAGTCTTTCCCGAAGATCTCCCAAGGATACCTCCTGATAGGGAGATAAATTTTGGCATTGATGTGTTTCTAAACACTCGTCCTATTTTTATTCTACCATATAGAATGGATCCCGCGGAACTAAAGGAGTCAAAGAAACAGCTTGCAGACCTCCTAGACAAAGGTTTTATTCTTCTTAGTGTTTCCCCATGGGGTGCACCCGTGCTCTTCGTGTGAAAGAAGGATGGGTCCCTTCAGATGTGCATAGACTACCGTCAGCTGAATAAGGTCATGATTAAAAATAAAATCCTTTTCCTAGGATTGAAAACTTTTTTGACCAGCTTCAGGGTGCCAAGTGATTTTCAAAAATAGACCTTCGTTTGGGTTATCATCAGTCAAAAGTTAGGGAGTCAGACATACTCAAGACAGCCTTTCGAACCCGATATGGTCACTATGAATTTCTAGTCATGTCCTTCGGGTTGACTAACGCCCCTGCAGCCTTCATGGATCTTATGAATAGAGTGTTCCATTAGTTTCTTGACTTGTTTGTCATTGTATTTATTGATGATATTCTGATATATTCTAAGAGTAAAGAGGATCATGCCAATCACCTCTGAATTATCCTTCAGACCCTTAAGGATCATTAGCTGTATGCCAAATTTTCTAAGTGTGAATTCTAGTAAGACGTTATTGCATTCCTGGGGCATATTTTCTCTAGTAACGGGATAATAGTAGATCCCCAGAAAGTTGAAGTAGTGAGAAAATGGCCCAGACCCACGACTCCAACCAATATTCAGAGCTTCTTGGGTTTGGCGGGGTATTGTAGAAGGTTCGTAGAGAGTTTTTCTTCCATAGCTGCTCCGCTTACTAAACGGACTCATAAAAAGATGAAGTTTGTGTGGTCTGACTTGTATGAAAATAGTTTTGAGAAATTGAAGGACAAGCTGACTACTGCTCCTATTTTGACCCTTCTCGAGGGTGTAGATGATTTTGTGGTTTATTGTGATGTGTCCCGTATAGGACTTGGTTGTGTATTGATGCAGCGTGGTAAGGTGATAGCTTATGCATCTAGGCAGTTAAAGGTTCATGAGCGCAATTACCCCACTCATGACTTGGAGTTAGTAGCCGTGGTGTTTGCACTTAGAATATGGAGGCACTATCTCTATGGAGTGCATATTGATATTTATACTGACCATAGGAGTTTACAGTATGTTTTCTCATAGAAAAAATTAAACTTCAGGTAGAGGCATTGGATAAAGCTTTCGAAACACTATGATATGAGTCTGCATTGCCATCCTGGCAAGGCAAATGTTGTAGCCAACGCCCTCAGCAGGTTGTCTATTGGTAGCCTTTCTCATATAGAAGAAGGAAAGAAAGATATAGTGAAGGATATTCACCGCCTTACAAATCCGGGAGTGTGACTCTTAGATTCCAAAGATGGAGGAGTGATTGTTCATGAGTAAGCTAAGTCATCTCTTTGTACTGATGTTAAGGAGAAGAAGGTTAAAGATCCCATCTTGATGTAAATCAAGAAAGATGTGGGTTAACAAAAGGTTATGTCGTTTGAAATTGGTGGTGATAGTATTCTGAGATTTCAGGGTAGGTTGTGTGTTCCAAATGTCGATGGGCTATGGGAAAGAATCCTTAATGAGGTGCACACTTTGAGGTATTTCATTCACCCAGGCTCTACTAAGTTGTACCATGATCTGAAAACCTTGTATTGGTTGAATAACATGAAACATGATGTAGCTAATTTTGTGTACAAGTGTTTGAATTGTCAGCAAATGAAGGTAGAAAACATGAGGCCGGGTGGTAGTTCCAAAGAGATAGCCCTGCCTTTATGGAAGTGGGAGATGATAAATATGGACATCATTATAGGATTTTCGAGATCCCAAAACCAGTACAATTCTATATGGGTGATTGTAGATTGGTTGACCAAGTCAGCCCACTTTTTGCCTGTGAGGACTAATTATTCGGGAGAGGTTTATGCTAAGATTTATATTGAGAAGATAGTTCGATTGCATGGGCACCAGTGTCTATTATTCCGACAGAGGTACCCAATTTTCTTCTTAGTTTTGGAGATCCTTTCAGAAGGGTTTAGGTACACAAGTGAATTTGAGCACAACTTTTCATCCTCAGGCAGATGGGCAAGATGAGCGTACCATTCATACCCTTGAAGATATGTTGAGGGAATGTGTCATTGATTTCAAAGGTAGTTGGGTAGATCACCTGCCACTAGTTGAATTTGTCTACAATAATAGCTACCATGCCAGTATTAAGATGGCTCCTTTTAAGGCCTTGTATGGGAGAAGATGTAGGTCTCTGATAGGATGGAATAAAGTGGGTGAGACTCAGTTGTATGGGCCTGATCTTGTTCATCAGGCAATGGAGAAAGTGAAAATCATTAGAGAACGACTCAAGACTGCTCAGAGTCATCAGAAGTCCTATGCCGATGTTCGAAGAAGAGTACTAGAGTTTGAAATTGGTGATTGGGTGTTTCTCAAGGTTTCTCCTATGAAAGGACTTATGCGGTTTAGCAAAAGGGGTAAATTGAGCCCTCGTTATGTAGGGCCATATCTGATTTTGAAAAAGATTGGTACAATTGCATATGAGTTAGAATTGCCTGCAAGTTTAGGTTTCGTTCATCCGGTATTCCATGTATCCATGTTGAAGAAATACATTGGAGATCCTTCTATGGTATTGCCAGTAGAGAGTATCAAAGTGACAGACTCCTTGTCTTACGAAGAAGAGCCCGTTGAAATTCTAGATCGCCAAGTTCGAAAGCTGAGGAGCAAAGAGATAGCCTCAGTAATGGTACTGTGAAGGAATCAGAAAGTTGAAGAAGCAACTTGGGAGTTAGAAGATGACATAAGAATTAGATATCCTAATTTTTTTTCTTCGATGAAGGAGGAGACAGAAGGTACTATTCCTATCTTATCTTTTCTAGTCCATTATTATGATTCAAATCGTGTCTGTCTATGTTCCCCATCATCATTCGGGGATGAATGATCCTAAGGGGGTGATAATGTAATGCCCTGCAATTCGGGCTACAATATAGACCATGATTTAGATGCATTGCTAATGCCAAAGCCATAAAATCCTATGCCAATACAACATGTGAATTATTGTGTAGCATGTGAATCCGCTCAAGCTTGAATTTAGACCATAGAGGTCCTTCAAATCAAGGATGAGTTGGGACTATTTTGATCGACTATGTTTTAGTAGACGTTGTAAAGTGTGTCAGCTTCCATCGACTATAACTCTCTGTATATGTCGAATTACAAGCCTACTATGTGTCAAATGACAGGTA
The DNA here is from genome assembly GCF_002878395.1 of Capsicum annuum. Classification (NCBI taxonomy): domain Eukaryota; kingdom Viridiplantae; phylum Streptophyta; class Magnoliopsida; order Solanales; family Solanaceae; genus Capsicum; species Capsicum annuum. The sequence goes on from NC_061116.1 coordinate 47,412,406, forward strand.
TTCAAGTTAGCTTTCCAACAATACCAATTTGGCTAAAATCCGACACCCGAGCAAGAAGTTATGGCCCTTCAAGATGATAAGCGTCGCCTAACCAATCGCCCATGTCCACTGGAAAGCATAGGCAATAGCCTAGGCGGCGCCTATGTAAACATAGGCAATAGCCTAGGCGGCGCCTATGCAAACATAGGCGATAGCCTAGGCGGCACCTATGTGAACATAGGTAACGGGATGGGCGGCGCCTATGTAAGGAATTCTGGTGATTTAAACACTCCGTGTTGAGGAAAAAGTGGTCATTTTCCACCCTTACTTAGCCCTAAAACACAAGATTTAGTTCCAAGGACCCCAAAATACATATTCTTTCATTAAAAGTGCTCAATATTCTCCTTAGGGTTTCAAAATAAAAACCCAACTAGTTCAAGATTTGACCGTAGGTTTTCAAAGATAATTACATATTTGGAATCACCAATCCGTAAGCTTCAAAAAACATCTATTACCCTTGGAAATAGAGGTACGTGGGGTTATCCAAAAAAATATCATGGGCAATTTAAATTAAGTTTTTCAATGGGGGTTTTGAAATTATGAATATAGTTATGGTTCGAATGCTTTAATGATGTTGTTTTGGTCTTTTAGGCCTTTCCTCGAAGAAAGCATGAGTCTAATGATTCTACACTGGAAACCGTGTTTGCCGACTCAGGAACTTGGTACCATGATTTGTGGTCTTACGTACCTGATATTATATTATCCTAAATTGGGATTATGGTTAGGAGCCATGCTTTATGGTCTCATGCACTACCATATTTGATTTGGGTCGAGACACCATGCTTCGTGGTCTTGTGTCTCTCTCCCTCACTTATACACTAATATCGGAGGCAACCGAGGTTTGATAGTTGGTGTAAATTATGTAGGATATTCCAACTAGGTCTGTTGCATTTCATTATTGTTGAGGAAAAACTATTGCATTACACCCATGTTCTTTCAAATAATTTGATTCAAAATTTCTTTATAATGGCTCTCAACTATATTTTGTAAGAATATTGTGTTTTGCTTTGATATCTCGGCGTGCCAGTACTTTTGTGCTGACCCCCTCTCCTCTCCAACCGCTCAGGTTCAGAGGCCCAGTCTAGGGGCCAAGAGAATCAGTAGAACTTTCAGACAGAGTTGTAGAGACAAGTGGTGAGCCTTCTATGTTTCGGAAGGTCTTATGTCCTGCTGTCGTTTTATCTTATATTCAGTTTTTAGGTCTACTGGGGGCCTTGTCCCAGTTTTCAGATAGACATTGTTTCAGTCATTTGTTAGAGATTTTCGCAGACAGTTGTGTAGAGGATAATTGATGTTGAGGGAACATTATCTCCCCGTTATTGTCTCTTTTCATATTTATGACCATGTTTCTGAATTATTGTGTTTTTTCGCATTTCTTTGATCATATGAATTAGGTGCATAATTACCAGACATATAGGGGTGTTTCGAGCCCCAATGGTTTGAAATGCTCATCAAGGCCAGGCCCTAGTTCGGGTCGTGACATGGACACTACTTCCAAAACATCTTAGCCTTAAGAATTTACTCACCTAGTTGGCAAACACATTCGCATTATTAAATCAAGGACATCATACAAATACCCATATTCATCAAACATGTTCCCCTCACAATAAGAGAGTTACCCATAATCACTCAAAATCAAGAAATTCATAGCATATTGGGTATAAGAATCTAATTACACTCACTCTGACAAATAATTCACAAGTTACACACAATGAACCATAGGCTTGCCCTGAGTGTAATGCTCGAATAATAGTCAAATGTAAAGCTTAGGATCAATTAGGATAATTTCGGGTAGTAATGTAGGCTAAGAGATGGGTAAGAACTATTTGGGAATAGTGACTAACCTCTCTAAGCACTTTAATACACTACATTATACCTTCAAAATCAATCTCCGACAACTAATTTACACTTTTTCATCCACCCATACCTTTTGTTTTTGCCCCATCTCTTTTAAGCATTTTCACAAACACTTGGTGGACACATAGTTTACTACCACAAGAATTATTTTTTCTCTTTTTTTATTCACAATCATGGCAATATTTTTAGCATAAATTATATCACAATCATCCACCACACATAAATTATAAACACCAATAACTATTACCTTAGGGCATCAGTTCCACCTTTTTCCTCCTTCAATTTCTCAAAATCTTTACTCACTTAGAAGCTTTTTGGATCAAACTAAAGTCTATCAAAGAAAGAATTTGGCTACTTATGTGGTTACCAAAGAAAAAGCTAAAGGCTTAATGGGGTTAAGTAGGATAATGCATGAAGGGTTGGTAAAAAAAAGGTGTCAAACAAGACTATCAAAGAAATACCTAAATTATCTCCTAACCCCACATTCTTTATTTCACTTCACACACAAACCGGGCAAGTTCTAGACATCACATGCAACAAGGAACATACAAAAAATTCTCACACACACATGGCATGTGCTTAACTCAATAGGACCATTATAGACTCCCAACCACACAATAGCACAAATTTAAAATTATCGCACTTATTCCTAACCTAATTAGTTTTAAATTGAGCCAAATTTTGGGAATTTCCCCACACCACACTTAAAAAAATCTACTTTGTCTCCAAAGTAAATTTAAAAGTAAAAATGTAGAAATACTCCCCAAAGCCTCTAGGCCTTGATAGATACATCTTCACACATAAATGAGATTTGTAGGACCCCACACTCAATCTTTGCCATGCTCCTAGCTCAAGTTAATTGTACTTAGACTTACCATTAACCTGTGACTAAACAAAAAACAAAAACTACGCAAAATAAGAACTAAAAAATTGAAAAGAAAACCTACTTAATTAACTTGGGTTGCCTCCCAAGCAACACCTAATATAGTGTCGCGACACGACCCAACTCAACGCAACCATATTTCTTCACTCTTTAACTCTATTTTGGGAGCCATTTATTTATTCGTTTCTGACCACTTGAGTTTGCACTCTCAAGGTAAATATCTCTTTCCACTTCAACCTTTATCATGTTAAGAAATAGTGGTTTATTATAAGTTCACTCAATCAGGTAGTTGGAAGAGATATTTGGTGGCTTAAGCACCCCACACTCATCCCTTTCAGTCATATTGATCATGCATAAATCTTTATATAGGAGACTTTTAATGGTTTCTTTGTAAATTTCAAATACCACCTCTTCATCATCTATCTTCATCTTAAGTATGTCTTCTCTAACATCAATCAAGTCCCCTCCAGTCGCTTAGAATGGATTCCTCCATATAATTGGTACCTATTCGTCTTCCATAAAATCAAGAACAAAAAAGTCAGAAGGAATATTCCGTCTGGGTATGCCATGGAACCGTTTGCTAGCTTAAAAACCACTCGTGTCACTTTAGGCTCACCCAAGCCTAATTTTCTAAACAATGGCTAGGGCATAAAATTTATACTTGCCCCTAAATCTCTCAGTGCATGAAACAGTGTCAGCCTCACATAATCTAGAGTCACCCCTGTCGAAGTGAATGTATCTGTAAGATCAATGAAAGTTTGCAAGTGGGCTTGTGTATCCTTGTGTGAAAGCCCTACAAACGGTCCACTACTAATAAAAAGCTGCACCATATTGTATTTCAACTCAAAATTCCCCCCAGCTGCCGGTCTTTGAATTAGGAAAGTCAAGTTCATTGAAAGTAGGACTGCCACTTCCCTAACTTTCCTACCAACTGTTTATTGTTCATCCATAGGAGTAGTATTCTCTTGGCCTTCTTGGATTTGAAGAAATCTAGGAAGAAGGATTGCTTCTCTCCCGTGTTGATGGTAAAGTTGCTCAGGTTTCAGGGTTGATTCTACAAACTCTCGATCGCTTGCAAGGTTATCAACCTAAAAACCTATTTTCTGCAATAACAAAACCAAGAACAAGCATAAAAACACCAAAAATAAATCAAAAGTAAAACTAAAATAAACAATTTACAAATAACAAGTCCCTGACAATGGCACCAAAAATTATTGCTACTCAGGCGCACACGCAAGTGTACGTGGTCTGACAAATAATATAGTGGCCTTCAGGACAGCCGAATATTGATCCCATAGAAACAAGATTTTGCAACGATTAACTTTCAGTTCACAATTTAGATTCAATTAATGCAAGCGTAACAAAAAAGAGAGTTTATATTTTATAATTGCAAGAAAATAAACAAAATGTAAGTAAAGATCTAAAGACAATCAATAGGAGAAAACCCAGGGTTGAAGCACTTTAAACAATCATATTACGACTTTACCTTTATCTGTTAATCTAATTATTTAGTTTGTTGATTTGTAGGGTTTATTGCATGGTTACGGTTACCCAACCTCTAATAGTTTACCTAAGTTGAACCTGACACATACATTGTTGAGTGGGGATGTAATGATTCACTGAAGTTCTTTACAAATATCATCCTGCATATGAATCAAGTATGGTATTTAAGTATATCCCTATCCTAGATACTAATTTAAATCTCTTATTTCATAAAAAAAAATCATACTCTGCTTATTCCCATGTTTTATCTCCCTATTCCCTCTCCCGAGTTCACAAGGTTGACAATGGATGTATTCTAAGTGTCGAAAATCCTTAAAATAGTTAAAACAAGAATAAAAAACCACCAACATTGGTACGTAAAGAAAACAAACCTAATCCATAGCAGTAATAATCATGCTCTTTGCATCAATCCTAGAAAGAGGGCATTTTGCCACGCATAGTCATAATCCTAATCATAATGTTGTAATTAATGACTAAAAATATGTATGAACTAATAAAATAAACAAAAACCTAATTATGAAGTTTTAGTAGCCCCTTGATCTCAAAAATACATTCCAAGATAAGTAAAAATATAAAACAATATGTATATATAGGATAAGGATAAGCCAAGTCCGTGTTGGAGTCCAATTGGAGTGAAACATACAGATGGGGAGTGAAGCATCTGTCGCACCTTCCATAGCTATGGAATGGAGAAAGCATAGACCGTTTTATTCCACAGTAGACCATGTGTGGAGTGGATCATGTGCCGCACCCTCCATAGCTATGGAATGGAGCATGCACCGCACCCTATATTGCACAGCAGCCCAAGTGTGGAGTGAAACATGCTCAGCATATTGTATTGCCCCGGAATGAAGCATGCATCACACGCTAATAGAATTATACTATTTTAATTTCATATTCAAATATTTTCAAAGGCATTAGACCCCGGATATAGAGTGTACAATGCACGTTCATCGCACACACCATCTGGAAATTGTCCTCTTAATTTTGGTTATATGTTGGCTTTCCTTCTTTCATCCCTTGTCATGTGGCATCTTTACCATGATTTCCAAGCTTCTTTAACATAAAAATATCATTATATTCATCTGCAAAATCATCCTACATCATAAAACCTCACAAATTAAGAATAGAACACAACACTACATCCATTACGACGAATCAAACAAGCGCTAAGCTAAGCTTGTTTACATTGATCTGTCACTTATTGTTCAAGCTATACACTGATTTAAATTGAACTTAAATAAATACCAACAAGTTATCCCACACATAATAACAAATAAAAATCATTTGGAATGCTTTATACACAATTGAATCCACCGAAATCAACTAAACAAATACCTACCTCAAGCTAGTAACCCTAGTTTTTTGGGTTGAACTCTAATTGAATCTTTTATGCACAAACTTATTTGGAATTCACTCAAAACCTTATGAACACACGATTTAACACTTTGTAACACATTTATCTCATTTTTAAACCATATATCACATGAATTATCCTCAAAACAAGGCTAAAAAGGTTAGAATAGTGATGTTAGAATGCATAAATTCACCCAATATCACTTTCCTTCAATGATGTAGCTGTTTTAGACATCTTTTTCAAAGATATGTTATTTCTTCAAGTAACACAAAAAATTAAAGGCATAGCCCCGTGCTTAGCACGGGCATGAACCATCTAATACTATATATAAGAAATGATTAAAAAGTTTGGTAGTCCTCACACCCCGCAAGTGGTCCATCACTCTTTTTCTCAATTATTTAAAAAAAAAAAATTGTAATGATCCTCTAGGTCATTTTTTATTTTTCACATGTTTTTGGCATTTCAAGCTTTCATATAGTACTAATCAATATTTATGACTCTAGGACAGGTGGCTCAATTTTTAAGTAATTCACTTAAGGATTCCATTAATATTGAGTTTATTCTAAATTTTTTAATTTAAACTAAAGTTTTAGTAAATTTGTAATTTTTATTTTTATAGCCTGTTTAAAATGCTTTTGGTATTTATGAAAAGTTCTTTATATTATTGTATAATAAATCATAATTTATTACTATTTTAAATAGAGATAGTGAGTCAAGTTATGATGAAAAATTCTTATTCTATAATAGAGGCTTTATTCAAAATATTTTTCTACTAATTATGACATATTAAAAATATTATTTATTTCGCAACGAACCTATGTATTATCCGAGCATATACTTAATGGAAAGAAATTTGCATTGAAGTGTCACCTCCACTTTCACATGGAAGTGAAGGGATAGTACACCTAATATATGTTTAAAGAATAGCTTATACTTGGAATTAAATGGTACCTAATATGCTACAAATATACACATACATACATACATGCATATACATACATACATACATACATACATACATATATATTTATACGTACATACATACATATACATATATACATACATACATATATATATATATATATATCTTTCCCTTTATACAATTTTGGTTCTTTCTTCACTTGAAATTTAACAGAAAAGTTTTAATAAAAAGTTGTTAAAATTAGTATGTCTCGTACTTTTTGCATTTGTCATATTATTTACGTAGTAGACGTAGCATGTATATGTAATCAATGTCGTTCCACTTTCATAAGTCAGCATAGGAGGATTTCTTTCTTGACTAATGTAGGCCCTTAACGCGGTGGCATTTTAAGATTAAGTAGAAGGGACGAACAACTCATGGTTGGTCCGAGGCCATTGTTCCACCTATAGTTACGCTTCGATCTACTTATCTCTACGAGATTTTGTATTATATATTTCACATGATAGGTAGGGATTATAAATTATGTTTATACCTAAATACATCATGACTTAACCTAATTAAGGAATTTAGACTAGAAACGTGACCCGAACATTAGCTTAAAATACCTATTAAGGTTGTAGGATTCTATTACACCGTATTATAAACTTGTTTAACTATAGATTTGAATATAAGATCTTTTAGTAAAAGAATTTTATATTACTTAGTATTTTAGGTGCTATTTTCTGATTATACCCTTTTAGTAGCTTTATACCCTTCTTTACCCTAGTTTTTCAAATTTTGGTATTAATATCTTGTTGAGTTACATATTTTTGTGTGTGAGGTCGTTGTTACAATACTAGTTCGATGCTAGGTTAGTACTCTATCCTTTGAAAATATGTGGATATAGTTATGGATGCGTAGACGCTTACAATTGTATTGTTTGAATACTGCTAATGGAATGCATATATTTAGATGTATTTACACTTATTTAGTGGTACGATTCGAGTTAGACCTTAATTTTACTATTGTTTTATAGAAAGGGATATGTTCCCACTTTTCTTAACTTATTAAATTGATTCCTTGAAAATGAAAATCGTACCACCCTTATTATTGGATTATGATATTTTAAACTAAAAATACAACTTGAAAATTTGATCGAGGCTTATACTGGTCCATTATTGATTCACTCATTTTACCACTACATGTTTTACTACAGTCGAGGAATATTTCTACCCTTTTAACGTTATTATACCATTCTACTCCCAGATTCGATCTGAGCAATAAATTTATAAATTTATACTCATTTTTTCCTTGATTCCAGTCTAAGCAATTATTACAGTCTTAGTTCTCTTCAGTACTGGAAAGAGTAGATTAGTTATGATAGTTACTGAATATCCTAGTTAGTAACTAGGAAGGATATATAGATATTCTGAGTCCCCTATGGTCCTCTTCATTCGACGAGTCACCTACTAGAGAAATATGATTATCATAGGTTTTGCCTTTGCAATCTACTGAGTTGGAGGAGGTATATAAAATTGGTATATTCCGGCACTCTATTGGTCGATGGTACAAGATAATCCTTGCATTCATTCATTATTATGCATTGCCTACTAGTATTATAATGGTGTGGTACTTGTATCTATCATTCTTTGGAGGGAATGTATAGATAAAGGTTATAATTATTGTTTTCTGAGTGTTTTCTTATGCTTTTTTAGCTTGTGGGGCAAAGGTAGGTTACTATTTGCTTAGTCTAGTCAGTCCCATATTTACTGGTTATGATTGTATAGATCATGATGGGTTGATTACCGATTGGTACTCAAGGTTGTATGTATGCTTTTGAGTTCCCTTATTATTTATTATAATAAGAATTTATTATTGTTACACTATCTCTTGCCTATGCACATTTCAGTTAGAGATCCTGTATATTCTAATGTTATACCTTTTATTGCTTATGATTCTAGTAAGGTTGGATTATCTCCCTTAGAGTAGTGTCTTCATATTTAGTTATCCTTATAATGCAGTTATATGTATTATTCTTTGGCTACTATTTGTATATTACTCCCTTTCTTCTGAGTATATTGTATATATCCTCTTCATTATACTATCATTTATGGACTTGTTACTTACGGAATTGTACTTTTTCCTTGATTACTGGTAGTACCTGATAGTTTACCTTAAGTTTTCCATTACCACTTTTATGTTGGTTTCTTAAGTAGTTGCTTATAGTTACATTGCTACTTTATATTTTATTTGTACATGCATTATCTTTGGAGCTTAGTTGGCCGATGCCTACCAAGTACCTCATGTTTAGTACTTACACTACACTTTTGCAACCAAAAAATCATAATATAGGTTCTCACCATTAATGTGCCCATTCTGTAGATTAGTGATAGATAACAGATTCGGGGTGAGCTCTTGACGTCCAGAGTTGTACTTACTCTCCATCATACTATAAGGCCGATCTTTATTTTTGTATATTAGAGAAGGCTTTGTATATATTTACTATGTATTCTACTTTGTACTCTTGTTTTATTGGAAGTTTTTGTACTGACCTCACTAGATTTTGGGTATGCATTTACTTCCTTCTTAGCTCTTCTTCTATGTTATTTTGTTTTGCTTACACTTTTCTTATTATTTTGTAACTAGCTAATCTAGATTGTGGGTTGGCTTACCTATTGGTGTGTTATGGTAGGTGCCATCATGACGTGTGAAAATTAGGTCATGAAAAATTATTGTCAGAGCATAGGTTCATTGGTGTTATTGTTACAATAGCTAAGTGCCCAATAGAGTCCTATAGATTGGTATGGAGATGTTTGTTTCCTATCTACGGGAGGTTATAGGGAATTTGTAGGAAATTTTATTCCTTGATTCTCTGTTATATGTCTATATTTCTATGAACCTCTTAAAATTCCTTTGACTCTACTCTTTCCCAAATGGATATATATTCAATAATTAAAATTCTCATAGAAAAACTTAAATCATGACTCTTATCTCAAATCATTCGAAAATCATCAACTCATAATAATAATATTCAACTCATGGCATAAGTTCTCAATTTAAGAAATAAAATGATGAAATAGTCATGTGTATCAATCTTGAGTAGCTCAAATATCATAAATCATTAATAAAGTAATTTGGGTGTAAACCCACATTGCAAAATCATGGATTTCAATAGTAGAAATTAAATCTTTGGGCACAAGAACGAAAGAAGTGTTCTTGTTTAAACCCCACATACCTTGATTATGGATTTGAATGTATAAACTTGTTATAAACTCCTTTTCCACTTCTTGAGTTAGGGTTTTTGATGCTTTTGTTTTGGGTACCATGAATCTTGAACCAATTATAAAATCTATAGTTGGATTCTTGATGTTCTTGGAAAACTTGGATTAGATTTTTGAGAGAGAAACCCTAGTATTCTTGATGAAATGGAAGAAGAATGAAGTTTTCTTCTTTACTTGGATATATATAGAGGGTCAAAATGGGTGAAAAAGACCAAAATACCCTTTTAAAAATGCTCCTTAATTGCTGAAAAAATGGCTAATGACATCCGTGATAGGCCATCAGACCCGTGATAGGCCGTCACGAAATGTCGTCATAAAATAGTCAAATTTTTTATTTTCTGCCTAAGGTTGACAACGTCGTAAGACATGTCGGCAGAAAGTGACGACATCGTCAGAAATGGCATCAGAAACGTGACAGCCCGTCAGAACCGTCTTCACCATTTTCCAACTTGACCATGTTGGAGTAAAATGGGCATAACTCTTTGCTCCATTATAGGCTTTTGGTGAAATTGGTACTGTTGGAAAGATAATTCAATTATATATCTGTTGATAGGTCATCAGATCAAAAATTCCAAGTATAATGAGAGATATTCTCATTTGAATTTGACTATACCAATATCCTTCCCAAGAACTCAATTGGTAAGGAATGTTTTCATTCGCCCAATCGTTAGGACATCTTTAAGGCCTTAATACACACCATACTTGATTAGAAAACAACCAAAGCACTATAATTTATTTCTCAAGAGCTTGATTCATGGTTTAACTATTGGTTAGAGTTTCAGGGAATTACAAAATGGTTCTAACTTTCTCACCGGGTGTCCGATTCGGGTGAATCTTATGTCGATGGAAAGCTTATCCAATTCTCCACATGATCGAGAGTAGAATTTAAGGAAATACAACATGAGATAAATAATAATCAATTTGGAAGTCATCCATATTCACTCAAAAGATGGATTTAGGCTTAAGAAATGATCGGGGTATTACAATATCTCCCCTTTGGAAACATTCGTCCTCGAATGTTGCTTTTTGGCCAAGAATATAGAGAAAATTGAAGACATACAGCCGGAACAACTGGCAAATCTAGATCTATATCTTTCTAAAATTTGAAGTACTTCATTGAATGTATAAACTTATGATGAGAATAGCTAAACAGCTGGATCCGAGATTGGAAAAAAATAGATAGAGGATAATGCAACTCTCGACTGAATCTGAGCTGATTTGCCTTCTTCCTATATTAAAGAGCGGGCTCATACTAAGAGTTTAGAATTCACTTGATGTGATAAGGGTGCAATTATACTCATAGACGGCGAAGAGATAATTTCTGCAGGCATAGGTCATGAGTAACAAGGATAAGACTACACAATGGGTATTACATTGTCTGGACTAGAATACTTGGAAAACAAAGATTGTTCAATGAATGATCACAGACTAAATCACAATTATATATCTGAATCTGAAACTGATGCCTCATACACATACTGAACTGAATTCATAGATTTTGGGCGCGAGCAACTACTTATCGAATTGCTCATACCTATGAAATTTCGACTGGTAAGACTAGACTAGTTCGAAAAAAAATGGAAGACCATAGAAATCTATCTACCAAATTTTAAAAACTAGGTTGCTAGCTATGCAAACTGAATCATACTAGATACTCATACTTAAGTAGAGGATTTCTTCAACACTCTCCCAAGGAATTCTAATGGTCTGAATGAGAAAAGAACTTTAGGCAAGATCTAAACAAGACATCTAAATAGGTGATCATAAAATTACCATAATCCCATAACTTGAAACCTAAACCTATGAATCATAAGTTAGGATAAAAGTACTAAGCTTCAACCAAGGCAACTCCTTAGTTTCAACTCAACCACACTTCTGAAACACTCTCTTGACTATATTATACCCTTCTGATACTATATTTGATCGATTCGACTTACAATCCTCACATGACACCGATACTTCCATCTAATCATATCCCCTTGAACCAAACCCCCTCATCGTTTTCATACGTAACCTATAACCACAAGATTCGCCACATAACCCCATTCTGAATCATGAGCTCCCACATATCTACATTCTTACAACCTCTTACTTCAAGAGTAATTCTCATTACCACTTCGACAACTCCAATCCACTTAGCACTAGCCATTTACTAATATGCAAGGCACCCATCCGTATGCACACAAACATGACATTCAATCCTATCTTCATAACAACATGCGCATTCCTAATCAAACACTTATAAAGCTTCTTCTTCATACCCTACACACCTCTTATCAAGAAAATTTCCATGCACTCACCTTAAGCACACCTGACATACTCCTTGCTAATCGAGTCCTACACAAATGCTTTACTCTAATATTCCTTCCAACTCATGGAATTACAACTCATAGAATTACTCAAAATGAACACACCACAATTTTCCCAATCATAACACATTAAACTTCAACTAACCATAACATGTATGAAAGACTTAGCCTCAATCTTACTTCACATTACCGCCAAGCCAAAGTAGGCATGGAACCCTCTATCGTTGATAAGGAAATATCTCTTCTCTCCTGACTAAATAGAAATTCACCACCACTATCTTGGGTAAAGAAAGATAACTAAAAGATTAGAGCATGAGGATCTGACACATGAATAGATACTATGAATAACTTGACACTCAATTGAGGCTTGAGGAATAGAGGATTTAACATCATAAACCCATCAAAGAAATACGGCCAGGGTACATGCAGGATATGAATCTGAATTCCTTTCTTGTTGATCATTAAAAGTAGCACTTGGACATTGGAACTGAACATGTCACAAAGCTTGAGTACAAAAGTCATGCGTTGCATGACCTAAATTGGGAATTCGTAATTATGAATTGTGATTCCAACTGGTGAAAGGTCTGAGACTCCGCATTTTGGTAACTAAGTGAGGACAGGATTTTTTATGGCATGCCTAGACATGAATCATGGTCATGTAATCAAACCGCAAAGAATGAATATATACAGGAATGACTGAAAATACTAAAATAAAAATGGGTCGAGTAGTATCCCTTCTCACAGCTGTTCCACAACTTATTGGTATACTCACTAGAACCTGACAAATTGACCTGGTCACTTGTTCTACTATCTCCCCCTTAGACTAAAGCCATGACACTTCTTGACTCAATTATTAGGAACATCATTTATTTCCTAACTAGTCTTTCTCCACCTAGCAACTCCACAACACTTACTAATTATGCCATATATAATGAACCTAGAAAAAAAAATAAAGCAGCCCCACAGAACTTTGGGCAATATTTCTCACCAAGAACACAAAATCAAACTTAATTATAAATTGATCAAACTCAAGCTCTCGTATATACTGTCCAAGCCCATTAGATCACTTCCCTGTAACTAACACCATTAACCAAGAAATTATCACATCCACCTTTATATCCACCATTCATCCAAGCTTAATGCCTAGCGATCTGCATAACTTACAACTCCACCTCACACACACCATTCTCACTTGGAAACTATAAAACAAAACATCAATAAACACTAGTCCACTTAAACCCCCTAATAACAATAATTGGTTATAATTATATGGCCTCTCTCATTTATAATCTAGCAACACGCCCTTCTTCTACCCATAATTACTATCTATCCTTCATACACAACTTAACTTAGTTCATAACTCTCTAAGCCTCAACTTAACTTTCCCTTGCAATCTCAGGAGCATCTAAGTTAACAACACTCATCCACTAAGTATCATCATCCGTAACTTATACTTATCTTGTGAAACACATCATCAACAAGGAGTCATTTACCTCCACCAATAACTTCTTCTCTTTCTCCCATGAGCTGACACACAAGAACAATATCACTTCATCACTAAATTGATCACATGCAAAAGGCTCAGCTATACATACTTTCAATAAATCACACTTTCCACCCTTTCTTGCCACAACACCTCTAAACTAGTTCTAACCAGCACGAGGAAACAAGATACACAAGGAGTCGCTAGCGAATCAAAATAGGCCTCACCCGACTTCACTAGTCTTTGATTTGCATTTTGAAAAAGAATTTGAGATGGATAAGAAAGCAATTATTCTAGTGAATTAAAAGAGCCCCACTTGTCTTCACTAGACTTTCAGTTCCAACATCATGAAGATAACAAGGTTACAAGAGATAGAAACTCGCCATACAATATTTGATAATCTAAGAATACACATCTTACTCTACCTTAACTGAAAGAATCATAAGGGAGAGGGAATAACATTGAGCTTAGGAAACTTATAACATGTTGGTAAGCTCTTCTCAGGACTTTGTGAGACTTCTGAAATTTCTTTCTTGTAAGTCTGAAAGTATTATCAGAGAGAGAAAATTGGAACTCGCTGATCATGTTACCTCAGGAACAGTACATAAATAAGGAAGTATATATTATCAATATGGATTCTAAGAAGGAAATCTGGAAGCGCAACTGACTTGGGCTTATTGACAATTTATAAGGAAAGCATGATAAGGCACTAATAGAGTACTTTTTAGCTCATTTACAACTTCATAACTATCTGTAGGGATTGTTTAAGAAAGTACTATCTACAAAGAATTGAGTTTGACTGTCTCTAATACCTTGAAAATAAGGAGGGGATGCCCCGAATAATATAAGATGAGAATCTGTATAAGTTTCTCAACGAACCTTTCTATAGCACGATCTAAGACTTAAAAGAATGGAGACCTTTCCTAAATGTCTTGTAGCCTCTTGAAGAAAAGCACAGACGTCTCCGTACCATTATACAAGACTCTACTAGACACGGCTTCATAGACACCCTAGGACACTTGAACTCTATGCTCTGATATCAAGTTTTTAACGCCCCAAAATTTGGGTCCCGAGATGTCACATGGTGCTTAGAGGCGCAAGTGTAACCCTCCTACTGGCATAACTCATAAACAACTGGATAAAATACTTAAATCTATATAAAGTTAGCAAAAATATAGAACTTCTTTGAACTTGATAAATATAAACATGAACTTTACAAGATTACAACTCTAATTTTACAAATGAAACTGAAACTGAATACATCAACTTCTACTGACTGCCTATGAAGCCTCTACTGGTACTGACTTCAGATAAATGGGTCATAACTCCTAACAACCCAATCTCAATATGACTAAAGTATGAAAAATACAATACTTCTCGAACTGTATAACTGACTCATGCCCTCGAATCAAAAGGACTCATCACCTGCTAACTAAAAGCTGGGAACTGACTGGATGCAGTATTTGCGCTATAACTTGTACCTACATTATAAGGCACTGTAGCATATAGAAACATATAGGGTTCAGCACTTTAAGGAATGTACTGAGTATATGGGGGTGCAATGAAACATTATAAATAATATCATAAATGAGTATAAAAATCATGCATGCTGACGATAACAACTTTCTTCGCTTGAATTAACTGAAATATATTCCTTGTAAATCATCAATAGTAATACAAGCATTATAAATCTCATAAATCATTATACTTAATTCAAACTCTTTAAATCATGACTTAGAGTGACTCGGTAACTCATGAAACTTGAACTCTTATGGACTTGGGAGTTTCTTATAACCAACATAACTACACCATGTGAGTCGCATGGAGTCTAACGTTTTGCCCTCCTAAGGAGCGAACCCCACATTGGTGGGGGTATCGTACTCTTGCCAAGGAGTACAACCTCAATTTCTCAATCACAATCCCATACTCGGCCTCAGGCCCACCATCATCAATATCAATCCTACGGTGTCACGTAGTTTTGGGGAAATACCATATTTCCCACTCGGTGCTAAATACTCCTCCCAGACTTAGCTCAGAACGTATTAGGTAATCCACCTTAATCAATATCAATTCGAAGATCCATTATAAAGATCAAAACATGAATATATATCTCATCGGTAAATCATATACAATTGTGGATTCCTAACTCGACTCAAAATCAAACAATCTTTCTCAACATCAAGATGTATCAATTCATTTAGTCATGGTAACATCAATAACTTTGAGGAAATATCAAGACTAATTATAACAACTCAATCTTATGAATCAATATACGCAATAATCCAATTTGTCATAAGGAAGCTTAAAGCTTGACACATGTCTTGAAAGCACTTGAAATACCAACTCATGGTAGAACATGAAATTCACAATATTAAATATCAAGTCATAATTTGGAAGTTGTAAAATAATCATGTATCAAAAACTTCAAGAAAATATCATAGAACTCATTCTTGACTCTGAAGCTCAAATATCAATATATATATATATATATATATATATATATAATAATAATAATAATAATAATAATAATAATAATAATAATAATAATAATAATAAAAATTCTCATAGAAAAGCTTCAATCATGACTCTTATCTCAAATCATTCAAAAAACATCAACTCATAATAATAATATTCAACTCATGACATAAGTTCTCAATTTAAGAAATAAAATAATGAAATAGTCATGTGTATCAATCTTGAATAGCTCAAATATCATAAATCATTAATAAAGTAATTTGGGTGTAAACCCACTTTGCAAAATCATGGATTTCAATAGTAGAAATTAAATCTTTGGGCACAAGAACGAAAGAAGTGCTCTTGTTCAAACCCCACATACCTTGATTATGGATTTGAATGAAGAAACTTTTTATAGACTCCTTTTCCACTTCTTGAGTTAGGGTTCTTGATGCTTTTGACTTGGGTACCTTGAATCTTAAACCAATTTATAAAATCTATGGTTGGATTCTTGATGTTCTTGGGAAATTTGGATTGAATCTTTGAGAGAGAAACCCTAGTATTCTTGATGAAATGGAAGAAGAATGAAGTTTTATTCTTTACTTGGATATATATAGAGGGTCAAAATGGGTGAAAAAGATCAAAATACCCTTTTAAAAATGCCCCTTAATTGCTAAAAAAATTGGCTAACTACATCCGTGATAGGCCATCACGAAATGTCGTCACAAAAGGGTCAAATTATTGATTTTCTGCCTAAGGCTGATGAAGTCATCAAAAATGTCGTCAGAAAGTGA
This sequence comes from Capsicum annuum, assembly GCF_002878395.1. NCBI lineage: Eukaryota > Viridiplantae > Streptophyta > Magnoliopsida > Solanales > Solanaceae > Capsicum > Capsicum annuum. Next base: position 47,429,267 of record NC_061116.1, read on the forward strand.
TGACATCGTCAGAAATGGCATCAGAAATGTGACAGACAGTCAGAACCGTCGTCACCGTTTTCCAACTTGACCATGTTGGAGTAAAATGGGCATAACTCTTTGCTCTGTTATCAGATTTTAGCGAAATTGGTATCGTTGGAAAGCTAATTCAATTATCTATCTATTTATAGGTCATCAGATCAAAAATTCCAAGTATAATTAGTGATATGCTCATTTGAATTTGACTATACCAATATCCTTCCCAAGAACTTAATCGGTAAGGAATGTTTTCATTCGCCCAATTGTTAGGACATCTTTAAGG
>NC_061116.1:47432567-47514519 GCF_002878395.1 Capsicum annuum
CGGTAAGGAATGTTTTCATTCGCCCAATTGTTAGGACATCTTTAAGGCCTTAATACACACCATCCTTGATTAGAAAACAACCAAATCAATATAATTTATTTCTCAAGAGCTTGATTCATGGTTGCACTATAGGTTAGAGTCTCAGGGAATTTCAAATGGCTCTAACTTCCTCACCGGTTGTCCGATTCGGGTGAATCTTATGTCGATGGAAAGCTTATCCAATTCTCCACATGATCGAGAGTAGAATTTAGGGAAATACAACATTAGATAAATGATAATCAATTTAGAAGTCATACATATTCAATCAAAAAATAGATTTAGGCTTAAGAAAGGATCGGGGTATTACAAAATGATACCTTAATCTACTCAATAAGAATCTAGGGATTTATGAATAAATTAGGTAATCAAACGATGAATCAATCAGAAAATTACAAGGTTTAGGATGAGAAAATGAGTAATCCACGTTCACAAACACCCCAAAATCTCCTAATAACATGTCTCCCAATTTTCCACACTCTCTAGGGCTAAAAGATCTTGGGACTTGTGAGAACATAGGTTAAATCTAGGCAAAAGAAGGCATTTAAAGGCCTCCTATGTGTCATTTAAGTAGCCAAGTACCGCTAAAGAGATATGTGCTGGTCCTAGCCTACCGCTAAATTTGACAGGCTACCACCAAATCGGCACCCACTTTAGCAGACAGACCACCACTAAAGTGGCTCGGCTAGGCAAGTTATGACTGCTAAAGAAACTAAGTGTCCGCTTTAGCAGATGCACCAGCTAAGTGCATCAGTTGAAACTTAGAAAAATTCTAATTTTCTACTGAACCCTCAAGATTTATTCAGAATACAACAAATACAAATAAACTATTCTACCTAATCAAATTCAACATTACGGGCTCATTAACACAGTCAAAAATTCCATTCGGGGGCGTAATAATTAAAAGTAGGCCCCAACCCAAGGGCTATTTTATTAAATTTCATCCAATAGTCCAAAATGAGTCTGGTAGCCTTATACCCAAATCAAAGGTCACCCTAACCTAAAATCAAAGTTCTAGAGTTGTTGGGACTATTAGAATTGGAATGTGAGGTTGTTAACCTGAAGTCATTACCAGATAACCAATTCTTACCAGCGAAGACTTCAAAATAAAAAATGGCTCTAAAAACTAAACGAACTTCCTGTTAACTGATTTTTTAGCTCTAGCAACTCACAAATGACTTAAGGAAGCTATAGGGATCTCGAAATGGTAATAATGCATGGAAATGCAAAAAATGACCTAGAGGGTCATTACACTATTGAGACACATCTGGTATTGTTTCTGGTGTATACTAATATATCACTGTGTTACTGCATACACATCAAGGAAGTTGAAGGTGCACGAGTACAACTACCCAGTCATGACTTGGAGTTGATGGTGGTAGATTTTGCACTTAGTATTTAGAGACATTATTTATATGGGGTTCGTTGTGAGATCTTAAATGATCACCCTAGTCTTCAATATATTATTAACTAGAAAGAAATTAATTCGAGGAAGCATAGATAGATTGATTTTTTGAAGGATTATGAAATCTCTACTCTACACCATTTGAGAAACCTGGATGTAGTAGCAAATGTCTTGAGCAAAAAGGCAATAAGTATGGGCATCATTTTAGTTTCTTAGTGGAATTTGGAGGAAATCCAGTCCATATCCAACCTAATAGTTTGTTTGGATATTTCTAACCATCAAAGGATCATTACTAGGGTTGAGGCCAGATCTACCTTATTGAAGAAGATTTGGGGTCATTAAATTGAGGGTAGTAGGCTTCATAGAATTTTAGGGAAGGTGTTGAGAGGCGAGCTTAGGAGGACTACCTTAGATTCTTAGGGTGTTCTATGGTTTGATGATCATATTTTTGTTCTAAGAGTTGGGATTTGATTTAGAAGATTCTTTGCGAGGCTCATAACTCTAGATTTTGTGTTCACTCTATGATTCTTTGCAAATCTCATAGCTCCAGATACTGTGTTCACCCTAGGACAACTAGTAGAGTGGTATACGTAGAGATATAGCAAGTTTTGTTGCTCGATGTTTTTGTTGTCAGTAGAGGTAAAAAATGGATGGATCAAATTGGATTTGGATGGATTTAATATAGATTGAGCTTAAATGGATTGGATACAATCCACCCATATAATATATGGGTCAAATATGGATTGGATAAAAATGGTTGCTACCCACTTTAACTCTCAAAGACAAAATCTTAGAACTTGTATATGCATATCAACTTGACTTTTTTATCTACTACCCCACTCTCCCACCCCATTCACCCCTCCTCCCATGCTCGTTTTTATTTTTTTCTCTCTTCTATCTCTAGCCTCTACTTTTCTTTATTTTTTCTATTTTTTTTCCTTTTTAGTTTCCTTTTTTTTCATTTTTTATTTATTTTTGTTTTTACTTTTTTTCTTTCTCATCTTTTTCATTTTTGGTTGTATTTTATATTATTTTATATTTCCAATGAACATGGCTAAGTCGACTACAAACCATAGATGATGATGGAAATACCTAACTCGCAGAATTACAACTCAAATCTTCTCCTTGTATTTTTTTCTCCATTTCTTTTTTCTTTTTAGATTATTTATTCTCTTTCTTCTATCTATAGCCTTTATTTCTCTTTTTTTTTAATTATTTTTTTCACTTCTATCTCCTAGCCTCTACTTTTCTTTCTTTTTCCTATTTTTTTCCTTTTTAGTTTCTTTTTTTTCTTTTTGCATTTTTTATTTGTTTTTGTTTTTACTTTTTTCTTTATGATTTTTTTCTTTTCTGGTTGTATTTTATATTTTATATTTTTTATATTTTCGAAGAACATGACTAAGTCGAGTGCAAATCATGGATGATGAAAGAAATATCATAATCGCTCATTGTATTTGTATTCATCATCATTTTTGTTTTTTTTCCTTTTCTCATTTTTCATTCTTTTTTTCTTTTTGATATTTTTTGTATTTTTATTTTCTTTTTTTCTTCAATTCTTTCATTACGCTTTTTTTCTCTCTTCTATCTCTAACTTCTAGTTCTCTTTCTTTTCTTTGATTTTTTTCTATTTTCGTTTTTCTTCTTTTTTTCATTTTTCATTTTTTTTTTAATAACAAAAATACCATAATCGCATATGCTTTATATTCATATTATATTTATAATTTTGTATACATTAATAAAATTGTATTTTTATCTGCTCTTTATACTTCAAACTTGTATTTGTATTTTATAGTTTATACCATCACATATATTTATATAATTTGCACTTGTATTTTAAAGAATTGTTTTGTATTTGTAATTTATTGTTGACTGCACATTATATTTATATTTTGTGGTTTCATTTTGCTTGTATTTATATTTGTATTCTATTTTCATTGATCAACGTGTATTTTTAAACAACTATTTTATATTTATTTTTGTAAGTTGACCCTATATTGTATTTGTATTTATAATTGCATTTGTTTTATTTGTTTGTATTTGCATCCGTAGATGACAATATCATTTGTATTTTTGAACAATCAAAAAATGAATAGTTATATATGTATAAATTAAAATAAATTGAAAAATAAAAATATTGATATAAATTGTATTTTATTGATGTAAATTAAACAATACAAACAAAAATGATAATAATGCAAATATAATATAAATGATACATGTTTATACAACTTGGACCATACGTATACAACTGATACTTGTATATAGATAAATATAAATGATAAATTTGATATACAAATGCTAACGATACATTTGCATTGAATGATACATTGTATATTTCTATATTTTAGTCATAATCAAATATAATCAATCCATATACTTGTTTGTATATAAATACAAATGATAAATTATACATATTCATGACTAAACTAATCAAATATAAATAATAAATTAATTTAAAATATACAGTATGATACAAATAAATATAAAGTATAAAAAATATATAAAATATAAAATACAATGACAGCAAAAAAGATGAGAAAAAATACACAATGAAGAAACATTAAATAAATGATGAAACAAGAAGAAAAAGGGGGAAATGAAAATTAAAAAAAAAATACAAAGGAAAACGAAATAAAAATGAAAAAGTAACAAATAGATGAAAAAACAAGAAAGAAAAATGAGAAAATAAAGAAATGAGTAAATAAATAAAAAGGAAAAAAACAATAACAAAAAAGAAGAAAAAGGAAAAAAAATTAATTAAAGGAAAAAAGAAAGAAAAAATAAAAAAGAAAAAGAAAAGAGAAAAAGAGAAAGAGAAATAAAAGATAGAAAAAAGAGAGAAAATTAAAGAGAGAGACTATGAATTGTATTTAATTGGTAAGAGATACTATGAATCATAATTAATTGAAACTTAGACTAAATGAGATAATTAGAAACTTATGTTTGCTAACCCATGTAGGTCTCAAGAAAAAATAGTTAATTCATATACTTGTTTGTATATAAATACAAGTGATAAATTGTATACATTATATAGTATGATACAAATAAATATAAAGTATAAAAAATATATAAAATATAAAATGCAATGACAACAAAAAAGATAAGAAAAAATACAAAAGAAGAAAAGAAAATGACAAAAATAACGAAACAAGAATAAAAAGGGGAAAACAAAAAAAAAGAGAATGCAAAGAAAAAAAAATAAAAACAAAAACGAAAAAAGAAAGATGGAAAAAATGAGAAAGAAATAAAGAAAATATAAGAAACGTGTAAAAAATAAAAAGGAAAAAAAATTGAAAAAAATGTAAAAGGAAAAAAATAAATTAAAGAAAAAAAGAAAGAAAAAGGTAGAAAAGCAAAGAAATGGAAAAGAAAAAAAAAACTGAAATTTTAAGCATAGGTGGGTGATTTCTGTGTTTAAATGGATACCCATATTTTTTCCATTTTGTCCATATTTGTATGAGCTTTTAAAATGAATTGATGTCCATATTTACCCATTTGAATTATGAGTGATCCAACTCAATAAATATGGATTAAATAGACTCCTTTCACAAATATAGTTTGAAATTGCACCCCTAGTTGTCAATAGGTAAAGGACGAGCACCAATTTTGTATAAGACTTCATAGGACTATGTTAAACCTTAGGCTCTGATACCAATTTTGTAACGCCCCAAGTCTACACCCTAGATGTCACACGGTTCTTACAATCCCAAAGGACCAGAAACTAACCCATGACTAGTACCTACTGTGAGCACTAAATAACAATACTGCTAACATGCGTAGAAATATAACTGAAGTGTCATAAGTTTCATACTCTAAATGTTAATAAATATAGCAACTGCTAATAACATCTGAAAATTGAATACTATCTGAGATAGTTTAGTCTAAAAAGCCTCTATTGAACTATCTGAAAGTGGAGTTGATGGGATAAGCTCCCAACAAACTCCGACTAATACATGATGGATGATGACTCATTACTGAATCTGTCGCTGCTAACTAAATCTGGCTAAGCGCGGTCAGGAACCTGAGCATCCAAACCTATGATATGAGATATCATAGTGCAAGAGACAGAGTATGTGTCAGTACTTTGAATGTACTAGTATACTAAGTTAGGTAGGCTGATATACATGGGTTCATATGTATGAACAATAATTGACTGAATGATATATATATGACTGAATGATAGTACGTAGATAACTGAAACTATTGTAAATACTAATTATGCAAGACTATGCATATACATATGTTGTAACTAAGATCATACTGGATTGTAATACTGAATTTTTATAACTGAGTGACTGATATTTGAGATTTTTGATAACTGTATTACTAATAACTTGGTTACTGTTTCTGATAGTCCTAATTCTGTAGAACTGAACTGAGTTCTATACTGAGTCTGAAACTAAAACTGTAACTGTGGGAGTGTTCATCTAACCGACATACCCCGATTATAAACTGAGTTGGGGTCCAACTTGTGACCCTAGTTGGAAGGGTGTTAGCACCTTGCCAAAGGATACTAACAATGTTGTGTCTACCCTAAAATGGAAGAAAGACTCATAAATTGTATATATATGGTTGCGTCAACCCTAGTCTGGTAGAAGGACATCTTACCCAATTCTGGCTGCGTAGTTCTGTAATACAAGGACATCTACGAAGAGTCAAACCCTCTGCTGTCAGGAATTACCCTATTCCTGGGTTCTCTTGGTGTTGAATCCTACTTCCAAATGAATAGACATTTATCACTAGATTGTACTAAGCTTGACTGAACTAACACTGATTGTGTTAAATAACTGAAGTGGACTGAGTTCTATAACTGACTAAGTATTGTTGTTCATGATGTTAGTGAGAATATTCTGTAGCTACTGTATTTCTAGGTAAACAGCTAGATTTTTAGGTACTGAATACCCCCCGGACTTGATAGCATAAATAGTAAAGCATAACATGATGTTAAAAGCGTAACAATAATTGCTTGTTAATAATGAATTCATTTAGTGATTTTGTCAAACACTTGAGAGACATGAACTTGTACATGAATGGGAACACATGCTAAAAGGTCATGATATCACTATTCAATACACATAGGCATCTTTCAAGCACTTGGACAGCATAACTAATGCACATGATAATGGTCAACACATAAGCATCATGAATACAATACTCAACTTGCAATTAAAAGGTTTAACATAAGGATCACATAGTATCTTGATTTTCATGAAACTTGTAATTAATCATGGAATGAAACCCAAACATCAATACATAAATAAATACAATCAAATTACAACATGTAAATCATGAAATCATAAACTTGTAGTTTAAAAGGGTTATTGAACTCTCAAGGTTGAAGGAAACCTAAGTATAAACACCTAACATACCTTGATTGTTAATTTTCTAAAAGTTGTTGGTGATTTTTTTAGCCTATGACTTGAAATTGAATGACCTAGGGTTTTGTTCTTGAGTGCATTTGAGAGAAAGTGAGTAATTTTGCCTTAGGATATTTTAGTTTCGTGTTTTACGGCTTAATGAAGGTGGGGAAATTGACCCAAATACCCCCCTAGACGCAAATTTAATTACTGAAAAATGCTGCCAGTAACGCACAGACCGACACACCATGTCGATAGGGTCTACACGATGGCCTACCCGACGCATCGAGATCACGATGGCTCATTGGAATTTGTATGATTGAGCTGGTGATGATAGTATTGATGCGATGAGAAATGCAACACATTGAGATCACGTTGACTAAACGACATCTAAAAAATTCAAAACTCATCAAAGAACACCTATTGACATCCTTGATCGTGAATCAACTTAAAAATTGACATTCTAGGGTCGCCAAGATAAAAAATAAAATCATTGAATTATGAAGGCTAAAAATAATTCTAAGTATAATCGCTTCACTAAAATTTTCTAAGTTGGGGACCTCTTTTGGGTTGCTTTATATGACTGAAATGACTGGGATTTGCGAGGTCTTACAGGGTCTGAGGGTATCCTAGGATCCAATAAAGTTTGTGACCACTTCATTTCTTCAGGATTCAATGTTAGGGATTTTAAGCTTTTTTTAGGATACTCTGTAGGCAGATATGGTGTCCAATACATCGAGTGGTTCTCAGGCTAAAGTTGGGTTTGCTGATATTCAATGGGGCTTCTTCTTAGTTTTTGAGTATGATATAGGATTTCTCACATGGGTCAACTGTACTTCTATATAATTTCCTATAGAACTTGAGATGGTTCCTAGATTTATCAGAGGATTAGCATTTCCACTCTATCTTTCATTAAGGCATTTGATAGCAGCTAGGTCTATTTTTCTTTAGGTTGTTGATTATGTGAGGAATATAAAAAGGGCTAGTCTTGAGACATGTGGAGGTGGCGGTAAGTGGCCATGTTAGTAGTGCAGCGTTAGTGGTATTTTGTATAGAGGTCTGCATCCTCTCAGTAGGGGTCAACATTATTTGTAGCCTATCAAGTCCGTACATATAGATCCTTAGAGAATAGGTGACTATCAGATATATGGTGGAGGTCTCCATATATCTGATCCCAGCTACCACGAGAATATTTTGATTATGGAGTGATTATATTATTCACTGGTTTAGGTAGTGCCTCTAGCGTAAGTTGGTCAGCTAGCTGGGATCAGCTCATGTTTCTCGCTAGGTTTGATCCTTAGGGGTTTTTTACAACTACAGAAAGACCGTTGTCCCCAGCCCAGGATTATTTTTCAATCCGTGCAGTCATATTAGTGTCATAGGGTTATGGCATCTTTGGATAGAGGTAATGCACTTAGTGATTTACTTAATCATTCAGATGCTCAGTCTAGGTTTGGACACATTTTTATTTAAACTTCTTTGGGCAGTCTGGGACTAGGAATTTAGATTCCATCATAAGAGGTGCAATTGTAATTTACTATCTTTTAGTTTTTATTAAATTGTGTTGGGGTTTTCATATGCATCAATGGTTTTATTCCTTGAAATTATTAAATTGAGAGCCTTTGTGTGGATTTGTCCATATATGCTACCCCATAAATAATTTTTAATACCCTGTGCCTAGGAGATACTGTACATCATATGACTCATTTCCTTGATTCATACATACATCATGCGACTCGTATATAGGGAGTCGTACCTATATTAGTGTGGGGTGATGTGAAATCTGTCAAAGGTATGAGTAACCCTAGAAGTCAGCAAGAAAGGTACGAGTCTTAAAAAGAGAAGTCATAAGTACAACAGAATAGTTTCCCAAAGGTTTTGTCCAAGATATGATTGGCTGATCCTAAATCTTGTAGACAAGTAATGAGTCGTAAGCTTTGACTCGTATGTTGATTAGTGAGTGCTATCCTTGTCACTGTCAAGCTTACAAGTCATGAATGCCAATTCGTACCATTCCATATGAGGCGTATGGTAGACTCATAAGAAATGATGATCAATTTCTATAAAGTTTAGCTAAGGGCTTTTTGATCTTTTCCTCTCTTATAACTTCCACCCACACCTATAACCCTCAAACAGGAATTATTTTCCTCTTCTTTCTAATTGATTACAACACTTTCCTCCTTTCATCATCAAAAATATCAAGATTAGTGTTCCTCACCCAAATTCATTATTCAAGTCTTAAGGTTTAGACTCTCTTAATAAGTCAAGAAAATTCAGATATGTGTGGTTTATGAACAAGAATATTCTTTCCTCCTTGTGCCTAAAGTATGTGGTTCTAAGTCTAAATTTATTTATTTTGAATTAGGGTTCATACCCAACTAGCCATACTCTTGAATTATGAAACTACCATGAGAATGAAAGTTTTAAGTGCATCAAGAATTGCATATATTCATGTTTTAACTTATAAGATTCATATTTTGATTTTTAATTTCATTATCTTGACTTGGGTTGATGAGAGAGTTTAAGGTGACTATTGAGCATGAAGTTTTGTTATGAGTTTCTATGGATTAAAGTATGAATTCTAAGTTCTAAGTACAAGTATTGAGTTTATAAGAAGATTGTTCTCTTAAGATCCATTGATAAGTTTTATGACATGATTTAAAGCAAAGATTGATCTTTTGATCCATAGATAAGATATGAAATCCACAATTGTTCATCCTGATTATGATTTAAAGAAAGAGAAGCATAATTGGTTTTTAATCTATAAACCCTTATGTTATTTTAAGGTTTATTACTTAAAGTATGAGCATGTAAGTATTCTGGGAATAGTATTTAGCACCGAGAAGGGAATGAAAATGAGCATATCCTAAATTTCTAGAAACTATGAGCCACTGTAGGTTAAGCTTTTTCCCAATATGTATGAAGTACAGTGATCCCTTAAGATTAAGGTTCTAGTTCGATAGCAAGGGTAGAATAACTCTCCACAATGTGGGTAAGATGTTTGACTCCATGGTAGCTCACATTGTGTATGTCGGTTAGAAGAAATTCCAAAAAGAAAGAATAAAAAAGTAAAGATTTTAAAAACTAAGTGTTATGTCTCACAATGTTATTCTTATTCTTTATTACTCATGTTTATGATCTTGCAGCCATTTGTTTTATTCAACCTCAAGGTGAGTCATTTATACTTAGCATGCTTTATTTGAAATTTTATATGAATATTCAGTTTTTGTTTTACTTATGCATTCACCCTTACATACTCAGTACATTCGAGAGGTACTGACCCACATATATATCTATGTGCTACATTGTATTTTAATGTAGCCTCTGGTGCTCGTTTCTAGCAGCATGATTGAATACGAGCATTATCACCTATATCATAACATTTGGTGAGTCCTCATATTCTGAGGACCCAGTTTCTTAGATATATGTGCAGTGTTACTGTGTTTTAGATATGAGATTTCTAGTAATGTTTGCGTTAGCTAGGGTCTATCCCAGTGGCTCTCTATTTAGAAGAAGAGGCTTGTTAGACTATTTGTGTTTAAAGTTCAAGGTTTTTGTTTAAGGTTCCCAAGCTAAGGACTTTTTGATAGATATGCAATCGTTTACCTTCAGTTTCTATTTATGTTAGTTCACTTTCTTATGAGTTTCAAGTTAAGTAGGCATTATGGGTTAACTTAGGACTATTGTAGTCTTGAACACCATGTGACATCCAAAGGGTACTTTTGGGGCGTTACAAACTTGGTATCAGAACCTAAGGTTTTGAAGAGTCCTAGGGAGTCACACAAGCTGGGTTATATAGAGTCTTGATCATGGATGTAAAGCATGCCACATTTATGAGCAAAAGGCTACAGAATAAGTTAGGAATCATCATTTCTTTCATGATCTATCATGTTTAAATTTGTCTCTATCTTCCTTAACTCATGCTCTTACATGATAGAATATACCTCTTCACCAAGCCGATGCATGTAGAAATGATGGTCAACTACCACTGCAAGCTGACCCTCTGAATGAGAATGCTTCTCATGCTAAATTTAGGCTGCCTTTCAAGCACTGTCCCAAGCTATGATTGCCAATGTTTAGGGATACCAATAGTCGGCAGTTCCACTTTAGTAAAATAGTAATTTAGTTGCAGTTAGGATTCGAGAGTTTATGAGGATGAATCTAACTGAGTTCCATGGGTCAAAGGTGGATGAGGATCCTTAACTCTTTGTTGATAAGATGAGAAAGATTACTCAGATTATGTATGTTACTGAAGAGAAGAGTGTAGAGTTTACATCCTATAGGCGGAAGGATGTTTCTTATGATTGGGTTGTTATATGGAAGGAAGGTAGAGGTAAGAATGCAGCTCTTATAAATTGTCAGGTATTTTAGAATGCTTTATAGGACATGTTCTTTCTATGTTAGATGAGAGAGGCTAAGGTAGAGGATTTTATGAACCTGAAGAAGGGCTCTTTGACAGTGAAAGAGTACTGCCTTAAGTTCACTTAGTTGTCTAAGTATGCTTCCGAGTTGTTATCTGACTCTAGATCTCATATGAGTAAGTTTGTTACTAGGGTTTCTGATTTGGTGGTCAAGGAGTGTAGGACCGCCATGCTGATTGGGGATATGGATATTACTTGGTTGATGACTCATGCTAAACAAATTGAGGCAGGAAAGTTAAAGGATGGGAAGAAGAGAAACAAGATGGCCATGACTGGACTGTTTGAGTATAGTCAACCAAAGTCTGGAGGAGGAAGTCGTTCTCAGTTGTAGGGTCATTCATCAGTGCCTACGCCATCTTCAGCTAGTTCCCCTACACCTAGGACCAGACAGGAGCAGTGGGATGGCCTTTGAATTCCAAGTCTCAAAATAGTGTAGTCGAGAGGCCTAGTTACCTAACAAATGCAAAGTGTGGTAGTACCTATCTTGGTGAGTGTTTGTTGGGAGAAGGGGGTTGCTATAGTTTTGGCAAGCTGTGTAACAGAATCAAGGAGTTTTCGTATGCTTAGCGGGGAAGTAGGGATGTTCGTCCTCAAACTTAGGTTACAAATGCACCAGCTTAGCCAGGTGATAACGCTCAACTTACATATCAATTTAAGTGCAAGGCGGTCATCGTCAATATATTTACCTAACTTTGATTCAAGGTTGAATCCACGAGGAACAATGTGAGTGGAGATTAAACAAGTTTAAAATTAAAGTTTCTTGTTAAGTTGAAACCTAAGATACAATTATTTATAACTTACAAGGGGGTTTGAGTAAGTAGCAAAACTAATGTTTATTTTCAACTTCTAAAGTAATAACTCGGGGTTATAAATAATTAGAGTATGATCAATTAAAATGGATCTTGGAATTATACTTTCCTAGGGTTAACTTATGCATGGAGGTGTGATGATTTGATGCAAATTCTAAAAGTTGGTGATGTGGTAAGCTACGTTGAAAGTCCTTGAGGCTAGTTCGTCAACAAAATCTCAAGGATGTCAGTCATTGCCCCTTTCGAGTGCCTAAAGAGTGTGTCAATTAAAGCCACCCAACACTTCAATTGTGATCCCTATTTCTAGGATGATACATACGGTATAGGCAACCTTATAATAACCCTTATGTATAAGATAGTGAAAATTAGCAAATTAAACCCAATAATTGTCTACTATTTCCTTGGTTCCCACGTCCCTCTTTCAAGGATGATGTGGGTTCCAAAAGTTCACCTAAAACCATCTTTCAAGGATGGTTTGCGCTTTCAAGAGCTTGGGGTTTTGACCCACAAACCCATTTTGGGTATTTGGTGTTTTCACCCACAAATCCCAACTAATTTTATCATGCAATAGTAGAACCTATCATCACAAACTAGCAAATGCGCAAATAAATCACATCCAAAACATAATTGCACCCTAATATAGCATAATATCAAGAGGAATAACTAGCTACACATAAAAATAATAAGCAAGATGTACCCAAATATCCCCATTGATTTGATTTATTAAAGACTAAGTGAATGTTACTTCGAACTTTGAAGTTTAAAAAATCTTTAATGGGGGTTCGCTAATCCTTTACTTAGAAGATACTCCAATGTATTCTTCACCCAAGAATTATTACAATAGGTTTCTTCTCAAAATTGAAAACAAAGAAGTAGACAAAGTTTTAATAATTAGGAATTGAATTGCTCCCCCCACAAAGATAGGGTTTGAGACTCTTAATGGGAAATTTGGGAACAGCTGTGTGCATTTACATCTTTGCCCTTTGCTGCTTTTTTCGCTAAGCTGCGATCATGGGAGCTTTTCTGCATTTGCGGTCACCGTAACTGTGCTTGGAGTCATGCGATCACGGCATGTTGAGGACCGCGATCATGGTAACTGAGGATATGCTTTTCTCTAGGTCTTCAAACCGTTCTTCTTTATTTCTTTTGATCTTTATCAGCTCGTATCCACATATTTTTATCTCATTACCTATGTACCTGCAAAATGTGGATATTAGTGCATTTAATCTCAAATATTTCGCACTTACTCATTCAAAACATGGTAATGTACATGAATGATGAGTGCTAATGAGTGGTAAATTCACCACTCATCAACACCCCAACTTAAAGCTTTGCTTGTCCTCAAGAAACACTACCCTCACCATGAGACAATGCACATTTATGCCTATATAAGATGACCCAATGATCACAATGACATCAAGCCAAGTTACTACCCCAAATAAGTAAGGATTTTAAAGACTTCAAAGAGAAACAATGCAACAATCACCGATACTCTAGAAGTGACTCCCTTTTTGACCTCAACTATACTATACTCCTTTATCCTCATTTTTCAAAAGATGACAAAATTCACCCGCCTCAACTTGGTCACATTCTTTCTCTCAAGTAGGAAAATTTCACACACAAACTACAAAATATGCAATAAGATATTTAAGTGCAAAACTCTCTCTCCCTCACAAATACCCTCTATGCTAACAAATGTCATACCATATGATTTCCCCTATTTTTTAATTGCCACTATAATGAAAGTAAAAGGTTGTAGATATCGAAGGGCTTTTTTTCTTGTAACGTCGGTTTGAGGTAGGGTAGGATATCATTTAGGTTCAACACTGTCCGGGGTAGGGTGGGATATCATTTAGGGTCAACATTGTTTATACCCTCCTTGAACATAAATATCACACTATTCTATCCAACTTTTGATCATGGGCCACTACTTTTCTTTTCACTCTTTACACACGTGCCTACTTTTATTTTTCTTGGTTCACCCATTTTCTTTTTATTTCTTTTTCTTGCACCCTTTGTGTTTCTTTTTCCTTTGTTGGATCCTTTCCCTTTTTTTTAATTCATTTGTTCTCAATACTTAAAAACATAGTCACTCACTTATAACTTCGTGGCCCAAAGTTACCTATTTCAATCATCACCACCCCCAACTTAGCCTTTTAGCCTCAAGTTGTAACTTTAAGTTCAAAAAGGGTAGGGTTCAATAGAGGGATAAAGATTGAAAGGCTCACATCTTGTAATGTGTTTGCCAAAGATAGGTCCCAAGGCTCAAATTCTATGACTAGGGATAGCATCTACAAATGGGTAAGCGTTTTAGGCTATGTGGGCTTTGAATGTCACCAAGATGGACTAAGATTATCTCACCAATAAAATACAATCAAAATTTATCCTTGAATAACTAATAGGGAAAGTTCTAGATTACACAAGTGTACATGAGATTTCAACAAATAAACTCACTGCACATGGCATATGGACTCACCAAGGAGGCTCAATTGCTCCTCACGTTAGAGACCAAAATGGAGTATCTAACAGTATTTACAAGCAAAAATTTTTTGATTCACAAAAAGAGAAAAAGTTTTGTTACAAGGTTGCTCATGTCCATGACCTTTATTTTTGAAAAGTTTTTAACAGATGGGGAGGGGGGGTTGCTTTGCATTTGCACCATGCACAATTTGCTAACCATGGAAAAAACCCAATCCTTTGTATCATATTTTGGATTAATATGGGTATACCAACCATCTGGCTACTCAGACTTTGCCAATGGCATGCGTGCAATCCTAAATCCACAATGCCACAGGTACTTAGACTTCCCTTGCATTTGTGATCTTGATGCTATGGGTACTCAGACTTCCCCAAAATCCATGAATCAAAACCCAATCACAAGATTTTTCCTTAAGAATGTCGTTAATCAATCTATCATAGGGAAAACTCTTCAGACATCACCATAATAAAAATAAAACTAAAGCAAAACAAAAAATCTAAAAGAAAAAACAAAATGACCAATCCTTGAAATGTGGGCACCATCAGAGTGCCAAAATAATGGAATCCAAAAACTAAATAAAAATCATCCTAAATGTTATTAAAGCATCCATCAAATATCAGAATAATACAAATTCGGGGAACAACACTCCCCACTGAAAAGGTAGTAATGCTCTCACTGCATAATTAATAAATTAAGAGAAAAGGTTGCTCCCTGAATCGGCATCAAGAGTTACTCTCCCTTACTGACTCTGCACCATTAACACCAGCATCAAACCTGATCACTCAGCAGTGGCCTCGTCATTACTCTCTACTATGATAGAAGGTAGTTTGTCATGAGGTTTCAGGACCTTCCACAGGCCCTTAACTCCTTTTCGTATCTTGCTGAAGAACTCGTCCCTCATCTTGTCCCTTTTCATTATCTTCTCATGGGAGGCATAAAGCTCTCTGTGAGACTCTGCCAGTGCTGAATATGCCCTATGGAGCCTAGAAATGGTGGCTCCCTGCATCTTCTGCTCCTCCTGGTACTTCTTAAAATCTGAGTGGGACATAAAAGAACAGCACCTGGTGGAGGGCTCTCCTATCCCCTGAGGCAGTCCTGAAACTAGCTTCTTGATGACCCTAATATCAATACTAATATCTTCTAGAGACCCAACAGTGGATGGTCTACATGACTATGTCTCCTCAACTGTCAACTTGCCCATGTCGATCTTTCTCTTTTTACTCTTACTGGGTGCACCTTCATCCCGAATCTTAAGTGGATAAATAGGGGTTCCAGGGTGCACCTAAATATTATCCGAGTTTTCCCCCACCCCTTCTCTTCTAAAAAGCTTAGTAATAAGAGAAGGAAACAAGAGATGTATACCACCATGGTTCCTATAGAACTTCATATCAGAAATCACAAGATGGCCAACATTAAAAAAAATGTTGTCCAGTATTAAGAAAACCATACAGGCATGCATATCTATGACTGCAGTCATGTGAGTGCAAGTAGAGATCAGTCTACAAATGATGTTCATCCATATCTGAGCCTCGGTTGTGAAGTCATTCATGGAGATACCTTTTTTAGTTGCTGCCCATAGGACCTCCTTTCCCAAGCATAGCTTTCCTGCCATCTAGCTTCCTGGATCACAACTCTTAGACTCAAAATCATCCATGTCCATATACGAGAGACCATATAGATTGTTAATTTGCATCGCTCCAAAATGCATATTCACCCTCTGGATCCTAATAACTGGGTTAACACATACCACTCTATGATTTATGTAAACCTCCCGCACCCTCTGCTTGCTTTCTAAGCAATGGTCTGGGTCTATAAAACTCCATCTAGTGGCATTGAGTCTAGCATGAAATTCTAGAAGCTTCTCTGGCACTTTCTCTAAGCACATACACCTTTTTGGGAGAAGCGTAGTCCTTGGAAACTCATCGTAGTATTGGTGGTGGCATTCGGGTGTCATAATTTGGGTGTGATCATAATTCTATATAATTGAATTCTTCAAGACATGAAGACAACATAATATCATTTTTCATCACCATTTTCATGATTTTACTACACTATATTATCCACTAAATTTCATGTGATGAGTATTTAGTGGTGTTTGAACAAAAATTTTAACTGCAGGAATTTTAGCGCAGACTGAATTTAGTCTTAGTTATTGCGATCGTGGCAACTTGTCTGTAATCATGGAATCATGATCGTGCTGCAATAACGATCCTGATGACCGCAATCACGGTACCTAAGACTGGACTGCTCGATATTTTGCACTAGTTCAAAAAATCATTTTAAGGGATAAAATATGTTCCAAAATAAGAATAAATCACCAATAACATTAAGCATGTATTCTAAGTTCTCGATCATGCACCCACAATGTGATAATACATAGTTATTGACACATTGGGCAAATTTATTTGACACTGTGTGTGCATCCTGTATTTTGCTAAATTTCACACAACTTTGGGTACTCAATACTTCCTCTCATGTGTGCAGACCATATATATAGATAATTTCCATACAATCATGATTCGTCAACCATTTAATAATGAAAAATGCAGTATTAGGCCTTACCTTGTTCATGCACCCTATGGCCTTTACATAGCAAATAATTACATATGCTTGATACACTTACCAAGTGAGTGATACAGAGATGATGCAAATATGTCTTTAAAATGAACCAAAGATTGCCACAAATGGGTAAGATTTTGAGAGAAAAGTTGGAGGAGAAGTATGGTGAAAATGGAAGACCGATGGCCTTTTAAAATGAGTCAAACCATGATCATGGCCAAGTGTCCGCGATCATAGACACGCAGGTGACCACTCAGTGCCCGCGATTACGGTAACAGAGGGCATTTATGCACCTCTATTTTCCTTGATCAGTCCTTCATGCAAGTATCCCACATTTTTCCTTTTTAATTCATTATGCACCAAGTGCCACACATTCATGGATTAATCAATGTCAAACATAAAATCTACACTATCAAATTCAAAAGGAGAGGATACGGGCCATTTTTGTGGCATGATGGTGTTCCTTTCATCACATTCTTAGTTCAGCATCGTGGCTCAAAACCTCTTCAACTACCTTTTTGTGCTTCCACTTAGAATATTTGAATATCCATCCCAACTTTTCTCACTATGCATTGAGCAGTAGAGGACAGAAGATTTAGATCTTCCAAAATGAAACACAATAAAGATAAGTATATGATGAGAAAATTTCTATCCTGCCACTTTGAAAAATTGAACCTTTTACCCAAGTTAACATTAAATTTTTTATTTATCTCCTTGGTAAATGGTGGAAACATCAATAGGCCACTAGTTAAACATCGGATTTTACACTCCTTGGCCTTCAAGTGTGGGCTCCCATGTGCTCTTTTGGAATGTCATACTCCAAAATATAGGGATTGTTCTACCTCTCCCCATAATCCTTAATTTTCTTAGGTAGATGGACTTTCATCACATCCGCTAAGTTCTCTGTTGAACAATGATTTGAGTGAGGTTTATCTCTTGGTTCTAGAATTGTATCATTATTATCATCTTTTCCCCAAAATAGACTAGAGTCATCATATGAGATTTGTTTGGCTTCTTCTTTTGACTTTAGTGCAAATTCCTTAGTTTTGGCATCTTCGACTTTTTTTGGTTTGGTTGGTTGGGAAATCCAAGGATTCTTCAATACCAAGATCATGATTAACAATATATCTTGGACTCTTTTCTTTATCATCCTCATCTTGGATTATGGTCAAGGTAATGGTATTTAAAAGGTTTATTTACTTTCCTATTTCTTCTATCTTTTCAATTTCCTTTTGACATTCCCCCATGGCTTGATGCATGAGATATATGTTATCCCCTGTTGTTTCTACCCTATCAAAGATAAGTTAAAGCCTTGCTTTAAAATCTTTGTATCCGGCATTATTCTTCCTTTTTCCTATCATAAGACCTATAAGACTCATAAAAAGAACTAGAATTTTGGTTAGCATAATAGGGGAGGGATAATTTGGACAATC
The DNA here is from genome assembly GCF_002878395.1 of Capsicum annuum. Classification (NCBI taxonomy): domain Eukaryota; kingdom Viridiplantae; phylum Streptophyta; class Magnoliopsida; order Solanales; family Solanaceae; genus Capsicum; species Capsicum annuum. Next base: position 47,451,067 of record NC_061116.1, read on the forward strand.
ACTCTGATGTCCATCTCAACCACCACATAAAGAATAATCATACTCCTAACAGGATTAATATGGTACTTCCATCTCTCTCCAAGGATCATATTTACAATCTCTTTGAAAGTGGAGTCCATCATAATATGGATATAGATCATTAAGATAGGATTTCTAATTTCCAAAATCATATTTATCCACGATACCATAGAGAAAAGTTGAACGAAAACAAAAATCACCTAACACAAAGAAAATAATAGATAATCACAAACAAATATTTACAAGTTTGAATCCAATCAAGTATACTAAAATTCCAAACAAACTCAATACGCCTAATTGTTCCCTGACAACAACGCCATTTTTTGATAAAGCTCAACTTACACGTAAATTTAAGTACAAGGTGGTAATCATTAATATATAGACCAAACTTTGAGTCAGAGTCAAATCCACAAGGAACACTGTGAGTGGCGATTAAAAAAGTTCAAAATTAAAGTTACTTGTTAAGTTCAAACCTAATATATAAGTATTTATAATATGAAAGGGGGTCTGAGAAAGTAGAAAAACTAATTTTTATTTTCAACTCTAAAGTAATAACTTGGGGCTATGAATAATTAGAGTATGATCAACTAAAATAGATCTTGGGATTAGGCTTTCCTAGTGGCAACTTATGCATCGAGGTGTGATGATTTGATGCAAATTCATAAAGTTGGTGATGTTGTAGACTAGATTGAAATTCCTTGAGGCTAGTTTGTCAATAAAACTTCAAGGATGTCACTCATTGACCCTATCGAGTACCTAAAGAGTGTGTCAGTTAAAGTCACCCAACACCTCAATTGGGTATCCCCATTTCTAGGATGATACCCAAGGTATAGTCAACCTCATAATAACCCTTATGTCTAAGATAGTGAAAATTAGCAAACTAAATCCAATAATTATCTACTATTGCCTTGGTTCCCACATCCCCCTTTCAAGGATGATGTAGGTTCAAAAAGTCCACCCAAACCCCTCTTTTGAGGATGGTTTGAGCTTTCATGAGCTTGGGGTTTTCACCCACAAACCCATTTTGGGTATTTCGGGATTTCACCCATAAATCCCAACCAATTTTATCAACCAATAGTAGAACCTATCATCACAAACTACCAAATTTGCAAGTAAATCACACCCCACATAAAATTACACCCTAATCTAGCATAATCTCAAGAGGAAGAACTAGCATTACAAAAGAATAATAAGCAAAGAACTAGCATTACAAAAGAATAATAAGCAAGATATACCAAACATCTCCACTGATTTGATTTATTAAAGACTAATCGAATGTTACTTCAAACTTTGAACTTCAACAAATCTTCAATAGTGGTTATCTAATCCTTCACTTCAAAGCTACTCTAATGTATTCTTCACTCAAGAATTTGTATAATTGTTATTTTTTCAAAATAGGAAACTAAGAAGTAGACAAAGTTTTAATAATTTGGTATTGAATTACTCCCTCAAAAAAGATAGGGTTTAAGTCTCTTAAGGAGAAATTTTGGAATAGTTGTGTGGATTTACATATTTACCCTTTGCTATTTTTTCCTCTAAGCTGCAATTGTGTGAGCTTGTCCACATTCATAGTTACCGTGACCACATTCAGAGTCATGCAATCATGATCTGTTGATGTGCTTGACTAACCACGATCGTGGTCCTCAAACCATGACTGTGGTAACTGAGTCTATGTTCTGCTTTAGGTCTTCAAACTGCACTTCTTTCCTTCTTTAGATCATTTTTAGCTCGCATCCATATATTTTCATCTCATTACCTATGTGCCTACAAAATGTGGATATTAGTATATTTAATTACAAATATATCTCACTTTTTCTTTCAAAGCATGGTAATGTGCATGAATAATGAGTGTGGATGAGCGGTAAATTCACCACTCATCACCAGGTCGTCTGGTCCCTCGACAGGGCACATCATCCACTACTCGTGGCAATCAGTGCCAAAATCGGTTCTATGCTTTACCATCCCTTCAGGAATGGGAGAGGTCACTAGATTTTTTTACTATTATGCTTTATGCCTTTCACGTTGATGTATATATGTTGTTATACCTGGGATAAAATCTCTCTTATGTAACTCCATTGGTTGCTATAAATTTTGGGGTTGGTCCTAAAAATCTCTCTAAGCCCTTCTCAATTTCTACCCTAATGGGTGAGTCAGTTGTTGCATAATGAGTCTATAAGAAGTGTCCTATTACCGTCCTTCGTAAAGTCATACTAGTGGACCTAATAGATCTAGATATGGTAGATTTCAGTCTTATTCTTGGCATGGATTGGCTCCATTCATGCTATGTATCAATACATTGTTGCACATATGTGGTAAAGTTTTAGTTTCCTAATGGGGCAATTTTTGAGTGGGATGGTAGTTTTGTGTCTCTCAAAGGTCATTTCATCATTTATATAAATGCCAGAAAGTTAATATCAAAAGGGTGTGTCTATCATTTAGTTCGGGTCAAAGATAATAACTCTGATGCACCAACAGTTCAATCAGTCTATGTAGTTAATGAGTTTCCAGAAGTTTTCCTCGAAGATCTACTTAGGTTACCTCCAGAAAGAGAAAGAGAATTTTATATTGATCTTTTTTATACTCATCCTATCTCTATTTCTCCATGTCATATGGCTCTGGCCAAACATAAAGAATGAAAGTAGTAGCTTAAGGACTTCTTAGATAAAGGTTTCATAGGACCCAGTGTGTCCCCGTGAAATGCTCTAGTCCTCTTTATGTGCAAGAAAGATGGCTTTCTCAAAATATGAATAAATTATAGAAAGATAAACAAGGTTACCATTAAAAGCAAGTATCCCATCCTTGGTATAAACGATTTGATTGATCAACTTCACGGTGCTCGGTGGTTCTACAAGATTGACCATAGGTTAGGATACCATCTGTTGAAAGTTAGGTAGCAAGACATTCTAAAAATATCTTTCCAAATGAGGTATAGCTATTTTCAGTTTGTGGTTATGTCATTTGGAATGACAAATGATCCTGCAGCTTTCATGGATTTGATTAACAGAGTCTTCAAGTAGTACTTAGATATGTTTGTCATCATCTTTTTAGATGACATATTGGTATATTCCAGGAGTGAGTAAGATCATGTAGACCATTTAAGAATAGTGCAGACACTCAAGGACCATCAATTATATGCGAAGTTTGGTAAATATGAGTTTTAGTTGGAATCTGTTACCTTCTTGGGGTATGCCATTTTAGGGGTTGGTATTCATGTAGATCCTTAGAAGACTGATGCATTGAAGCACTGGCCTAGACCCATTACTCCATTTAATATCCAAAGAATTTTGGGTTTGTATGTGTATTATTGAAGATTTGTTGACGGGTTCTCCTCTATAGTTTTACCATTGACTAAGTGACCCAAAATAAAGTGAAGTTTATATGGTCTGATAAATGTGAGAAGAGTTTCTATGAGTTGAATGATATATTAACTTTGACACTAGTATTAGCCTTACCATAAGGGATAGATGAATTCGTAGTGTATTGCGATGCTTCCAAAGTTGGGTATGTTGATGCAAAATGGGAAAGTGATAGCTTAGCAACATAAGGATCACGAAAATAATTATCCAACTCATGATTTGGAGTTAGCTATTATGGTTTTTTCTTTAAAAAATTGGAGGCTCTACCTTTATGGTATACATGTTGATGTTTTCACTGATCACAAAAGTCTTTAGTATGTGTTGATTAGTGGTGATTTTTCCACTTATTTGCACCCGGTAATTTCGCACACTACTGTGATTTAAAAATATAAGTGAGACAAGTTGGTAATTAAATAGACTAAACTTCATATTTTGTAGGTATACAAGCTAGATGAATGGAAAATATGGATTTGAGTTGAAATAGATCAATGAAAGGAAAGAAGTGCAATTGAATGACCTGGAGAATTCATCAACCTCAGTTACCACAATCACAGGCTATAAGCCATAGTCGGGGTTAGTTAAAAAAGGTCAATATGGCACGATCACGGTAGCACTATCGTAGTTGTATTGGCCGCGATGCGATCAATGTCATTCAATCGCGGCTAAGAGGGAATGTTGCTCAGGGCAGTTCTTTCAATTCACTTGTCTGAATTCCAATCCCTTTATAGACTAAAACCCTTTTCTTATTTGGGTATTGCTTATATTTTAGACACTTTTGAATTCAAAACAAGAACCCTAAATTGGGCAAGCTTTGTAACTAATTTCGGAGGGTTTAATTTTTAGTATTTGTGAAGGATGGATGCTTTAAACAATCCATATAATGGGATATCTTTCTGTACCTTCATCATGAGTAGATAAATTATTTTAGTCTTGGGATTATGTTTAACTAAAGTGCTATTTGTGTTGTGGGTGTTGATGGGTTTACATGATTTTTAGTTGTTGATTATGGATTCTACCATTGCTTTAGCTTAATGGTTGAACTTTTTGGGGAAAACCCCAATTGTTCAAAAGGGTTTGAAGGGTGAAAACCCAAAACTCTTTAAAATCTTTATCATCCTTGAAAGATGGATGAGAGTGAATCTTTGGGAACCCATGGCATCCTTGAGAAAGAAATGAGGAAGAGATAGTGCCACGATGATAACTAATGCTCTATATATGAGGCAACCCACATATGCCACGAAAGTGGCTCGTATCCTTTATTTATGATCTTATAGCGTAGATTTTAGTTTTTGCATTTTAATAACTCCTACATTTGTGGAACTATAGAGTTCATTGAATGATCTTAAAAAGAGAAAAGTGTGAAATTCTTACATAAAAACTGAATAGGAGAAAATCTATCAAATTGTGAGGTGAGTTGAACAGGGAAAATAGGGGATCATAAATTCCCTCAGTTACTGCGATTGCAGGATCTAGGTCATGATCTTGGTCACCTGCGTGTGTGCGACTACAGCCACGTGACCGTTATCGCAGTCACTACAATGATATAACAAGATAATTTCCCTTATTTTTGTTGCACTCCCTTTTCAAATCTTACTCTCTAATTGGACCTAATTCTATCTAATATTATGAGCTCTCTAATAGAATTCGTGCATTCCTGTTGCATTATGTATCTGATAGGTGCCGTGAATTTATTCTTTGATTCTTAAAAATATGACATAGAATGCATGACATAGCGAGGGCCTGAATCTTTTCCATGATTACATTTTTTTATGCTTTGTACTTATGTGGTGTTTAGCTGCTATATTATGGTATGTACATAAGTAGGAAGTCTTGAGAACCCAAAAATGTATGTGAAATTGAGTCAAATGAACAGTGCATACCAAGTACTCGATATATTGCCCAAATGAGTGTTCAATGATGTTTTTTTTTTTTGCATTTTAGGGCATAATTGAGCACCTTGGTAATCTTGTTCAATAGTCTTAATGTGATTCCTTATTGTAGAATATGCTTGTGACCTAAAAATTTTTGGAAATATTGAACATAGAAATCTGGTATAGAACTGGTCTTAGTTACTGTGATTGTGGCCACATAGACTATGATCGCAGTAAGACGAATGCGAATATGGCCCGTGATCATGATAACCAAGGGTAGTCTCCTACCATGCCAAAAAATCCTACACTTAGAATTTTTAGCCACACACTACCAAGTAATCATCCAATGAGCTTTAGTAGACAATGTGGAGTAGTTTTTTCATAAAATATCAATGATTAATGTGGTGTGAGCCTAGTACTTTCAAAATAATTTCATGGAAAAGTATGACCATATACTATTCATTACACCTGAGCAACACAATCATTACTATAGTGATCTTCTGAGGACAAAGATGCTCCCAGAGAAAGAAATTTGCTTGGACAATATGCCGAAAAAGCTTTTGCAATTTCATAATAAGCTTGAGGCCATAAGGTGGCGGTGTTTCACCCAGATCCATGCAAAGAAAATAAGCAATTAGTCCTTGAATTCTATGCCAACATTGGTGAAATGTCTTTCTCAGAACCATTCAACATGACTATTATGATTTGGAGAAAAGGATGAACTTTTGGGTAGAGCAAACCAATGATATATGCGGTTTCCAACATGCAAACATGGGGGAGTTAAAAGTAAAAGGGTGTGAGCTGGAAAGGTTGTTGACAAAAAATTGTGTCCCAGAAATGAAGTCTCTTAAATGAAAACTAAGAGAAGCATCTCCATGAATGACTTTACATTCGGGGCTTGGATTTGTTTACACACCATATGTTTTCGAGTCTCCCATTGCACAGAAATGAAAGTAGTCCCAGATCTGCGTGCTCAGATAGTTTCCTGTATTCTAGATGGCATTTCATTGGATATTGGTCAGCTCGTGGTTAATTAAATGAACCAATTCGAGGACTATGGTGGTACACATCTCTTCTTTCCCTCTTTGATTACTCAGTATTGTAGAAAAGCTGGAGTTGAGAAGTATGCTAAAGATACATGGCTGCGCCCTGGCACCTTTATCTATCACTTAAAAATTCAAGAAGAGGGCGCACCAAGAAAAGGAAAGAAAATAAATATTAACTCTAGGAAGTTGACATGTAAGGAGCCTGAGTTTTATGTCTAGTTTTCCCTAGGGACCGGGAGATCTCTCCACCGCTCGTTATCATATATGTCACGGTCCAATTATGAGAAGTACAAGGAGGACCTAAGAAAAAGGGAGCTACCATTTCTAATCTTGAGAAAGCCTACTCATCCTTGGCAGAGTCACATCAAGATCTCTGTATTGTACATAAAAAGATGGTCACAAGGGAAAAAAAGGGATATGTTCTTTAAGAAGATATGGAAGAGGGTGAAAGGCCTATGAAAGATCCCAAAACACTGAGATCAATTTCCTTCTTCCTGAGTGGAGAGTGATGATGAGGCCCAATTGAGTGGCTCGATCCTAAGAGACTGATGATGATGCAGATTTTGAGAGTGACAGCATACCTTGATGCGGTTTCAAGGAGCACCCTTATCTCTTTCTATCCTTGATATATATGCAGTGAGGACACTGCTACTCTTTTATTTGGAGGTGAATGTCCTAGTATTCACTTAATTTAGGCCTGTATTATTGATATTTCTGCATATTTTGTTGTTCTTTTGGATGATTTATATTTTTATTTGAGTTGTAATATTCAGGCACTATGATGGTGCATGCATTTTTATGGATTGTTGCTTGATTTTTAGTTTCTTTACTTATGGTGACATCTGACAAGCTTTTACCTATGATAGATTGAGTGACAATATACTTAAGAGGAAAGTATCGTGGTTGGATTTTAAGACATGGATACAGGGGAAGTCTAACTACTCGTGTCATCAAGGTTACTAATTCAAGGGAAGTCTGAGTACCTATGGCATGTGTTGATTTGGGATCGCATTCATAGCCATTGGCAAAGTCTGAGTAGCCATGTGGGTGGTTCTCCCATATTAAAGCCACAGTGTGAGGCAGAAACTTAGGTTATTGCCATGGTTAGCAAATTATGAATGGTGCAAACGTAAAACAAACATCCCTCTCTATCCAAAATTTTTCAAAATTAAAGGGCATGGACGTGAGAAACTTTGTAAAAAACTTTTTCTTTTTTAGTGACTCCAGAAATTAACTTGTGAAAATTATTTGATACTTCATCTTTGTCTCGAGCGGTAGGAACAATTGAACCCCCTCGGCGAGTTGGCATACCATATATGGGTGATTATTTGTCTACATCTCATGTGTACTTGTACCATCTAGAACTTGCCCCATTAGTCTTACAAGGCTAAATTTTGATTGTATTTGGTTCGTAAAATAATCCTAGACCATCTTTGTGACATTGAAAACCCACTTTAGCCTCAAAATCCTACCAATACATAGGGATTACCCCTAGTAACCCACTTTGACCCTTTGGACTTTTCTTTGGCAAACACATTGTAAGTCGTGACCCTTCTATTATTCTTCTCTTGAACCCTACCTTCCTTGAACTTAAGAACACAAATTGAGGCTAAAATCCTAAGTTAGGGATGGTGGAAGTTAAAAGAGGTATCTTTGGGCCACGAATTCATAAGAAAGTGCCCAAGAGCTTAAGCAAACATAGAAAAATGATTAGAAGAAATAAAGGATCCAACAAAGGAAAGAAATGCATGAAATATAAGCAAAAGAAGTGAAAATGAAGTGAGTAAACCAAGAAAGGAAAAGTAGGCACAGTTGTGAAAGAAAAGAAGTGGCCAAATACTAAGAGTTGAAAAAAGTGTGATGCAGAAGTTCAAGGTGGGTATAGCCTTGTTGTCCAAAAATTATATCCTACCCTACCCTAAACCTACATTATAAGATCATAAAGTCCTTTGTGATTCCAAACCAAATATGGCCATTCTAGTGGTGATTGAAAATAGGGTCAGGCCTATGGCATGGTACTTGTTAATATTGAGAGTTCTTGGGAGAGAGAGTGTTTGCACTTAAGTTCCTGGTTGAAAAAGTTTGAACTTGGTGTGTAAAATTTTCTTTCTTGTGAGGAGGCATGTACACAAGTTGAGGTGGGTGATTTTGTCAGCTTTCGAAGAATAAGACAAAAGAGAGTATAATATGGTTAGGCCAAAAAGTGTGTCATTTGTCTAGTGTTAGTGGTTTTCACATGGTTGCTCCATAAATCCTATTGCATCCTTTAACATTCAATTTTTAGTCGAAAGGTGTCATTAAAATAGTATTGCCCATATATGAAGAGCTTTTTATGGTAGTAATCAAGTTGAAGTCATCATGATCATTGAGTAAGAGAATGTGGACATACATATAAAATTGTCTCGTGGTAATAGGTACTATTGCCTGAGGACAAGCAAAGCTTTAAGTTGGGGGTGTTGACGAGTGGTGATTTTACCACTCATTTGCACTCACTAATTTTGCACACTACTATGATTTGAAGATATAAGTGAGACAAGTTGGTAATTAAATGCACTAAACTCTACATTTTATTGGTATACATGCTACATGAGTGAAAGATGTGGATTTGAGTTAAAATAAATCAAAAAAAGGAAAGAAGTGTAGCTGAATAACCTTAAATAATCATCATCCTCAGTTAGCACGGTTGTGGACTGTAGGCTGTAGTCGCGGTCAGTCAAAAAGGTTCAAGAGGATGCAATCACGGAAGCACTACCGTAGTTCCATTGGCGTGGTTGCAGACAATCTTATGCGATCGTAGCTAAGTGATAATGTTTCCCAGGGTAGTTTTGTCAATTCATTTGGCCAAATCCCAACCCCTTTATAGTATAAAAACATTTCTTCTTTAGGCATTTCTTACATTATTAACATTTTTTATTTCAAAACAAGAACCCTAAATTGGGAAAGCTTTGTAACTAATTTTGAAGGCTTTAATTTTTATTATTTATAAATGATGGATACTTTAAACAATCCATATAATGGTATATCTTTCTCTACCTTCTTCATGAGTATCTAAATTATTTTAGTCTTGGGATTAAGTTGAACTAAAACGCTATTTGTGTTATGGGTCTTGATGGGTTTACATGATTTTCATTGTGGATTAAGGATACCACCATTGTTTGAGATTAATGGTTGAGATTTCGGGCGAAAAACCTAATTATTCAGATAGGTTTGATGGGTGAAAACTCCAAACTCTTGAAAACCATCATCATCCTTGCAAAAGGATGAATGTGAATCTTAGGGAACCCATGACATTCCTTAAAATGGGCTATAGGGGGACAAGGCAATGGTGGACAATTGAGCATTTGATTTACTACCTTTTCCAATCTTAGAAATAAGCGTAAATGGAGAGTAGGTCATGTCATGGGTATTTTCCTAGAAATAGGGATGTCTGATTGAGGTTTTTGGGTGACTATGGTGGATACACTGGTTAGGTGCTCGAAAGATCCCATGGGTGTAATCTTTGAGGTTTGGTTGACAAACTAACTGTAAAGGCTTTTGACCTAGCCTATTTTGTATTCAACATCTAGATTTCATGCTAAACTAACATGATCCCATGCACGCGTTGCCTTTAGGTAGACATAATCCCAAGATTTTCTCTAAATTTGACTTAGCATCAAAAGTTTTATTGTAGCTATTTGTGACTCAATATTGATATAATCTAAATTCAAACCAAACTCCACCCACTTTACATTACATGTTTTATTTTGCACGTACTTCGGGTATCCTTGTAAGTAACTAGAACACCAATAGAATTTGAAGTTTAAATTTCACTCCTTGTGGATTCAACCCCAATGAGAGTTGGTATTTCGACAACGACTACCTTAGCCCTCAAATCCAAAAGTAAGTTGAGTGTTGTCATGTGTTTTTTCAAACCGAGCTGAATTTTCATCAGAGAATGTGGTTAGAGTTGTTGAAAGATTATGGCATGAATGTGCTCTATCATTAGAGTAAGGACAACGTAGTATAAGACACACTAAGTAGGTTTTCTATGGGCAGTATGTCTCATGTGAAGAAGAAAGAACGAGAATTGGCTAAAAAAGTGCATAGGTTGGCTCATTTAGGAGTATGTTTCCCCAATATTGATGATGTGGGAATAGTAGTTCAGAACTGTTCAGAATCACCTTTGGTAGTGGAAGTGGAGGATAAATAGTGTAATGATCCCATACTCAGCTAGATATTAAAGGCAGTGAAGTAGCGGAAGGTTGAGTTTTTCTCCTAAAGGGGAAATGGTGTACTTTACTATCAAGGTAGACCCTGTTTCCAAATGTAGATGCATGAGGGAAAGGATACTAGTCGAGGCTCATGGTTTGAGGTATTCCATTCATCTGAGTGCTACTAAGATGAATCACGGCTTGTAAAAAATTTAATGGTGGAATGGTATTAAGAGGGACATAGCTGAGTTTGTAGCAAAGTGTCCCAATTGTTTGCAAGTTAAAGTTGAACACCAATGATCGGGTGGTATGTTGTAAGAGATCAGTATCCTCACTTGGAAGTGTGAAGTAGTGAATATGGATTTCGTCATAGGGTTGACTCTTATAAGATGCCAGTATGATTTAATTTGGGTTATAGTAGATCAAATGACCAATTTATCCTATTTCCTACCGGTTAGGACTTCAGATACCGCGGAGTATTATGCTAAAATTTATGTTCACAAGTTAGTAAGTCTTCATGTGATACCCTTATCTATAATTTTAGACAGAGGCATGCAGTTCACTTCTCAGTTTTGGTAGTCTTTTCAGAAGGGCCTTGGTACAAAGGTTAGGTTTAGTACTGCTTTCCATTCATAGACTAATGGGTAGGCTGAACATACAATTCAGACATTAGAAGACATGTGCAGGGCATATGTTCTTGACTTGAAAGGAAGTTGTGATGACCATCTTTCTTTGATTGAGTTCACATGTAATAATAGTTATTATGCTAGTATTCAGATGGCTCTACTGGAAGTGTTATATGAGCGTAGGTACAGATCACCTATAGGATGGTCTTAGGTTGGTGAATTGGCCTTGATTGGTCTAGATTCTACTCTTGAAGCTATAGAAAAGGTTCAGTTGATTTATGAGAGATTGAAAACTTCTCCGAGCCATCAAAAATCATATACAAATGGAAGAAGGAGAGAGCTCAAGTTTGAAGTAGGCGATTGGGTATTCTTGAAGGTGTTGCCTATCAATGGGATAGTGAGACTTGCAATGAAAAGGATATTGAGTCCACAATTTATTGGTCCCTATGAGATAGTGAAGTGTGTAAGGGATATTTCTTACGAATGAATCTTCCATAAGAATTAGTTGTAGTTCACCCAGTGTTCTATGTTTCGATGCTTAAGAAGTGTATTAGAAATCTATCCTTAGTAGTTCCCCTTAGGGATGTTCAAAACCGAATCGTAACCGTTAACCCAACCACAAAATTAGTTTATTAGCTTATTGGTAATGGGTTATCACATTAATGGTTGGAGAATGGATCAAAAGTTTATAGTTAATGGCTTATTGGTATGGGGACAGATTACTCAATTTTATTATCGGGTAAACCATTAACTATTAAGAATTATTATGATTATATTTTTACCCTAGATATTTTAGTATCTTTTGTCAATCCAACATATAAAACTCTATTTATTGTTCTATTCACTTCTTAATATTAAAAATAACATGCCACTTCTTCTGACATCTAACCATAAGGTGCTGTCAAATTCCCTAAAATGTAAGGAAATCATGAAATTAATTTTTAAACTAAAATATAAATTATTCTTAACAACACAAGTGATTGCAACAAAAATGAAACAACCCAAATATGTCCTTCACAAAGTTTGAGATAAAACATAAAAATTTAAATAATATTAAAGTATAACAGAATAGTTCCCCTAAGGTTCTTTCCAAGATATGGTTGGCTCATCCCAAATTGTATAGACAAGTAACGAGTCGTAAGGTTTGAATCGTATATTGATCAGTGTGTGCTACTGAAACACCCTGGGTTTTGACCCTTAGAAAATTTCTTGGATTTTTTAATTATGTACATCATACGACTTATGGGTACTAGTTGTATGTTTTGGTACTGTTAGTATTCTCTTAGTCATATGCTTACCAGTGTTGGTTGGTGGGTTGGATTGATTTTTGAAATGGGTATGAATTAGTAGGTACGAGTCATATAGTTGGTGACAGGTCGTATGGTTTGAATTTTTCCTTTACTTAATCTGAGACTTAGTAGCTTAACTTGGATCTGAGTACGAATGGATTACAATTAGCTATAAGTTAGGCTATACCATTAACTTGTATAGTAGACAGTGTTCAAACTTTCTTTGATTCTATTCTGCCAGTGATATAGTTAAGGGGTACTAATCGTATGGTTGTTACGAATTTGTTTGGGTAAGTCATATGTTGGACAGTGTTGGGTCCTAGGAAGAGGCCTAGGGTACGAGTGGTGGGTACCGTTTATATGGAAAGATATGACTTATACAGGGAAGTTGTACCATCTGATGGGAATATTAAGCAGTTTAAGTTAGAGGTAATTTGGACATTTCCCCACTTAAAAACTTAAGGCCCCCATGACTTATATCACTATTGGGACATAATTTAACCTATTATTCTAATATTAAATACTTAGAAACTCTCTTTAATTCTATCTAAGGCTCTTGGGTAAAGGAAAGCTAGGGTTTCATCTAGAGGATCAATTTGGGGCTTGTACGGGTGATTTCTCTCCAACATCTTCGTAATCTAAGACATGTACTCCTCCCTCATTGCTAGTTACAACTAAAGGCATGATTTATACAATTTTTTCATGGCATGATTACCGTATGGTTTTTGAGTTTTTAAATATATGTTGGCGTTTTGGCATTCAATGCTTGATTATGGTTTTCCCATATTTTAATTGTGTAATTACATACTTTAATAGTGGTTTGGACATTGGTTATATAGGAATGGTTAATTGGTAATTGGATTTGATTTTGGAAACATTATGCCCCCAACATATTTGATAAAATACCTATGATAATTCATTTACTATATTATTGGACTTTTAATGGAATAATTGAATGGTATGGTTTGGTAATGGAATCCTAAATGGTGTAAATAGTTTAAATGGTTTGGAATCGTTAAATGGTAAGGTTTTGTAGTCATGGTTATGGTTAATTAAAATTCCTTGTGTGGTACAAGGGAATCCCCCAAGTAAATATGTTAATGAACAACTTCTGGGGTACATGGAATTCCCCAAGCAAACATAATAATGGAACACTTGTAGGGTACACGGGATTCCCTCAAGTTTATTTGATAATTAATCTATGGGTTCATGGAATCCCTTTACATAAAAAGGTTGGCTAAGGACATTTTTCGCAAGCTATAGTCGATATGATGATACCAATACTCAAAGCCTTAGTTAATGATAATGGACGAACGATTTGGATGGATGGTAATCATTTTATTTAGGAAATAATGGCATGGTGTGTTATTTAACTATGAATATGCAATTTCAATAGACGGACACTGGAAACCTCATCTTTGCCGACATGAGGGTTAGTCATAGTGACCATATATGATATTATGAGGTACATGGGAATCCTCTATGTATTAGGGAGAACGGAGGGTACTCGGGAATCCTGTGCTCTTATGGTAGCTTAGGTTTGTGTGGCTAGATGTATATGGGCCCGTTCAGGGGGTTGCACTGGACCCATGTAGCCCATGGGTGGTTCTAGGACAATTACGCTACACATACCCAAGTTAATGGTTTTAAAGGCATACCAAACTCAATTTTCTTTCCCGTCATGGTTGTATGCATATATATATATATATATGTATGGTTGTGTGCATATGGTTGGTTTACTTGATTTTTTTGGATGGAATTATTTTATCCTAATCCTGAGTTCATGCTAGTATTTACCTGCTTACCCATTTTTGGGTGGTTATATCCCTACGCGATGTAGGTACCGACCATTCTACTCCTCTTTCTTAGTGATCGAATTTGGGATCAGCTATTGGATTGATGTGGTGAGCTTCCATATTCTGGAAGACTCTATTTTATATTATGGATATATTTACATACTTTGGTTTATTCATGGATATTGGTTTTGGCTATGGTTGGGGACATTTCCCAACAAATATTGTTTTTATTTTGGTTAGAGGCTTTGTGTGACTATTATAGGTTGAAATGGGCAGTGTCGGTATGGATGTCATCCTTAATATCAGAATCGATATTGGGGTTGATACCGTTTGACAGAACTTATGATTGTTCTATCCTTTTATGTTATGTTATTAATAGGAATTTGGTTTTTATATTGGTTTGGTTATGGTAGATGCTTGGTATTTGATAGTTGGACTTGTTTGGGTTGTAAACAGTTATAGACCTATCTAAGAGTCTGAAATTGTAAACAATGCTATCTTGTTATATAGTTTGAATTTATTCAACTTAGGGTATGCGTAATTGGATGTTGGGTTGGGTAACAGCGGTGGTTCCCAGTCCTAGATGGACTTGGGATGCCCATTACGACAAGGACCTAGTTCGGGTCATGTCAAGTTGGTATCATAGCTTTAGGTTCATGATTAATAGGAGTCCACAAATCCGGTTCGAGTAAAGTGTCTTTTAAGGGTGTGTAGCGCGCTACACTCATAAGGGAGAGGCTACAATGTATTTAGGAATGTTTACCCTTCTTGTGTTCTATTTCAAGCTGCAAGGTCTAAGGTCCTTTCTAATTCCTATTTGTTTGCCTTTTATATCATTCCTCGACTATTTGAAGATCACATAAACTCTTTTGTCCTAACTAGGGATAATACTGATTGGACGCATCCTACTCAGGGTATCCACACTTGGTCCAGGGATCCATTCCCTGATTGTTCTAGAGCTCCACCAGTTTCTATTAGTCCTCCTCAAGGTGAGGTGACTAATGTGGAATTTATCAATCAATTTATGTTATTCCTCAGTTGGTTACTTCTCAGGATGAGCGGGGTACATCTGGTGTTTCATCTACTGAGGCCACAAGGGTTGGCTAGTTTATATAGATGAATCCTCCTAATTTTACATGTGTAAAGGTAGAGGAGTATACTTTAGGTTTCTTTGATGAAATGGAGAAAATCATTAGGGTGATGCGGGCCACGAATATGGAAGGGGTAAATTTTGTTGCTTACTAGCTTAAGGATGTGGCATACCAATGGTACGAGGAGTGAGATAGGGAGAGAGGTGATGTTGAGAAGTCAACTTTGTAGAAGAATTTATATAATGCTTTTTTGGATAGCTTCTTTCCTTAGAAGTTGAGAAAAGCGAAGGCGAAGAAATTTGTTAATCTGAGATAAAGGAAAATATCGGTCAAGGAATATAACTTGAAATTTCATCAGCTTTCTAGGTATGCTCTGAAATTGGTGTATAAAACGAGGGCTAGGTTGAGAATGTTCACTTGTAGACTTTCTCGGGATTTGATCCTTGAAAGAAACTACATTGTTGATTAAGGATATAGACATTTCTAGGTTGGTGGTTCATATGCAGTAAGTGAATAAGGAAAAGAGAAAACAGGCTAAGTTTTAAGAAAGGTAGGGTAAGAAGTTCAGGTCATCTGAACAGGGTAGTGCTCAATAGCAAGGTAGTCGAGATAGTGGTAAGTGGAAAAAGAAGAAGTGGTGGAGTTTTGGTTCCTTCTTTTTAGCTAGTGCTCCTTACCCAAAATAGTCGGGTGAAGGCATAAGTAGGGTGGCAATAATTTTTAGCATAGGGTACCCAATCTAAGAAAAGTGTCACTCTGTCGACCTCATTATGCCTTTTTTATTGGTTCTGTGGTAGGTTACATAGGGGTTTCAGTGATGAGGGAAGGGGCAGATGTTTTAAATATGGTCAGCCAGTATGCTTAGAAACTGTCTAGTTGGTAAGGGTGCTTCGAGTACGAGTAAGGCACCGGTTTCTTCATCTTCTACTCCTACACCAAAGGGTGCTACTTCTATATCAGTTTTTGCTTCTGGTTCCAGCATAGGTTGAAATAGGTTATATGCTCTTCCTACTTGGCAGTAATATGAGGCATCACATGATGTTGTTATAGGGGTACATTACAACTCTTTTCTCCTAACATTTATTTTTTGCTTGATTTAAGGTCCGAACTCTCTTTGTGACCCTATTTGTCACTGTGTATTTTGGTTTTGATATCAAGGTTATTTCAGATCCTTTTTCTATTTCAACCCCATTAGGTGACTCTTTGATTGCTAAAAGAGTCTATAGAGCGTGTGCGGTATCTGTTCGTAGTAGGAAGACTTTGGTGGATTTACTTGAACTTGATATGGTGAATTTTGATGTTATTCTGGGAATGGATTAGTTACAATCTTGTTATGCATCCTTAGACTGTCGGTCTAGAAAAGTTGTCTTTAGGTTCACTAGTGAACAGTTTATTGAGGGGGAAGGTGGTTCCCTAGCTCCTGGGGGTTTATTTCTTATCTGAGAGCTCAAAGATTAATCTCCAAATGGTATCTCTATCATTTGGTCTGAGTTAAAGATTCTAACTCGGAAGGTCCTTCCTTACATTTAGTTTTGGTGTTAAATAAGTTTCCTAATGTCTTTACGGATGATCTTCTTGGTGTTCCTCAAGTTAGGGAGATTGAGTTTGGTATTAATTTAGTTCCGGACATTCATCTAATATTTATTCCTCCTTATAGAATGGATCTGGATGAGTTAAAGAAACTGAAGGAGCAACTTAAGGATTTTTTGGATAAGGGTTTCATCCATCCTGGTATGTCTCCTTAGGGTACACCGGTGTTATTCGTGTGTAAGTAAGATGGTTCCCTTCAGATGTGCATTGACTATCGACAGTTGAATAAGGTGATAGTTAAGAACACGTATCTTCTTCCAATGATAGTGACTTGTTTGATAAATTGCAAAGTGCCAAATTCTTTTCTAAGATAGATCTACGGTTTGGGTATCATTAACTTAAGATTAGGGAGGTAGACATCCCTAAAACAGTTTTTTGTACTTGGTTTGGGTACTTTGAATTCTTGGTAATGTTAATTGGTTTGACCAATGCCTAGGCGACATTTATGGATTTAAGGAACAGGGTTTTTAGGTAGTTTTTGGATCTTTTTGTCATTATGTTCATTGATGACATTCTGGTTTATTCTATGTGTGAGGTAGGTTATGCCAATCACCTCCGTGTGGTGCTGTATACCTTAAAAGTGTAGTAATTGTATGGAAAATTCTCCAAGTGTGAATTTTGGTTAAACATTGTAACTTTTAATGGTCATATTATTTCTAGGGATGGGATCATGGTGGATCCACAAAAGGTGGCGGTGGTTACATAGTGTCCAAAACCCATGACTCCAATTGACATTCAAAGTTTCTTGGGTTTGGCTGGGTATTATAGGAAGTTCATGGAAAGTTTCTCGATGATAGCTTCCCCATTGACTAAGAAGAAGGTAAAGTTTTCTTGGTCGAATGCTTGTGAGGGGAGTTTTGAGAAGCTTAAGGATAAGCTAACTTCGGCTTCGATTTTGACATTATTTGATGGCAATAAAAGTTTTTTGGTTTATTGTAATGTGTCCCGGGTGGGACTTGGTTGCATTTTGATGCAACATGAGAAGATGATTTCCTATGTTTCCAAGCAGTTGAAGTTACATGAGAGGAATTATCCTACTCATGATTTGGAGCTTTTAGCGGTGGTTTTTGCTTTGAAAATCAGGCAGAATTATTTATTATAGGGTGCATGTGGGCATTTTTTTTATCATAAGAGTCTATAGTATATGTTAACTTAGAAAGAGAAAAATATCAGGCAGAAGAGATGGTTGGAGCTTCTCAAGGACTATGACACGAAGTCTTCACTACCACTCAGGTAAAGCTAACATGGTTGCTGATACTTTTAGCAGGTTTTCCATTAGGAGTTTAGCTCATGTGGATAAATAGAAGTGAGAATTGGTAAAGGACATTAATCTCTTGTCTAATCTTGGAGTTCGTATCTTGGACTTTGGGAATGGAGGTGTGATGGTATAAGAAGTGGTTTGGTCATCTCTTGGTGTAAAGATCAAGGAGAAGTAAATGATAGATCCTGTCATGATAAAAATCAATGGTGATGTAGGTGGGTAAAGTAATGGTATTTGAGATATGTGGTGATAGTACCTTGCAGTACCTAGGGCGGTTATGTGTTCTTGACGTTGATGGTTTGCGACAAAGGAAGGCCTGAAGGGTTGTATCAGGAAATTGAGTTGTCTGAATGGAAATGGGAGATAATCAATACATATTTCATTGTCGATCTTCCTCGGTATTGGAACCAATTTGATTCAATTTTGGTCATCGTGGAAAGGATGACAAAGTCCGCTCACTTCTTGCCGGTGTGGACTAATTTTTCGTCTAAGGACTATCTGTGATTGTATATTTAGGAGATTACAAAACCTCATGGGGTACCTATTTCAATTATATTTTATCGTGGTGCTAAGTTTTTATCTTATTTCTCGCGATCTTTTCAGAAAGGGCTGGGAACTACGGTTAGTCTAAGTATTACTTTTCATTTGCAGATGGATGGGAAAGCAGAGAGGACTATTCAGACATAAGAGAACATGCTTTGTGAATATGTGATTGATTATGGAGGGAATTAGGTTGATCACCTACCTTTGGTAGAGTTTCCTTACAATAATAGTTATCATTCAACCATTAGGATGACCCCTTTTGAGGCATTATTTGGTAGGAGGTGTAGATCTCCTATTGGGTTATTTGACCTTGGTGAGGTGGATTTATTTGGCCTAGATTTGGTTAATCAGGCTATGGAAATGGTGAAGGTGATTCGGGAGAGTCTTAAGGCTGCCCAAAGTCGTCCAAAGTCCTATACAGATGTAAGGCATAGAGACTTGGAGTTTGAGGTTGGGGATAAGGTGATCCAAAGGGTATCTCCCATGAAGTGAGTTATACGGTTTGGTAAAAAGGGGAAGATCAGTCCCTGATATGATGATCCTTATGCAGTTTTATGGAGGGTTAGTAACGTGGCATATGAATTGGAGTTTTCTTCTATTCTGTGCTCCATTCATATGGTAATTCATGTCTCTATATTGAGAAAGTGTCTGGGTGATCCTTCTTTGGTAGTTCCTTTGAAAGGATTAGGTATCTTAGATATTCTATCTTAAGAAGAGGTCATGATTGAGATATTAGATCGGTAGGTTCATTGATTACAGAATAAGAATGTGTCCTCGATTAAGGTCCTATGGCGGAACCACAAGGTAGAAGAGGCTACATCGGAAGTGGAAGCGGACATGAAGTTTAATTATCTGCATTTGCTTGCTACTCTTGATATTTATCGTATGTGTTCCTTATCATATCTTTGTTTTCTAACTTGGTTAAAGGTTGGATTGATGTTTGATAATGCAAATGACTCGAGCTTGTAATACCTCGTACTTCTACCTAGCTTAAAAAAATCATCCCAAAAATGTTAAAGACTTTCTTTGAAGGATGAATCTACTTTTATACACGTGGAATTTTCAAGGTTTTGGATTTTTGTTGTGTGGGAAATTGAATAAGCTTTCTATCTATGCCAAATTCACCTAAATCTGATTCGGGGTAGAAAGTTATGGCCAAAATACAGAAAGCAGTCTGAACTACCCAGGTGCGATGAAAAGGGCCGACGTACCATCGATCTAGCGATAGGCCATCGCCCAAACCGTCGCAGCGGAGGCAATAAGTCAACCTTCTGGCTAGGTGCGATGGAATAGCCTACAGACCATCGAGCTAGCGACAGACCATCCCCCAAACCATCAAAACCAAGGATGAAAGGTCACATTCTAGCCTAGTACGACGGGAAGGTCAACGGGCCATCGAGACAGCGACAGACCGTTGCCCAAGCTGTTGCAGACCCTGTTTAGAAATTCAAACCCTTTTTATAAGGGTTTTTTTGGTCTTTTACCACTCTTTTTAATAACTAATTATACCAGACCAGAGCTCATAACTTCATTATTCATCTACAATACCAAATTCGGGTTTCTATCAAAGATCAATCCCCAAGAACAAGATCCCAACCCTTCTTCAAGAAACTAAGAAATTCAAGTTCTTCAAGTCCAAGAAATTTAATAAAATCACAATAAAGGTATGTCAAGTGTTGATTCATGGGTCCCTTTCACCCATGAAGCTCAAGAATCTCTTTTAAAACAAAAATCAAAGATTGTGTATTTATGAATGGACAGGATTTATTTGAATTGAAATTCATGTCCATGTTGTTGTAGGGTTTTGATTCATGTTTTAAATTATATGTTCCAATGATTGATCCTAGTATGTGATGATTTGCATAATATTAATGATAAACCCTTCAAATTGCAAATTTATTTATGCAACTAAGATAATTAGAAGCATTGATGATGGTATAACCAAAGTATGCTCCCTATATGTTTGATTAAATGCCTATGTGAAGGAAAAAGTGTCATTATAGTATGATAATATGAAATACCCACTCCTGTACAAGATAATGTATGTCAAGTGTTTGATAAAATGTCTTAGTCAATGAATTATGGATATATGTGTAGCCATTATTGTGCTTTCAAACTTGTGCCATGAATTACTTTCATGCTATCGAGACCTGGGGTATTTATAACCAACAATTTAGTTGTGTGCCTAGAGCCAATGTCAGTTTCATGCTAATCTCAGTCACGCCATGATCAGTTGAATTCAGACAGTTATATGACTCTGGAAAACTCCAAAATCTCATAAACTCATTTAGTTAATAGAATTCAGTAACATTTCATCATTCCACAGAACTCAATAAAATCCGTCCAGTTCATATCAGTATAATTAGTTTGGTGTCTATCCAGTTGGGAGTAGGATTGAACACCAAGCGAATCTAAGAATGAGGGCACACACTGACCATTGAGGGTGTGACCCTTAGAAGCAATTCTTACATTCCAAAACTATATAGCCAGCATAGATTGAGATATCAACACTGACAGTTGAGGGTTGATAAGGTGGATTAACGCTGCCAGTTGAGGGTCCCACCATTCTCCTTTGGGGACAATGCCAGATGAGGGTCACTTACAGCTTGTCCTTACCAGTAGCGTGGTATTGGTACCCTTTCAATTGGGTTATATATTGGACCCCAAGTCTATACAGAAAAGGGGCATGTCAGTTAGATGACTACTTCCCATAGTCTCAGTCTTAGTCTCAATAAAAGAACTAAGACAACAACAGTTATCAATTCAGTATTAAGATCGCTCCATTCAAAGCTTTCTATTATAAAAGATGCAAATCTCTAATCGGTTGCTTTGAAGTGGGTGAGGCCACAGTATCAGATCCTAACTTGGTATCGATATCTTAGAGAAAGTCCATTTGATCAAAGATAGTCTCAAGACAGCTCAGACCTGATAGAAATCATACGCAGATATCCAGAGAAAGGATCTCGAGTTTGAGATTGGTGATTGTGTATACTTGAAAATCTTTCTCGTAAAGAGAGTGAAGAGGTTCATCAAGAAAGGAAAGCTTAATCCCCGATATGTCGGTCCCTTCAAAATTCTCATTTGCTTAGGAAAGTAGCTTATGAGCTCGAATTGCCTTCAGATCTTGCTTCAGTGCATCCGGTCTTTCATGTATCCTTGCTTAAAAAGTGAATAGGTGACCCAATAGTCGTAGTCCCTGTTGAGGGCATAGATATTCAGAACAGTATCTCTTATAAGTAAATCCCAGTCAAAATTCTTGACTATCCGATTCACAGATTGAGGAACAAAGAAGTCCCTCTAGTCAAAGTTTTTTGGCAGAATTAGTTCGTTGATGGAGATACTTAGGAAACAGAATAAGATTTTCGAACCAAGTATCTCACCTCTTCCCCGCTAATTCAGACCCAGCCCAAGGTAATAGCTTTTCTTAAGTTCATTCAGCTTATAGTTCAAATTTTAGTTACAAACTATGCTCAGTTTTCATTTCAAACTTGGTATCCTTACCCTTACATCTTCAGTCGCATATTCATGAGTCAGTTCAGTCATGTACTCATGTATCAGATATGTGTGATCAGCTTATCAGTACTCTTAGTCATGCATTCATGTATCAACTCAGTCATAAAACCATGCATCAGATATGCACGATCAGCATGAATCTCTGTAATATTAGTCATGTAGTCATGTTTCAGTTGTTTATGTTTAGTATGTACTTTATCTTATTCTTTCTCCTATCTAAATCAGTCTCATTCGAGGATAAATATTTTCAAGGGAGAGATATTGTACTACCCCATACTTTTACCTAGCTTAAAAAAATCAGTCTAAAAATATTAAATACTTGTTTTAAAGGATGAATCCACTTTTATACATGTGGAATTTTTTGGAATTTGACTTTTTGTTGTGTGATAAATTGAATAAGATTTCCATCGATACCAAATTCACCAAAATCCTATGTCGGGGTAGAAATTTATGGCCAAAATATAGAAAGCAGTCTGAACCGTCCAGGGGTGACGAAAAGGGCCAACAGACCATCGATCTAGCGACGGGCCGTCGCCCATACCATCACAACAGAGCTAGTGAGTCAACCTACTAGCTAGGCGTATTGGAATGTCCAATGAACCATTGAGCTAGTGATAGACCATCACCCAAATCATCCCAACAAAGGTAGAAAGGTCATATTCTGGCCAAGTACGATGGGAAGATCGACGGGCCGTTAGCTAGCGATGGACCGTCGCCCAAGCCATTGCATACCCCATTCAAAAATTTGAAGTCGTATTTAAAAGGGGCTTTTTGGTCTATTACCACTCTTTTTAATACCTAATTATACCAGACCAGAGCTTATAACTTCATTATTAATCCACAACACCAAATTAGGGTTTTTATCAAAGATCAATACCCAAGAACAAGATTCCAACCCTTCTTCAATAAAATCACAATAAAGGTATGTCAAGTGTTGATTCATGGGTCCCTTTCACCCATGAAGTTCAAGAAACTCTTTTAAAATAAAAATCCAAGATTGTGTATTTATGAATGGTCATGATTTATTTGAATTAAAATTCATGTCCATGTTGTTGTAAGGTTTTGATTCATGTTTTAAATTACATGTTCCAATGATTGATCCTAGTATGTGATGATTTACATAATATTAATGATAAACCCTTCAAATTACAAATTTATTTATGCAACTAAGATAATTAGAAGCATTGATGATGGTATAACCAAAGTATGCTCCCCATATGTTTGATTAAATGCCTATGTGAAGGAAAAAGTGCCATTATATTATGATAGTATGAAATCCCCATTCCTGTACAAGTTAATGTGTGTCAAGTGTTTGATGAAATGTCTTAGTCAATAAATTATGGATATATATGTAGCCATTATTGTGCTTTCGAACTTGTTCCATGAATTACTTTTATGTTATCGAGCGTTGGTGGTATTTTTACCCGACAATTTAGCTGTGTACCTAGAGCCAGTGTTAGTTTCATGATAATCTCTATCATGCCATAATCAGTAGAATTCAGTCAGTTATATGACTCATAAAAACTCAAAAATCTTATGAAATCAGTCAGTTAACAGAATTTAGTAACATTTTATCAGTCCATAAATCTCAGTGAAATCAGTCTAGTTCATCTCAGTATAATTAGTTCAGTGTCTATTTAGTTGGGAGTAGGATTCAGCACTGAGCGAACCTAAGGATGAAGGCACACACTGACCATTGAGGTGTGACCCATAGAAGCAATCCTTGTGTTGCAGAACTATGTTGCCAGCATAGGTTGAGACATCAACACTGATATTTAAGGGTTGATAAGGTGGATTAATACTACGAGTTGAGGGTCCCACCGTTCTTCTTTGGGGACACTGCCAGATGAGGGTCAGTCACAGCTTTTCCTTACCAGTGGTGCGGTATTGACACCTTTCCAAGTAAGGATACAGATTGGAACCTAGCTCTATATAGAAAAGGGGCATGTCGGTTAGATGACTACTTCCCACAGTCTTAGTCTTAGTTTCAGTAAAAGAACTCAGATAGTTATTCAGAATTAGGACTGTCAAACACAGTCACCCAGTTAACCGTATATCAGTTATATGAAACTCATATTATCAGTATTCAGACTCAGTAGTCAGTATTATCACGATATTATTTACAGTTATGTATTCATGCATGTATTCTCATATTTATGTTATTCAGCCAGTTAGTATTATTCATGCATATGAACCCCATGCATTCAGCCTTTTTCTCTCTGCATACCAGTATATTCAGATATACTGACGTATACTTTTCTTGTGAGCTATGGTATTTTATACCATAGGTTCGGACGCTCAAGTTCTTGATTGTACTTAGCTTCAGATTCAGCCAGCAACAGTAGATTTACAGTGAGTCTTCATCATTCGAGGATTGTATGATTATTTCATTACTTTATTATTTCAGTTTTAGTAGACGGAGTTAGTTAGGGACATATCCCATCAACTCCACAGTTTTCAAACAGTTTGGAGGCTTTCAGACTAGCATGCTTAGATAGTTTATTTTAGTTTTGGTATTATTATACCATGTTTCCAGATATTATGTTTTATCAGATATTTGAACCTTATGGCCTTTCACCCTTTTTATTCCGCATTTATACAGTATATTATGCAGTTCTCAGTTATAGGTATCAGTCATGGGTTAGGTTGAGATGCTTCTGGATTTCTAGCACCGTGTAGCATTTCAGGTATCATATTCGGGGCGTTATAGTGCTTGTGTTTGATCTACCTATTTCATTATTCGGGGATGAATGATCTTAGTGGAGGATACTAAAACACCCTGGATTTGGACCCTTAGAAATTTTGCTAGATTTCTTGATTCTGGAAATCATACGACTTATAGGTACCAGTCATATGATAGGTTACAATTAGTATGCTCTTTTTCGTATGCTAACTAGTTTTGGTTGGTGTATTGAATTGGTTTTTTGAATGGGTACTAGTCATTTGGTTGGTGACGGGTCATATGTTGAGCTTGTTGTCATCTAAGACTGATCCTCCTCCATTAGTTCCAATTTAGTCTTTTGTACTCACGATTGCTTGTATATATTGTGTATGTTTTTTATAATGCCTAGTATTCTAGATATCTTTTTGTAATGGCCTTAATACCAACCTTATCAAGTCTTGGGAGGGATTTATTTGTATATTTTGGTCCTCGTTCTTCTTTCATTTTTTATTTATTTTATATGTTCTCCTCATGTTTCTGCTTATTATTACTACTATTATCTTTTATATTTGGTCTTTTATGGTTTCTGTAAGTTATACCATTATCTATCATTTTAGTTATGTCATAGCTTGCCTACATGTGGAATAAGGTCATCGTCATCATGACTTGAGAAATTGGGTTGTGACAGCTAACATATTTATGACTATGGATAAAAGTGGAAACAAACAACTAATTACGTCTTGATTTTCTAAAATGACAAATATTTTTGAAAATCTATTTTTAGTAAGGCTGAAAAGTATTTAGGAATGGAGGGAATATAAAAAGACTCAATATATAGAGAGGATCCCATATTTACAATTTAGAACTGTTTAGAGGAGATTTTTTGAGTTGGTCGGAATTGATAAACTCCATTATCCATTAAAGCTTCTTCAAAGCTTGATTTTAATATTCGACATGTCACAAATGTGAAATATTTTGAAGTAAATAATATATCAAAAGACTCGAAATATTGAGAAGAACTCATATCTAAAAATTGTGACTGTATAGAAAAGATACAAGTTGCGCGGTAATAGATCTAGAATTAGATCTTGTGAGTGCTTCACCATCTTTAACATAAAGTTATGATAATCACAAATTAAAGCACTAGGGATCATTTGGTAAAGTGTGTAAGAATAATATCGAATATGTTGTATTAGTAATGCTTGCATTATTAATGCATTTATTAGTTATGCTAGTATTAGTTATGCAATCAATATTTCTTATACACTGTTTGCTTTAATGTATTAAAAATAATCTAAAAAATAAAAATTTTATAAAATAATATTAATTTACAAAAATACTCTTTTAACTTTGCACACTCTTTTTCAATTGGAGAAAGAGGTAGGCGGCAACAATAATTACTGTAGAAACCTCAAATTTATTTGATTGCAATTCAAATTAGAGGTGTTGTTCTTGAAAGTAAATGAACATAGACCCAATTGTTGTTGAAGGATGCCATTGGTTTTCCATGGTGAGTTAATTTTCGGGTTGAAAAATCTATTACAGGTTGAAATCAAATGCGGTATCGGAGAAATTAAAAAGTCTGTGAAGTGTTGTAGCACTTCTCAGAGAAATTAGGAAGTTCTGTGAAGTGTGGTTCTCTTCTATGCCATTGATTTTCATTTGATAACCAAAATAATCAATAAGTAGGTATAAAAGAGAAAGAGGCTCAGTACAGAGAAAAGTGAGAAAAATGATGGGAAATATCTAGAGAATTAAGGTGTAACTATGTCATTTACTTAGTTAATACATGTGTTAAATTATTTTGCATTGTTAATGCATAAAAAATGGTGATATTAATAATACACACGTTAATACATAATAGTGTATAACTAATGCTTGTATTAGTTATACAGAGGCCAAAAAAGTATACGAAACAAGGTATTAATAGTGCACACAACTAATCCAAGCATTATTTTTTGAATCCACTCAACCAAACGACCACAAAGTGTAGAACAATGTTAAACTTTACGATGAGTAATTTACAACTTATACTTATTATATTATATGTCAATGTGTAATTACCATACCTTTACTTTTACTTGAAATTTTCACTTTAAGTAATTCTTTTATGTTAACCCTTCATGGAAAATTGTCATTTCACTAAATAATTTTATGTATTACATTTTACTTGGTATGTTGCTATTGTTGTAATTATGATTATGTAATTTTCATTTGATTAGCCTATTGTGAAAATCCAAAAATTCTATTAACCTTAATACGCATAGCTTGGAACCAATGATTTAAATTCTGGGTATAAGGTGAGACATGAGTCCCGAGACGTGGGCATATATTACATAGATCTATGGGGCTTATATTTCATGTACCTTTAAGTTTATAACTTTATTACTAAAAGTAAGCTAAAGTAAAGTTTTCAACAATTCTGCAAATAAATTTAAATAACATGACCAATAATATAGAAAAGATACTATAATTATATTTGATAGAGGCAACAACATAAAAATAATGATAGCTAGCATGATCCTTAAAATGAAACCATCATCCATGGTCATATCTACAAATCTTTCCCACCCTGAACTGACTAATTTGTGTATTGATTATTGCGTGATATATATATATATAGATATATGTATGTATTATACCATTTAATAAGTGAATCTTTGTGGTAAAATGAAGGGTATATTTAATATTATTTTTGTTTTTGTAGGCACTTTTATAATCCTTCTTTCTATGACACGTGCTTTAATGTAGACTGAGAGACAACTATTTTCCACCTTTTCTTACACCAACTTGTCAAAGATGAAGGGTTGAAGCTTTGTGTCTCTACCTTGACAGTAGATATCTAATGTTTCAATTTTATTTCTTGCCTTTCTATGTAGATCTCACTTCACAATCATCCATCAATTTGACATAAAAAGAAAAAAAAAACATTTTTCCTCATCAGAACCTCATGAGTGAAAAAAATTAACCTTTCCCTTTCAATTGTGAATTTGGTAATTTAAATGAAAATTTGTGTGAGACGCACTCCCTACTTGTCTTCACTTCCTGTCTATTCATTTCCTCTTTTTCTTTAAGGGCTTAATTTTTCTTTACGTTTTAGATTTCAGATTGAGTTTCTTCTTCTTCTTTTTTTCAAATTATTAGTGTTGTCTATATTTTTGGCATTATTGACTGCTTTATTTACATCCGATTCTTGTGATTTCTCAGTTCATAATTTATTAATCTTCTCAGTTATTGACAATGAGTTTTTGGTGGTACTTTATACTACTTTTTCTCCTCTTATGGATAGTTCTTCTTGGATTTTCACATCCATGTCCATTTCTCTATCTAATTTACACATTTGTTCTGTTATGATGCTTGATTTCTCTTCTAATGAATGTGTGCTACAACTTAAAGTTGATTATAGATTAATTGTATTGAGGGGTAATTAGTAGATTAAAATTCTCTAAATTTTATTTTTAACATGGTTAATTGATGGTAACATGTAAACATGTTATTTTAAGCTTAAATGTGAGAAAATATCATAGGAAAAGGTTTATTTTAATTGTTGTTTGAAGAACTTGCAAGAATGTGATATTCACAATTGTGCAAGCTAAACCCCTTTTTTTCTAATTTACAGTAGTGTTACCATTGATAGGGCTTATTTATCATTACACCATCTTTGCTATCAAAAATTAAAGCTTAGACGATCTGAACTAGTGACTCATTTGAATGAGCAGCCAAGGTAACTTCATACCTCTTCTTTAGTATTTGAATTTTATAAATAATGTGTAAGGAGAGCAATTATAGCAACATCATCTTTGTTACTATCTTTTATAACTTGTTATCAATTGCTTTGACTACTGAAAATTAAATAGAGTAGTTGGAAGTAGCAAGCATCGTGATGTTGTTTATTTGAGAGGGGCTTGCGTTAGAGGAAGTATGAACACGAGATCTAGCATCAGTACACAAGTCCTATTTTTCTCATCCTGTTATTTTAGTTTATACTTATTTTAATCATACATGCTTATAATTATCCTGAAGGCATTTTTGGAGAAACAAAGCTACAAGATGAAGATGAATGTTGAGAGATGAAATGTCATCCTTTTGGATTCAAAGATATAATTTGATTATTGTGTATAACAACTTAATATAGGCCTCTCTCTTAATAGATTCCTAATAACTTTGAACCACTAATCTAGCTAACTATAAGAAAGCTAGTTCTTACTCCCTTTATTTCAAGTTGTTTTGACTTTGATTTGACATAGAGTTCAAGAATGTAAATAAGACTTTTGAATCGTATGTCTTAAACTAAAGATATGTCAAATATACCAAACTGTCCTTTAATCTTATGATCTTAAACATGTCATGTGGAAAGTTAAAATCTAAGAGTTGCCAAAAAGAAAAAGAGAAATTGAAATCGAGGGAGTAATAAAAACTATAAAAAGACTAAATTTCCCTTATTAATTAATAGACTCATATTTAATATAGCTTATCTTTTGCAAATTCTTATGCACTTCTCCAACTTCATTAATTTTATCGAATCACTCAACATCAATGCAAATCTGATGACTATTGAGAACTTACGATCCGATGGAAAATTCTCTCAACTTTTAAGGAGTGAGTGTGTAACTGTCATTGGCTTTAACTTTTATGACATCCATCTTCTAGGGATACCATCCACATAAGAGATAGTTGGTACAATCAGAAAGGGCTGGGAACTAAGGTTAGTTAGAGTATTGCTTTTCATTCGCAGATAGATAGAAAAGCAGAGAGAACTATTCAGACATTAGAGAGCATGATTCATGAATGTGTTATTGATTATGGAGGAAATTAGGTGGATCATATACCTTTGGTAGAGTTTTCTTACAATAATAGTTATCATTCAAGAATTAGGATAGACCATTTTGAAGAATTGTATGATAGGAGGTGTAGATCTCCTATTGGGTTGTTTGAGTATGGTGAGGCGGATATATTTAGCCTAGATTTGGTTAGTCAGGCTATGGAAAAGGTGAAGGTGATTTGGGATAGTCTTAAGGCTGCCTAAAGTCATCCAAAGTCTAATACATATGTAAGGCATAGAGATTTGGAGTTTGAGG
This sequence comes from Capsicum annuum, assembly GCF_002878395.1. Classification (NCBI taxonomy): domain Eukaryota; kingdom Viridiplantae; phylum Streptophyta; class Magnoliopsida; order Solanales; family Solanaceae; genus Capsicum; species Capsicum annuum. The sequence continues at coordinate 47,480,997 of NC_061116.1, forward strand.
TTGGAGATAAGGTGATCCTAAGGGTATCTTCCATGAAGTGAGTTATGCAGTTTTGTAAAGAGGAGAAGATCAGCCCCCAATATATTGGTCCTTATGCATTTTTATGGAGGGTTGGTAACGTGGAGTATGAATTAGAGTTTCCTTCTAGTTTATGCTCCATTCATCTAGTAATTCATGTCTCTATATTGAGAAAGTGTCTGGGTGATCCTTCTTCGGTGGTTCCATTGAAAGGATTGGATATCTTAGATTCTCTATCTTAAGAAGAGGTATGGATTGAGATATTAGATCGACAAGTTCATTGATTATAGAATAAGGATGTTGCCCCGATTAAGGTCCTATGGCGGAACCACAAGGTGGAAGAGGCTACATCGAAAGCGGAAGTGAACATGAAGTCTAATTATTTGTATTTGTTTTTTGCTCTAGATATTCGTGCGGAAGGTATTTGTTCTTTATCACATATATATTTTCTAACTTGGTTAAAGGTTGGATTGATGTTTGATAATGCAAATGAATCGTGCTTGTAATACCACGTACTTCTACCTAGGTTCTAAAAAATCATCCCAAAAATATTAAAGACTTATTTTAAAGGATGAATCCATTTTTATACACGTGGAATTTTCAAGATTTTGAATTTTTGTTGTGTGAAAAATTGAATAAGATTTCCATGGATACCAAATTCAACTAAATCCCATATTAGGGTAGAAATTTATGGATGAAATACAGAAAGCAGTCTGAACCACTCAGGTGCGACGGAAAGGGCCGACGAACCGTCGATCTAGCGACGGGCCATCACCCAAACCATCGCAACAGAGGCAGTGAGTCGACCTTCTGGCTAGCCACGATGGAAGGGACGACAGACCATCAAGATAGCGATAGATCATCGCCCAAACCATCGGAACAAAGGTAGAAAGGTCATATTCTAGCCTAGTATGATGGGAAGATTGATGGGCCGTCGAGTTAGCGATGGACCGTCACCTAAGCCATCGCAGACCACATTCAAAAATTTGAAGCCATTTCTAAAAGGGGTTTTTTGGTATTTTACCACTCTTTTTAATACCTAATTATACTAGACCAGAGCTCATAACTTCATTATTCATATACAATACCAAATTAGTGTTTCTATCAAACATCAATCCCCAAGAACAAGATCCCAAACCTTCTTCAAGAAACTAAGAAATTCAAGTTCTTCAAGTCCAAGAACTTCAATAAAATCATAATAAAGGTATGTCAAGTGTTGATTCATGGGTCTCTTTCACCCATGAAGCTCAAGAATCTATTTTAAAACAAAAATTCAGGATTATGTATTTATGAATGTTCATGATTTAGTTGAATTGAAATTCATGTCCATGTTGTTGTAGGGTTTTGATTCATGTTTTAAATTACATGTTCTAATGATTGATCCTAGTATGTGATTATTTGCATAATATTAGTGATAAACCCTTCAAATTGCAAATTTATTAATGCAACCATGATAATTAGATTCATTGATGATGGTATAACCAAAGTATGCTCCCCATATGTTTGATTAAATGCCTATGTGAAGTAAAAATTGTCATTATAGTATGATAGTATGAAATCCCCATTCCTGTACAAGTTAATGTGTGTCAAGTATTTAATGAAATGTCTTAGTCAATGAATTATAGATATATGTGTAGCCATTATTGTTCTTTCGAACTTGTGCCATGAATTAATTTTATGCTATCGAGTCCTAGGGGTATTTATACCCGACAATTTATTTGTGTGCCTAGATCCAGTGTCAGTTTTATGATTCACTCTATCACACCATGATCAGTAGAATTCAGACAGTTACATGACTCAAGAAAAATCAGAAATCTCATGAACTTAGTCAGTTAATAGAATTCAGTAACATTCCATCAGTCCACAAAACTTAGTGAACTCAGTCCAGTTCATCTCAGTATAATTAGTTCAGTGTCTATTTAGTTGGGAGTAAGATTTAGCATCGAGCGAGCCTAAGGATGAGGGAACACACTGAGAGTTGAGTTTGTGACCCTTAGAAGCAATCTTTGTATTCCAGAACTATGTAGCCAGCATAGTTAGAGACATCAACACTGATAGTTAAGGGTTGATGAGGTAGATTAACACTGCTAGTTGAGTGTTCCACCATTCTCCTTTGGGCATACTGCTAGATGAGAGTCACTCACAGCTTGTCCTTACCAGTGGCACGATATTGACACCCTTATAATTGGGGTTACAGATTGGAGCCCAAATCTATACAGAAAAGGGGCTTGTCGGTTAGATGACTACTTCCCATAGTCTCATCTTAGTCTTAGTAAAAGAACTTAGATAGTTCTTCAGAATCAGGACTGTCAAACGCAGTCACTCAGTTAATTGTATATCAGTTATATGAAACTCATGTTATTAGTATTCAGACTCAGTAGTCAGTATTATCATGATCTCATTTATAGTTACGTATTCATGCATTTATTCTCATGTTCATGTTATTCAGTCCGTTAGTATTATTTATTCATATGAACCCCATGCATTTAGCCTATCTAATTTTTCATACCAGTACATTCATATGTATAGACTCATACTTTTTTTGTGTGCTATGATGTTTTATACCATAAGTTCGAACGCTTAAGTTCTCGATCGCACTTAGTTTCAAATTCAACCAGCAGCAGTAGATTTGTAGTGATTCCTTATCATTCAAGGATCATATGATTATTTCATTACTTTATTATTTTAGTTTTAGTAGATGGAGTTAGTTGGGGACATGTCCCATCAACTCCACAGTTGTCAGACAGTTTGGAGGCTTTCAGACTAGCATGTTCAGACAATTTATTTCAATTTTGGTATTTTTATACCGTGTTTCCAGATGTTATATTTTATTAGATATTTGAACCTTATGGCCTTTCATCCATTTTATTCCACATTTATACAGTATATTATGTAGTGCTCAGTTACAGATATTAGTCTTGGGTTAGCTTGTGGTCCAACGGGATTGCTAGCATTGTATAGCATTTTAGGTATCAAATTTGGGGTGTTCAAACTTAGTATCAGAGCCTAAGGATAACTAAAGTTCTACGAAGTATGAAATCCACATCTACTAGTCTTGTTCATGGGTGCGTTGCGCGCCACATTTATGTACAGGAGGCTATAAAATGTTTTAGGAAAAGTTTTACTTCTTTCAGTATTCATAAATTGCCAGTGAGCATAGGATCGAACTTAAAATCTTAGTCTAATATGCCTCTTACTTTATTTACAGAACATGCCTTCCAAAAGGACTAACGAAAGAAGAACCAGGAATCAGTCAGCACCTCCGCCCATTCAGGCAGATTCCCTGGGTGAGCATATCTTTCATGACGAATTCAGCACTGAGTACCTTACTTTATCGTACTCAGTAGTAGCTCATACCAATAAGCAGGATGTTATTCCCCCTAGGCATATGATCTAGCAGATTAAGGTGGGGAGTCATAGGATAAAACAAAATAAGAGAGTGAGAATAGGTAATTTCAACTTCTCTCAGTCTAAGTCAGAAGGTGGTATTCATTTTAAGTTCTTCCCAAAATCCTTAGTTCTAGCTCTATCTCCTGCCAGTATACTAGTACCTAGGTTCAAGATTGACAGTCATAAGGGGGCACCAGGCTTTAAAACCCAGGGTAGTGCGAGAAGGGGTCTTACTTATCCACTTTGCGAAGAGTGTGGTAAAAATCATAAGAGTGTGTGTAGAGCTGGTAGTGATATGTGTTTTGGATGTGTCAAGACAGGACACAAATTTTGAGACTATCCTAAGCCTGATCCACATAGTCAGCACAGTCATCCTTCAGCTCTGTCCAGTCGCCCAAATCAGCAGGGTGTTACTTCCAATGCCGCCAGTTGGCAACGCCCAAGAAGACTCTATACAATTTAGTCCCAACAAGATCAGGAAAGTTCTCCTAATGCAGTAAATGGTATGTTGCCGATCTCTCATTTATATGTTTATGCATTTTTAGATCCATGAGCTTCTTTTCTTTTGTAACTTTATGCATAACAGTCAATCTTAAGGTCATATCAAATATTAACAGGACCCTCGTCTGTCTCTGACTCAATAGGTCAGTTTATCATAGCCTGACAAGTACACAGGAACCGTCCAATTATGATATCTCAGAAATATCAGGCCATCAGATTCTAGTAGTAATGCCAGTATGTGTAGAAAGTCAATAGGGGAAGGTAATTCCCGACCCATTCCTATCTCAGTGTAAAGTTTTGTGCTACAGTTAACACGATGCTTATGCATGCTTCATGTTTCAATTCCATGAACAAAACTCATATTTACGCACTTTCCATAGAATTAGGTACATTTCCAGTTACTAGTATGAGGAATCCCAATTCACTTAGTGTTACAAATCATGTTCCATGAACGCAAAAAACTCCAGACTCAGGTTATGCAGCTCATGACTCATGCACACAAGTCAAGCTATACAGTATGCCGAACCCTCATGACGCATGCTCCACTCCTAATGATCAGCCAAACTCAGATTATATCACGTATTCCCTCAGTTTAGATCCCTCAATAAATATGTGGTGTTGATGCTCTATTCCTCATGCCTCAGTTATGGCGTCAGTTCAATAAATCGATATTCAGTCAAGGACTCAGATAGTCTTACAGAACATGGCTTTCATATATTAGTTACTTAGCCATCTGAATTTAGTACTTCAGTACCAGTCTAACCCTCAGCTATTCGAAATCAGCCTCTAGTCCCAGTTACAATCTTAGCTATAATCTTCAATACTGTCTTAGTTATAGTGTCAGTCTCAGCTTTAGTTTAGTAATTAGATTAGTAGCTCAGTTTCATTTCTGATTTGCTCGACCATAGCATGTAGTTATCAGTTACTCTGTTATCAATATCTCAGTACCTTAGTTTACAGAATGTTTCAGAATTATGTTATGCATATTGTCTTACATTCTCAAATAATAGAGTTTTCACAAATACATGCTCAGTTATCTCACATTTCCCAGTCAGTTCTTACCTTATATGTATAATGATCCATAATTTTAGTCCAGCCATTTAGACTAAGCACAGTTCAGTCTTACATACCTAGTATTCATCTATCAATCATGCAGTTAATCGAATAAGTTAGTATGTTCATGCATTCGTACTCAGAGCCTATGTAGATATCTTCAGTAGCCTCAGGTGAAATATCTCACTAAGGTAGAGAGTATAGTTGGGTATAAGTTTTAGTATAAGTTCATCTGTTAAAGCAGTAATTTAGTTTGGTAGTCAGACGGACAAATTCATATATTGTGAGTACCATCTTTACATCCAGCCGCCCTATCCGAAGTCTCATGAATGTAATTATTCTGAGATGGAACAACCAGGTTGAGGCGTGTCCAGCTCATTTCATGTATCATGCCTTAGGTTTAGATCCTAGATTTTCAGTCACAATTCAGTTTGTAGGTGCCCTATGCATCACCTCAGTTTTCCCCAGTATCTCAGTAATGTAAGAGTTCTTATAGGAACATAGTATCCCAAGGGAAAGATACACTATAATCCTAAACTTCTATGACCTAGACCTTTTATTTTCTTCCTTACACAACAAACCTAGCTTGGAGTATGGGGTATTTGTAAGTTGACCCTCAAATTCTAATCTCAGTCATAAGCCACGCATTCTTGGGCTTAGTTCAGTTCATGATATTCAGTTTATGTATCACATTCTAGTTTTAATCATGTTCTCATGTTCCCATTGATGCATACTCCTATAATAATTACTGGTTTAGACTAGTTCAGAATCCTCTCTAGTTTCTGAAGTAAAGGAAAAGCAAGATAGAGATCCCAGTCTAGTCAAGCTGAAAGAGTCAGTCAGAGATTAGAAAGTAGAGGTTTTCTCCCAAGAGCAAGATGGGGTTTTGCATTGTTAAGGTCGTCTATGTGTGCCAGGTGTAGATGACTTGAGGCAATAAATTTTTGCAAAAGGGAATGGTACGCGTTGCTCGATTCATCTAGAGGCCACTAATATGTACTGTGATTTATGGGAAATCTATTGTTGGAGTGGGATGAAAAGACATATTGCAGAGCTTGTGGCTAAGTGCTCTACATATCAGCAGGTTAAGGTTGAGCATCAGAAGCCTAGTGGGTCTATGCAGGAGTTCAATATTCCTACTTGAAAGTGGGAAGAAGTGAACATGGACTGTGTGATGATTCTGCCTCGTACTCGTCATCAGTATGATTCAGTTTGGGTCATTGTAGACAAGATAACCAAATTATCTCATTTTCATCCAGTCCATACATCTTATTCAGCCGAAGATTACAGCTAACTCTATATCAGGGAGTAAGTCAGATTACACGGTGTTTCATTATCCATTGTATATAAAGAAGTACCCAGTTTACCTCTCATTTCAAGAAAGAGTTCCAAAAGGGTCTAGGCACCTGAGTTCACCTCAGTACATCCTTCCATTCCCAGACAGATGGTCAAGCAGAAAGGACCATATAGACTTTAAAAGATAAGCTCCGAGCATGCACAATTGATTTCAAGGGTAGTTGGGATGACCACTTTCCTTTGATTGAATTTTCATACAACAACAACTATCATTCCAGTATTAAGATGGCTCCATTCAAAGCTTTCTACTATAGAAGATGTAGATCTCCAATCGGTTGTTTCAAAGTGTGTGAGACCACAGTAGCAGGCCTTGACTTGGTATTCGATACCTTAGAGAAATTCCAGATAATCATAGAGAGGCTTAAGACAGCTCAGAGCCGACAAAAATTATATGTAGATGTATGCAAAAAGGATCTCGAGTATGAGATTGGTGATTATGTATACCTAAAAATATTTCCCATGAAGGGAGTGAAGAGGTTTGTCAAGAAGGGAAAACCCAGTCCCTGATATATCGGTCCCTTCAAAATTCTCAGTCGTATCGGTAAAGTAGCTTACGATATCGAATTTCCTTCAGATCTTGCTTCAATGCATCTAGTCTTTCATGTCTCCTTACTTAAGAAGTGCATAGGTGACCCAACAATCGTAGTCCCTGTTAAGGGTGTAGACATTCAGAACAGGATCTCTTATAAGGAAATCCCAGTCGAAATCCTTGACTATCACATGACCCTTTAAGATACCCTACGAATCGTAGGGCGATTCGTAGTCAAGGCAGGCAGTTCAAAACTCAGAAAAATTTTAAGGACCAAAAACATGTGGCATTACATACTCCCATCCTTAGGATCATTCATCCTTGAATTACAGGACAAGTTATTTACTAGCATGATTAGATCCTATGCACCTCTACTCTTACCTTTAATAAAGGTAGAAAACAAAGAAGTAAGGGATTACATATACCTTAAGCACGATCTTCCAGAATGGGAAACAAGAAAAGGTAGTTGGACTTCTGTCCTCTTCTGTTTCCCATTTAGCTTCCTCAACCTTTTGGTTTCTCCAAAGAACCTTCACTAAAGCCACATCTTTGGTCCGCAACCGACGGACTTGCCAATCTAAGATCTCCATCAAAACTTCCTTATAAGACAAGAAATAAAAAATGCTCACTCTTTCCAAAGGAACAACCATCAAAGGATCACCCATGAACTTTCTCAACATCGAAACATGAAACAACGAATAAATGTAGCTCAAACTTGAAGGCATTTCCAATTCATAAGCAAGATTACCAATCCTCTTTAAAACTACGTATGGACCAACATAATGGGGAATGAGCTTCCCTTTCTTCCCAAATGGCATCACTCCTTTCATGGGGGACATCTTTAGGAAAACCCAATCTCCAACATCAAATTCCAAGTCTTGTCACCTCACGTCAGCATAGGAGTTTTGGTGAATTTGGGAGGTATTAAGCCTATCCCAAATCACCTTCACCATCTCCATGGATTAGTGAACCAAATCAGAATTAAATAACCTATTTTCACCAGCTTCAAACTACCAAATAGGAGACCTACACCTCCTACTATACAAGGCCTCAAAAGAAGCCATACCAATGCTGGAGTGATAACTATTATTATAAGAAAACTCTACATGTGGCAAGTGGTCAAACCATCTACCACCATAGTCAAATACACAAGCCGAAACCATATCTTCCAGAACTTGGATCTTCCTTTCTGATTGTCCATCCGTATGTGGGTGGAAAACAGTGTTGAGGTTCACCCTGTCCACAAAAGTCGCTAGAATAACTTCCAAAAGTGGGATGAGAACTGATTACCCCGATTAAATATGATGGAAATTGAAGTACAATGCAACTTTACGTTTTTCTCAATGAACAACTTAGCATAATCCTCAGAAGAGAAATTTGTCCTTACCTGCAAGAAGTGAGTAAACTTAGTCTTCCTATCTAAGATGACCCAAATCAAATCAAACTATAGGCGAGACTATTGGAGACCAATAACAAAATCCATATTAATTATCTTTCATTCTACACTACAGCTCAATCTCTTAAGACAATCCACCAGGCCTTAAGTGCTTTACTTTTACTGGCTGGCATACCATGCTCTTAGCTACATAATTTTCCACATCTCTCTTTATATTATTCTACTAATAAACCTCATTAAGATCATGATACATTTTTTTCAAAAAAGGATGAATAGTATAATGCAACTCATGAGCTTTACCCAAAATTCTTGGTTGCAACCTATCAACATTGGGAACACATAACCTCCCTTGGTACCTTAAGATACCATCACCACTAATATCGAAGACTATCATTTCCTGTCTACCTATACCATCCTTGATTACATCAAGATAGGATCCATCATATAATTCTCTTACACCTCAAATCCAAGAAATGACCTCACCACCTCTTGAATAATCACGCCACCATTTTCGAAATCCAAGAGATGAATTTTGAAATTAGCCAAATGGTGAATATTCTTCACCAAATCCCACTTTTTCTCATCCATATGAGATAGGCTTCCCATGGACAACCTACTAAGAGAATCAACCACTTTAGCTTTACATGGATGATAGTGAAGACTCATGTCATAATCCCTAAGCAGCTCAAGCCATCTCCTTTGCCTCAGGTTTAGCTCTTTCTTAGTGAACACATATTGCAGGCTCTTATGATCAGAATAAATATCAACATGAACTCCATATAAGTAATATCACCATATCTTCATTGCAAATACCACAACTAATAATTCTAGAGCATGAGTTGGGTAATTCTTCTCATGATCCTTCAACTGTCTGGAAGCATAAACAACTACCTTGCTATGCTGCATTAATACACAACTCAGTCCCACCTGGGATTCATCACAATAGACCATAAAACCATCACTACCCTCAGGCAGGGTAAATACTAGAGACAAAGTGAACTTATCGTTTAACTTCTCAAAACTACCCTCACAAGTATCAGACTATAAGAACTTTACCTTTTTTTGATCCAACTTAGTCAAAAGGGCAGAAATCGACGAAAAGCTTTCCATAAACCTTCTATAATTATCGGATAAACCCAAGAAGATCTGACTATCTATTGGAGTCATTAGTCTAGGGTACTTCTTAACTACCGCAACTTTTTTTGGATTCTCCATGATCCCTTTACTAGAAACAACATGACCCAGATATGTCATAACATTCAACCAGAACTTACACTTAGAGAACTTAGCATATAAATGCTGATCCATTAGGGACTGTAATCCAAGGAGGAGGTGATCATCATGATCCACCTTACTCCTGGAGTATACTAAAATATCAATAATGAAGACAATCACGAACAGATCCAAGAGTTAATGGAAAGCTCGATTCATAAGATCTATAAAGGCCGCTAGGGAATTATATAGATCAAAAGACAACCAAAAACTCAAAGTGACCATAATGGGTTCAGAAGGTAGTCTTAGGGATATACACCTCCCTAATATTTAATTGATGGTACCCAGATCGAAGATCAATCTTAGAGAAGAATTTATCACCCCAAAGTTGATAAAAAAGATCATCAATCCTTGAAAGTGGATACTTATTATTTATGGTCACCTTATTCAATTGCTGATAATCAATACACATTTGAAGGAAACCATCTTTCTTACGTATAAATAAAATAAGTGTGCCCCAAGGGGACACACTAGGATGGATAAAACCCTTGTTTAGAAGATCCTTTAACTACGTTTTGAGCTCCTTCAACTCTGTTGGAGCCAACCTATATGAAGAGAAAGAGTTAGGACGAGTGTCCAAAACAAGATAAATCCCAAAATCAATCTCCATAGTAGGAGAAATACCAATAATATCATTAGGGAAGACTTCAGGAAATTTATTTACCTCTAGGAATGAGTATAAGAAAGGACTCTCCGAGGTATAATCTTTAATCCATACCAAATGATAAAGACACCCCTTAGAAATTAATTTTTGGGCTCTAAGATATGAAATGAACTTTCCCTTAGGCTCTAGGTAACTACTTTCATCCTCAATAACTGGTTCATTAGGAAAATTAAAAATGACCTTATGGGTCCGACAATCTAACGAACCATAGAATGAATGCAATCAATCCATCCCTAATAAGATATCAAAATCCACCATGTCTAATTCTATTAGATCTACCGAATTTTCTCTACCACTAATAGATACCATACAACCTCTATAGACTATTCTAGCAACCACAGAGTCTCCTACTAAGGTAGAAATAGAAAAAGGGTCCAAAATACACTTAGGACCAACTCAGTTGAGCTCCTTCAACTCTTGTCTAGAAGATCCTTTAACTACTTTTTGAGCTCCTTCAACTTAGTTGGAGCCATCCTATATGAAGGGACAGAGTTAGAACGAGTGGCCAGAATAAGATTAATCCTAAAATCAATCTCCATATCAGAAGGAATACCAATACGATCAGTAGGGAAGACTTCAAGAAATTTATTTACCTCTAAGACCGAATATAAGGAAGGACTCTCTGAGGTAGAATCTTTAATCCAAACCAAATGATAAAGACACCCCTTAGAAATTAATTTTTGGGCTCTTAGATATGATATAAACTTTCCCTTAGGCTCTACGGAACTACTTTCACACTCAATAACTGGTTCATTAGGAAAATTAAAACTGACTTTATGGGTCTGACAATCTAATGAAGCATAGAATGAATGCAATCAATCCATCCCTAATATGACATCAAAATCCACTATGTCTAATTCTATTAGATCTACCAGAGTTTCTCTACCACTAATAGATACCACACAACCTCTATAGACTATTCTAGCAACCACAGAGTCTCTTACTAGGGTAGAAATAGAAAAGGGGTCTGAAATACACTCAGGATCAAAACTAAAATGCACAGCCAAAAATGGGGTCACATAAGAAAGTGTAGACCCGTGATCAAATAAATAGTTCACACCATAAGAAAGGAGTTTCAATATATCATTAATGACATTAGGGGATGCCTCAAACTCCTGACGGGTAGTGAGGTCATTGAGATGATTCTGACTAGTGTGGGAGCCATAAGAAGACATAGCACCCTTTGGTGAATGAGATGATGCAACATCAACATCAATTTTGTTTTCCCTAGAAGAAACCTTAGAAGGACATTCCCTCAGCATGTGACCAATCTAACCATATTTAAAGCACTTGTTCCTCTCTTCTTCACAAAACCCATGGTGCACCTGACCATATAATCTATAATAAAGATATGATAGAGATGACTGAGCCTTACTATCCTGAGACTGAGGATCCTACACCCTAAAACCATCCCCATTATACACACAGCTATTACCTGACGGCTTCGGGTAGGGAGTACTAGCCATAGAGTAGGAACCAGAACTGCCCCAATTCTTCTTAGACCTTTTTCCTCCATCTCTACCATATTGCTACTGATTTCCACCCTAATGATGTATGAGTAGATGCTAACATATTTGAGGATTTAAACTGAGAATAATTGCAAAGTCTTAAGAAACTTTTATCATTTTTGATTGTTCTCTCTTTGATATTACAGTAAAAGTCACGATATAAGAGATCCAGCAATAATTAAAGTAAAAGAGTTGATATTTGAGAAAGTAAAGAGGGAAGTATAGCTGATGACTTATCTGATAAGTCATCAGCCTTGTGATAAGCTATCATAGTTGTCGTCAGACTTAGATAATGAATGAGATTCAACTGGAAGAAGTGAGAACAACCTGTGATAGGTCATTAGAGTTGTGATAATCCATTAGGCACGTCGCTAGGCTTAGGCAGTGCTTGAGAACTTAAAGTGAAAAAGCAACGACAATTCTGATAAGTCATCATATATCTGATAAGCCATCAGGCTCCATCATCAACTGAAGACAGAACTTGTTCAAATGTGAAGAGGAGCTGACGACATTCTTGATAAGGAATCAGACTCCTGATAAGCCATCAAATATGTTGTTGTCAGTCCGAGAAAATACTATGATCTGTGATTTTGTTTCCATAATTAGGATGAAGTATTTAAAGAATATGTTAGGGTTTTCTAATCGTAAGGGGCGAAATATCTGAAACTTATTCCAAGAGAGTTAACTTTTCTTTTTGGCTCTCTTAACTTAGAATTCAATATTCAACTCTTTGATTAGGTTTTGAAATTTTTCTCTTGAACTTGGAAGAGAATCAACTTCAAACTTCATCTTTTGTAAGTTTAATTACTTTGAATGATGAATATAATTGTTGCTATCTCTTTCTTTCTCATATGGAACTAAAACTCACAACTAGGGTTGTAGGATCTATGATTATTCATCCATGGATTTAATAGTTGGCTAGGGTTTGAGTGATTATGGAGACATCTTGACAGTTCCTTTGCTATGATTGTTATTTATTGGTTGCAAATAATAAATCCCGCCTTAAGTTGAATTGCTCAAACTGAGAAATAAACTAAAGTTAGCAAATTATCAACAAGGATTTGGGAAGGTTAAGCTCTCATCTAATGATTAATGTTGTAAAAAAATTGATCAACTTGAGATAAAATCAGTATGAATAGAATGATTTCCTAAGTTCAAGAGAATTAAGGAGTTCAACATCTAAGTAGGTTGCGAAACACTTAGATGGATTATTAAAACTGATAGTTTGGTGATTCCCACAAGTCACGAGAACCTAACACTACAACTATTATTTAATGGGGATTAATAATCATAGTGATCACAGCCCTAGTTTCTCTTTATCATTGATTTAAACCATTAAAATTTTAGCTTTGATTTATGAAGAAAGCCAAAACTTTAATTATTATTTGATTGATAAAAACCCCTCATTTTGTCTTTTCACAACATTTATTTAAATTCAACTTGTAGCTATAATTTCAAATTAGTTTAATCACCACTCACATTATTCCTCATGGATTCAACCCCGATTCCAAAGTTGGATAAATATATTGACGACAAACGCCTTGCACTAAATTGACATGTAAGTTGAGCATTATCAAAAATGGCACCGTTATCGGGGAATAATTTGGCGTATTGAGTTGGTTTGGAATTTTAGCCCACTTGCTTGAATTCAAACTTGTAAATATTTATTTTTATTTTTCTTTTATTTCTTGTGTTAGGTAGATTTTCATTTTAGTTTACTTATTACTATGGCATCATGGAATGAACATGAGCTTGGTGGTTGGAAATCATATCTTGATTATCCATATCTATATTGTAATGGACCTCACTTTTGGCAAGATTATAGATATGCTCCTCGAAGAGTGATGTGTACATCTCCATCCTACCGGGAGTATTATTGTTCTTTATATGGTGGTCAAGATGGATATTGGAGTGATTTCCCAAATGCTCCCTCCTCCTATTGTGCTAACCTAAATTGTAGTTTTTCTTATGAGTTTGATAAGTCTTATGGTCAGGAAAATAAAGAACGAAGCACCTATAAAAGTGGCATTGAAGCTATATTTCAGTGAATGCTAGATCTCTAGAGAGAAACGTATGATATTGTATGTGATATACGTCAAGACATAAATCCAATCATTCATGAAGAGATAGATATAGAGGCCAATCATTCAAAACATTCTTCTATATTATGGTTAGATAATGTCTTGTCTGTGGAATCATTTAAAATAATGAAAGAGTGTAAAGATAAGGAGAAAGAACCCTATATTAATGTTGAGCTTGATAATGATCAACCCTTCGTGATTTCCCAACCAACCGAACCAACCATGAGAGATGATGCCAAGATTGAGAAAATGCTGCTAGAGGCAAAACAAGAAACCAAGCCAATCTCTTATAAAGACTCTAGCCCAATTCGGGGAGAAGAGGTCAAAAAGGATGTAACTCTGAAATTAGGGGGAAGACCTCACTCGAATCACTTTTCAACATTATGCTTGGTGGATATGATGAAAGTCGAATCACACAAGCAAATGATGAATTTTGGAAATGAGGAGAAAAATTCCTACATTTTGGAGTTTATCTTTCCGAAAGGGTATAATACAACCCCAATCTTGAAGGATAAGAAGCTTAAAGATCGACGTCCATTTAGTGGCTTTTTAAGATTCTCACCGTTGGCAAATGAGCCAACACAAAAGTTCAATGCAAAATTGGGCAAGTGGTTCAACTCTTCGAAGTGGCATGATAGAACTTTCCTTATCATGCTCTCATATTTTCCCAACGCACCTCAAAGATGTAAAGATAGAAAAATGGGCCGATGATTCAAATCGTCTAAGTGGAGGGATAAAGGATGAAGCACTTTTAAGGTATCTTGATAAATTTTGAGTAGTTAACATAACCTAGTCGTGCCGCGACATTAAATAAGGTGCTGCTTGGGATGCAACCCAAGGTAATTTGTTGTTTGTATTCATATTATGTGATTGACATCAGATCTTCGCACCCATGGTACCACAGGTATATTTCTAACGCTCTTATTTTGGTTTGACGTATTGGGGACATTGCATGATTTTAAGTTAAGGGTGGGGCTACTTGTGGGTGTTGATGTTCTCTTGGGGTTTTTGTTGTCGTGCCTCTTTTCCTCGGAGTCTTGTTCCTAGTAAAGCCGGCATGTTTAGGTTTATTGTGATTTGTTGTAAAATGTTGTAGTTGACTAGGAGAAATACAAGTACCTTAGACAGTTAACATATTTTTGTTGATTTTTGAATACCTCTCCAATGTTTTGTTTTATAACTGTGTGATATGCATTTAGTGTAACCACTGTGCATATTGTTATGGAATTAGTACTAATGACATAATAACCATTGCTAAAAAATTACATGAACCGAATGGGTAGTAGCTTATGATGTACCTTTGTGCCATATGTGTGTGAGATACTACCTAGTTCCCGTTGTGTGTAAAATCCAAAACTTGCCCGGTTGGTCTTGCCTTGGTTGAAGGATAGCGGTTAGGAAAAGATCATAGGCCGTTGTTGATATTAGTCCACTTTTAGCCTAAATTACCTTTCATGTGTGAATAATATCCCTTGATCCTGATTTTGAGCTTGAATGCCTATTCTCTTTATTATACCTATCATCTTCCTAGTTGTATCACAATGAACCTATTTTGGCCCTGGTCCTCCTTGGACATTATAAACTTTGATTTAGGCAAATAGCCTACGTTGAGGGTGGCTATCATAGGGTTGCATGATATAAAGTGAGTATAAAGAAGGATAATAAAAAAATATGCAAGGCTGGTTGTGGTAGAAAAAGAATTAAAAAAAAGTTGTGAAAAAAAGAAAATGAACGAATAAAAACTACACCCAGCTTGATAAGTAAGACCTCAAAAATAGTGTAGTGCCAATGAGGCTTAGTTACTTTAAATATCCTTGTGTATCATACCATCCCCAGGCCTACATTACAAGCTGAAGAAAAGTCCTATAGTGATCCTAATTTAATTTTCTGAAAGCTTCGGTAATGAAAATAAGGGCAAGCTTATGGCATTTGGCATACATTGACTGGAACTTCTTTTTGAGAGTAAGTGTATCTTGACCGTTCCCACATTGACATGCTTGAGTTCACATATGAGTGAGGAGGGACCTCTTTGTTGTAAGGGCACACTAGTTATGTTGCTAGTTGCTAACTTATTTGGATAGTGTAATCTTGGTACATGCATGGTTGTTGTTGCTGAATTGATACCATATCTTGATTCCTGTGTGTCATATTGTTGTTCTTCAATAATATGCACAGTTTTTTTTTAAAATTAATTGATCTTGGAGATGATGAAGGTATTTTGAGATAATATGGATGGTTGACTACTGAATGTACTTTGTATACTCTTGGTTGTGTTTTAGTTGCTTGAGGACAAGCAATTGTTTTAAGTTGAGGGTGTTGATGTGTGAGAAGATGCTAATAATTTGAGGCTTTTAATTGAAAATAATTGAAAAGTATTAAGCAACTTTTGTCATTTTTTATTATTTTCTCTTTGATATTGCAGTAAAAGTCAAGATGCAAGAGAACTAGCAATAATGGAACTAAAAGAGTTGATTTCTGAGAAAGTAGAGAGAAAAGTATAGCTGATGACTTGTCTGATAAGTCGTCAACCTTTTGATAAGCTATCATAGTTGCCATCAGCCTTAGACAGAGAATGAGATTCAGCTGGAAGAAGTGACGACAACCTGTGATAGGCCGTCAGAGTTGTGATAAGCCGTTAGGCTCGTCGTCAGGCTTTGGTAGTGCTTGAGAACTTGAAGTGAATAAGCGACAACAATTCTGATAAGTCATCATATGTTTGATAAGCCATCAGGATTCATTGTCAGCTGAAGACAAAACTTGTTCAAATCTAAAGAGGAGCTGACGACATTCTTATTAAGGAATCAGACTCCTGATAAGCCATCACACACGTCATCGTCTATCCAAGAAAATACTGTGATCTGTGATTCTATTTTCATAATTAGGATGAAGTATTTAAAGAATATGTTAGGGTTTTCTAATCATAAGGGGCGGAACATCTGGAACTTATTCCAAGGGAGTTTACTTTTCTTTTTGGCTCTCTTAACTTAGAATTCAATATTCAACTCTTTGATTGGGTTTTGAGATTTTTCTCTTGAACTTGGAAGAGAATCAACTTAAGACTTCATCTTTTGTAAATTTAATTACTTTGAATGATGAATATAATTGTTGCTATCTCTTTCTTTCTCATGTGGATCTAAAACCCATAACTAGGGTTGTAGGATCTATGATTATTCCTTCATGGATTTAATAGTAGGCTAGGGTTTGAGTGATTGTGGAGACATCTTGATAATTCCTTTGTTATGATTGTTATTTATTGGTTGCAAATAATAATCCCGCCTTATGTTGATTTTCTCGAACTGAGAAATAAACTAAAGGTAGCAAATTATCAACAAGGATTTGGGAAGGTTAAGATCCCATCTAATGATTAATGTTGTAAGAAGATTGATTAACTTGAGATAAAATCAGTATGAATAGAATGATTTCCTAAGTTTGAGAGAATTAGGGAGTTCAACATCTAAGTAGGTTGAGAAACACTTAGATGGATTATCGAAACTGATAGTTTGGTGTTTCCCACAAGTCAAGAGAACCTAAAACTACAGCTATTATTTAATGGGGATTAATAATCATAGTGATCACAACCCTAGTTTCTCTTTATCATTGATTTGAACCATTGAAATTTTATCTTTGAGTTCTGAAGCAAGTCTAAACTTTAATTATTGTTTGATTGATTAAACCCCCCATTTTATCTTTTCGCAACATTTGTTTAAATTCATGTATCTATAGTTTCAAATTAGTTTAATCGTTACTCATATTGTTCCTCGTGGATTCAACCCCAACTCCAAAGTTGGATAAATATTTTGACGACGACCACCTTGTACTAAATTGAGGTGTAAGTTGAGCATTATCACCTGATACGAGTAGCAAAACTTCTTACTCTGCCTTCCCTAAATTCATCCTTCTCCTTCTTCTCTTTGTTGACTTGCTACATATAAATCTAAGCTGTGAGATATCTATGTCTTTATTTTAACAAGGATTCTTACTTTCCAAAATCAAGTCTTGGGATAACCCAGAAACAAACTTCCTCATTCTATCCCCTATTCTAGACAATAACTCCAGAGAAAATCGAGATAATTGATAAAACATTAGAGCATACTCCTTGACTGACATCTTCCCTTACTTTATGTTAACAATCACTTCTGCCTTCACCTCCTTCAACTTTTGAGGAAAGAAGCGATCCTGAAAAGTACTAGAGAAATTTTCCTATAAAGAGGTTTCAGCATCATCACCCCTAAGATTCTCCCACTCTTCATACCATTGGTAGCCATATCTTTCAATTGGTAGGCTGCTAACTCCACACCCTCCGCATCGGTGGCATGCATCACAAGAAAAATCTTTTCCATCTCATCAATGAAATAATGAGGATCTTCATCAACTTTAGAACCAGTAAATCAGGGGAACTAAATCTCATGAAATGGACAACTCTAGTGGCCTTGGAGGATAGAGCAATAGAAGAAACCCACTCAATGTGAGAGGCCACCAACTATGTAAATAAGTGAATCGACAGGCAAAACTCAGCATTAGACACGTCAACTCGAGGTTCCTGAGGAGGAATAGGGGGAACCTATGGAGCTTCCTCAATGTAATCATTAGCAGCGATACTAGACTGACTCTGAACTCTGCGAGTAGGATGAGATCCGTCCATATTATCATCAAACTAGACAGAAGAGTTCCCACGACATCAGATCTTTTTGGAGGTATGATATGAAAGGCAAAAAAATGAGAATTAGAGAGATTCAAGACCTTAGACTCTAAAGCTCAAAATACAACAACAAGAAAGAGAAACATTCCTAAATTCCTCGTAGCCCCTCCCTTATAAGTGTGGTGCGCTACACACCTATAAAAGAAACTCTACTCGGCACGGCTTTATTGGAAACCTAATGACACTAAACCTAGGCTCTGATACCATCTTTGTTATGAATTGAACTAGGGCCTTGCCGTGATAGGTATCTCAAGTCTCACGTGGACCACAAACTACCCCTTACACCTAACCGACCCAAACGCAAAACACCCTAAAGTTGGATGAATTCTAAAAATATAACAAGATAGTGTGTAGTAGATTAAGAAAAACTTTAATGCATGTCTATGATCGACCAAATGATCGAAATAAACCGCCCCAATAACAACAGTAGTCCAAACAAAGCCTTCTAACCAGAACCAAATCTAAATATCAATCAAGTATCGAGATATGCCCCCGACAATTGTTAAAAACCAAATCCAAAGGAATATTTAAAATGTAAAGGAAACCATAACAATGAAATGGGGTCTTTCAAAGTATGGAAGATCACCACTTTAATCTGACTCGCTAGCTGATCCCGAATCCAAGTCACTAAGCAAGAGATATGGAAGTATGGACAAATCCTGCATCAAGTGGGGATACAACATCCGAAGATGATTAGCCGGTTCAACGCTAGCATGTAACTCAGGGATAGGGATAACATAATGGCATGATCAACAGATTAAAATCATTCAAAACTAATACATATAATCAAATGCATATACATATATACTTTACATGCTGAGATAGGGAACAAGGCTTAAGATGCACTTAAAACTTTAGCCTGGATTTTGTAGCTCAACCATCTAAACATAGTACCCATGGGATATATAGGCCCCAGCTCTCACCTCCTGGTCGAGCCCCAGTTCATGTATCCGCATGAATCGAAGAATAATTACATATATTTATACATGGGGGACTCGAACCTCCCAACATATACTAAGGTGATTTAAGCACCCGATCATGTAATAATTTATGGGGTACTCAAACTTTCCTAATCATGAAATAATAATGAGGGGGCTCAAACCTCCTTAGTCACTTTTACCCCCTTCCCCAGTTACTCGGACCTCCATTTTTATGAATCAGACACACAAACATTTTTAGAGCCCAACCAAAACAAGTATCACATATTTCCATTCATTGAATCATGTTTCACATTAAGTCATACATTATTGGTATTGTTATACCAACTACAATTTCAAGGTATAACAATATGACAAAATAATTTCCACTAACTTGGGGAGAACAACTCCCTTTATTCATTAATACAAGGTGGGGGAACACAGACTCTCTTTGTTCATTAAATAAGAATAATGTGTTTCAAATACCTTTTTTATATCATGCAACAGTTAAAGATTAGTTCAATTTTACAAATAACCACCTTTCTCATAATTTAAAACCAATTTCACATCATGGGATTGGGGTTATAGCCACTTCAAAAGTGACAAGTTTGGGAAATTCATCATACCCAAGCACCCACAAGTTCAAAACCATAATTAAAGCATCAATAATCATATGTAAACCATGAAAAAACATTATTCAAGAATAAGCATTCATAACCCCCAATCCTTGTTTTAAATCAACATAAATATCTCATGAACAATACTTTAAAATATATGCTTTTACAAAATTAACAATGAGGGAAGAGTTACATGCCTTAAACACCAAGAAATTTGGAAGGAAATCGACCCTTGAGCCCTTAGATGACAACTTGATGAAACCCTAGCTTGACTTGCTTGAGGGAATTTAGAGCGACTTTGGAGTGTTTGAGAAGTTACTTGAATTAGTTTTTGAGTGCTAATGACATTCTATTGAGGTTACAAGTTGTGGGTTTCAATTTGGGTAAGAGGGAAAATATTCAAAATGCCTTTAACTTAAAAGCTGAAAAAAGTGTTGCCTTTGACTATGAGTCAACCCTTTACTAGTAGCCACTCCTTATGACTCGTCACCATAAGTCATAACCAAGGCAGCATATATTGCTGACCTTACAACTCAGCCACAAGAATTATTATGGGACCCTACGACTTATAGGAACCAGCTGTAGCCTATATAGATCCCAAATTAGGAATTACACTGGATACCCTACAATTTCACTCATAACAAATCCTTATGGCTCATAGTGAGCCACTCGTACTTATAGAAGAATCATGCCAAATACTTACATGATTTGGTTACGACTCATCCCAACTACTCATTATAAGTCTTTATGATCGGTACTCTCAAGTCGTAACTAGGATAGTAACTTCAACACCACTTTATGGACACCTTACAACTAGGGTCACATGACCCATTAGGATACCCTATGAATCATAGGGCGAGTCGTAGTCAAGGCAGAGAGCTCAAAACTTAAAAAAAATGTAAGGATCAAAAACCCAGAGCGTTACACTAAACTCACATAAATCGTGTAATAACCCAAAACATCATTACATTGAATTAGGAGGTAAAAGTTGTGCCTAGACTTCCCTTAGCTAACATTTGAGGAATTCCAGGCTAGTCTAGTTTTGACTTAAAATTAAGGGTGTTGTAGTTGAATGAAATATTGTATTGATATGATTAGTAATAGCGGTGTTTGATATAATGATTGGATAGACTATGCGTATATATAGCCATAGAAAATCTTAGCACCTGAAATAAAGCAATATAACTCTGTTCATAGTATTTATTGTGAGGGGGTTGGGTTACATTGGCAAGATTCATAGCATTGTTCATAAACTGAGAAAATCTAAGAAGGGTCCATAGTTTCACCCTCAGACCACTGTATCAAAAAAATTATCCACTATAGTGGTACCGTGATAGCTGTCAGGGTAACCATAATGGGGACCTCCAGTAACATGAGAGAGAACCACTGCAATGGGAACACATAGTAAAATATCACTTTTAAAATCTAAAAAATGTTTTCATTCCTCACTTTCACAAAACAAAATAGGGCACCAGGGATTGGTATTTTTCAAAAGAAATTTGAGTTTGTTCATATTTGGAGGTAACTAATTCCATTCTAGACTTGAATTCACTTTCTTTAACCTTAGAAAAACACTAGAAAATAGATTAATAATGGGTTTGGGGGTTAAACTCTAGTTTGTAAAAATTGATGTAAATAAGGATACTGCGTATAAATTTGATATATAATGATACTAGCATTTTACAAAACACTAATAAGACTAGAATTATGACTAACTATGCTATATTAAGTGTTGTTCATAAATTTAAAATGATACGGAAATCCTAAGATAATGAAACTGGGTAAATTATGATTAAAATCAATAATTTTTAATCCTTAATTGTTATAAAGAGATGAATTATTGAAATGTGTGTATATTTGGTGGTTGTATAGATCAAGAGTGAGCTTAACAAAATCAAAAGGGAAAATCTTTGCTTAAAGGTAACCTTGAGCAAAGGAGTTGAGGTAGGCTATGATTTTATGTAGAAAATAGACTTCTTGGCTTTGTGTTTGTTTGTTATTTAAGAATCTATGATTGTGTTCTAGCATGGTTTTCTTCCCATTGTAATAAGGTGTTGAGGTAATAGGTCAGGTACCATGCCAGTACAATATGTTGTTTTATGATAGTGGAATGGGTACCATGCCAGTACAATTTGATATTATATGATAATAAGTTTGGTACCATGTTGAATTGAAATCTTTTTCTGAGTCGACTTGGTAGTCCTGATAGTCATCTCACCTATAGGTTAGTATACGTGATAAAATAGAATAAGCAAGAAGCAAAAATGAATAAGTACGAGAGAAACATAAAAGATTTACACTAGTTCGAATCACCAGTGTGGTGTCTAGTCCAGTCCCCTTATGTTGCAAGGGTTTTCTTTAGAGCATTCAATGAGAGAATTGTATTACAGAGGAGTTTAATAATTTATGAATCTTATTTTGTTATTCAGATCTTGTGACACAACCTCAACTAGTATAACTGAGTTGACTCGATATTTTTATTTTTGTAACTATTGTAAATTGAAAATTACAAAGCTTTATGAAGACTAAAGATTGAGATACACTAAAAGTTTCTGTGAAGTTTCTATGAAGTTGCATAAGTGTCTTCTATCTACAATATATTTATATAGTTTTCAATACAAATTGTGTCCTTGCTTTGAAAGGCAAACCCAAAAGAGTTATTTTAATAAAGTATATGATTAGATTCCTTGATTGATGCCCATATTATTAGCACATCTATATCAGATATGTATGTGCATTATGATATACCCTTTCTTTCTTTAACTCAAGGATTCATATACATACATGTCCATGTATTTCATGTGATACTTTCCCTTATTTGGTCATCCTTCCATATGCTAATTTATTTCTATGATTTCCTCTTGCATATCTTTAGATTCCATTTATGAAGGTCCCTCAATCTTTTCCTTGCTTTGATTTGATTCTTCTATGATTTTTGTAGACTTCCCTTGTATACTGAGATCTTTTAAAATCACCTTCTATCTTGAGAACATCCTTCTTAGTCCTACATGTTTATTTTTTTAGTGTTGTTATTATTAAAAAAAATTGGTAATTGTATAGTAAAAGGCTAACAATATCCTTTTTTGACAATAAAAAAAATAAATATCAGTTGACTTCCCTCTTTGGATAACCTTACCTTCTTCATTCATTTTATTTCTGTAGACCCATCTGGTTCTGATAACTGGATTTTTTAGTATTTCAACTAGATTTTAGACTTGATTTCACTCAAACTGATCAAGTTCTTCTTTCATGGCTTCAATACAAGATTTATCCTTGAGGTCTTCATTGGCCTTTTTAGGTTCAAACTGAGATACAAGTGCTAGAAAAGCTTTTTTCCTCAGCGAGGCTCTTGTCTACATCTGATTATTTGAATTTTCAATGATAAAATCATTTAGAAAGATTGAATTATGTATACATTCCATTGGAACATATTTTTTGATATTTCAGTAACAAGAGCTGACTCGAGTTGTCCATAGTCAACTCAGAGGTACTTGCTTAGGTGCTATGTCAGAATTAACTTTTGGTAGAGAGTTATTTACCTATTCCTCATCAAGAATCAAACTCATAGAAATGGGATTATACTCATCAAACACAATATGCACAGATTCTTTAACACACAAGGTTCATTCATTATAGGCTCTGTAGGCACGACTTGTGGGAGAGTAGCCAAGAAAGATACCTTCATTGTTTCGTGTATCAAAATTTCCCAGTTTATTCTTATCAATATTATGGTTGAAGCATTTACATCTAAAAGGATGGAAATAACTGATATTTGGATTCTTTCCTCTCCATAGTTCATAAGGTGTTAATTTAAGGATTGGTCTGATAAGACACCTATTGAGAATGTAACACAACATGCTTATTGCTTTTGCCTATAAATGATTAGCTAAGTTCTGTTCAAGGAGCACGGTTCTTGTAGTTTCTTGGAGGGATCTATTATTTCATTCTACCATGCCATTTTGTTAAGGGGATCAAGGAGATGAGAATTTTTGCGACTAACCATTTTGAGCACAGTACTCCTCAAAAGCTTTATTTTTATATTCTCCTCCACGATCGCTATGAACATAAGTGATGAAATACCTTGCTTCTCCTTGTAATTTTCTACAAAAAATCTCAAAATTAGTGAATTCTTCATGCTTATGAGCAAGAAACATTACCCAAGTAAAATGAGAATAATCATCAACTATGATAAATCATAACTTTTCCCACCAATACTTGCAGTCCTGGTGGGGCTAAACAGATTCATATGGATTGTTTGAAGGGGTTTAGTAGAACTGACGATGTCTTTTACTTTAAAGGATGTTCAAGTCTGTTTTTTGAACTGACAAGCATCACAAATGTGATCCTTTTCAAACTTTAGTTTTGGCAGACCATTCACCAATTCAAGTTTACACAGTTTTTCAATGACACGCATACTAGCATGCCCAAGCTTTCTGTTCCACAACCATGTTTTATTTGTTTGTGCAATAATACATGTTAGGGTAGCAAAATCTATATTTTTGAAAACATAAATACTATCAACATGGTCACCAATAAGAGTAGCATTTCTTTTTTTAATGCTTGATGAAGCATTTCTCAGCTCTGAGGTATACTCTGAATGTTGCATCACATAGTTGACTGATGCTTAATTAACTATTTTTGAGTCCATCCACAATATATACTTTAATGAGTTTGCAAGAAGAGATAAGTTTTATAGAGCTGACTCTTATAACTTCTCCTTTGGCATTATCTCTGAACCTGACTGAGCCACCTTCAAATTTCTTTAGAAAGAAAAAGTTTTCTTTCTTTTCGGTCATGTGTTTGGAACATCCACTGTTTATCACCCACATTCCTTTCTTGTAGTTCTTATAGACTTGTTCCTTACTGGATTCACCCACTATCATGAAGTACATATTAGCTGCTTCCACATCGTCTTCAATTTCATCTTCAATACTTCAAGCAATGAAGTTTTTATTCTTCGTCGATGATATTTTATTTAATTTTGTATAGTAAGTTTGATATGACCAGGTTTAATATAATGATAGCAATAACTATCGTTCTTTGTGCATTCATTGTTCTTGTACCCTTGAGGTCTCTGCTGCCTTTGTCTTAAGATTTGCCTTACTCCATGATTTATGAGACTCATTCCTTGATTATTGTCTTTTTATGTTTGCTCTTCTTCTCCAGGTGTTATGGCATTAAAGGACACAGGTTTTTCTTCTCTTACTTGCTTTACCTATTTATGTGATTTAATTCATAGGTAATAAGGTTACCTCTTAGTTTGTCATAAGTTGTAACACCCCAAAAATCCAAGTCAATATTAGAATCATGCTTTGAGTATATACAAAAATCAACCATCATGTTTGGGTAGTTTTGTAAGTGATTTATACATATATTAAGGTCACAAATAACTCCTAGGTTATAGAAAAGTCAAAATATCCCTTACCGTTTGAATTCTTGTGAAGAGTATTATTATAGTAAATTTTAAATAGGAATAACGTTCATACTACTAGGATTTTTTGAGATCACATCCCACCAAAATATATATAATTGAATTATCTTTCCAATGCGACTAGTTTTGCCTTAATCCGATATAAGAGTAAAAAGTTATGGCCGATTTACTTAAGCACCATCAAAGCTGCTAATGACGATAACTCATCGTCAGGACACTATGAGTCATAGGGTGACTCATTTTCACGGTAGTGGGGATCAAAATTTGAGTCCTAGATGATGACTCAAGACACTATTTATCCCCAGACCTTACGGATCATCACCAAACTTATTGGGACCGATACCAATAACTTTTTGGACGATTTTAAAGGGATGTTTAGTCTTTTTCCACTCTTTTAACCCCAAAACTACATCGTTTCAGCTATTATAAGAGGTATAAGTCTATTTAATCACTCCAAATCTATCATTATTTCCCCCGAACTCATTCTAAGTTAGAAAATCAAGGGATTCAACTCTTAAGCAAGCCTAAACCTAGGGTTTTTGTCAAAGCTAGATTTTCAAGGCTTCAGTCCAAGATTTCATCAATCTAGGTATGTGGGTATTCAATAAGGGATTCCTTTCTCCCTTATGCCCAAAATATAGTTTTAAAATATGAATTTCAATTATAATTTCTATGATTTCCATGAACTAGGATTTTTACCCAAATAGAATTCCAACCTTAAATCAGTTCTCCTTGATATATTTTACTTTCATGAGCATGTTTTTATGATTTCTTATGACTATTTTATAGCATTCACAATATCCTCATGTTCATGTATTATTTACATGATAATACTTCATATTTAAGGCATATGATCAAGTTACGTATGAGATATTAGTTTTCATAACAATTAAGCCTCATGTATCATGATTTTGTGGATTTCAAGCCATATAAGTTGACATACAATGTTTTACCATTAAAATAAGTATTTTCACATACTTAGAGTTATGAATCCTTATTATGTTGGTAAGTTCACAATTTTGGACTTCGTTATGAAATTTCACATTTCTCTTCAGATTATAAAATTTGTCATGATAGTTGCTTTCTTTAGAGATAGTAGGTTATGAACACCAGATGACTAGGATATCATGAATTGTAAGTCAAACACTCAGTCCTTTAATTTTCATGATATAGAAATTTTTTAGACAAATAACTTATATTTTAACCTTAGGACTTCAGTATCATCGAGTTATTTAGTATATCAGCTTATATTCAGTTGAGAGTAGTACTTAACACCAAGCAGACACATGGATGGAGGCTCACCCGTTAGTTAGGTTGAGACCTTTAGTAGAAGCCCCTAATTCCTAGAACTATGACACCACCGTAGGTTCTTTACGGTCACTCATCAAACCAATATTAAACCATAGTCCTTTTGAACATCAGTTTAGTGGTACCACGCCAGCTCAACCTTTACACCTTGGTAAGATATATTGAGCCTTTTTCAATGGGGTTTATACATCGAACTCCATGTTTTACTCATATGGATACATATCGGTTAATAGTTTCTCCCAAATTCTAACTCAACTATTGCATGACCTTGTAATCAGTTTATTTAGTACAATATTGATCAGTTACATATTTATTTACTTGGACATTACATCAGTTCACGTCCAACAGATTTAGACCCAGTATTCATACATGATTCTCAGTTTTGTTTTACTTTCTTTTATACTATAAAATTTCATACTATCACTGCACATCAGTATATTTGTATTGTTTACAGGGTCATTGGACTTTATTTCAACTCCTTCATGTAGTTTGCGGTCAAGTTCATCTCTTTATTTTCAGTTAGCATTCAATACAGTTTTACATCATATTCAACATTAACTTAGGCTTAAACATAATAGTTATGCTTTTACTACTTCCTAGTTTATAGAAATATTTTAGCTCATGATTTACAGATTTCACTACATCTCACAACTTTTACATACGGGCATGTTTTAAATGTATATTTCAGAAAGTGACTTATATTCTCAATTTCAAAGCATGTTTTATATTTTTTTTTCATGACTAGTACATATCTCACATACTTAGTATATTTCAAAGTACTGATTGCATACCTCTTCTACCTATATTTTTCATATGACGTAGATTTAGGTGCTTACTATTAGGATTATAGCCTAGTAGATCATAGCATTCAACCAGCAGGTGTTGAGTTCTCTTATTTTGAGGACTCAAGTTAGTTACAGTTCTAGTATTTCATTTTCTTGTCTGTATGAATTGATTAAGGATAGTTGGGGTCATGTATCAATTACCTATAGTCAATATTTGTAAAGGCTTTATAGACAGTAAGTTAGAGTTATTGTAATTAGTTTCTCTTTATTTTTAAAATACAAATTTTGTAAATAAACTTTCTAATAGTAAACATATAGAAACAACTTTTCTCATGATTATTCTTTCGCTTAATTAATTTAGCTTTTTATGTATGTTTAATCGGTTGATCAACCATTATCACAGTAAATGGGTTAGCTTGGGATCACTTGTGATTCTAACAATTGTGTTATGACTAAGGGTAGTCTCAGGTTATGGCATAAGTTATTTTGTGAAGATCTCCATCGTCTAGAATGGCAACTTTGGTTTCCCATGATTTTGGATGACTCCGTACAAGCTTCTTGACTTGAATTCTATTTAAGTGAATCATCCCTAAGGATTTTAGTTCATTGAAATTTTTTTTGAATTATGAGAACATTGACTCCATGTTTTCATTTTCTTCCATTTTGAAAAGCATGTATTTATTGACTTACACACTGATCCTTGCCTCCTTTACTTTGGTAGTTCCTTTGTAGGTAACTTCCAAGTATGTGTTCTTTTTTATTTCACAAGTTGATATCTTGTCATACTCTGCTCTTCTAATTGTATAATAAAATAGAATTATAGCTCTTGCATTAGTTTTAGTTACCTCTTGTTCTTCCTTGGTGATTTCAAATTTTTAAAGCTATCCAAATCAAAGTTGTTTGATTCTTTGTCCTTCTATTTGTCCTTGTATTTGAGACTTGGTATAGGTTTTGATCCCTTATTTATGACCACCTAGGTTTAAAAGTCCTTTGAATGTACGAAGATCTCAAATTTGTTCTTCTAATGGGAGTAGTGTTGTCCAATGAAGTATGGTGGTCTTGTTGATGAGTTTTTGTCCTAAAGGAGTACTCATAGAATCTAATAGTTGGCTATTTGATATTTAATATGTGTGGTTAAGCAATACTTTTAGTACGACCTGCTCTGATACCAATTGAAATTCAAAAGGGGGGATGAATTGAAATCTTTTTCTTAGTCGACTGGTTAGCCATGACTGTCAAATCACCTGTAGTTTCGTATACATGATAATAAAATAAAGCAAAAAGCAAAAATAAATAAATACGAGTGAAACACAACAAATTTTTACTAGCTTGGATCACTAGTGTGATGCCTACTCTAGTCCTCTTGGGTTGTAAGGGTTTTCTTTAGATCTTTCAATGAGAGAATTATATTACAAAGGATTTGAACAATTTTTGAAACTTATTTTACTATTCAGATCTTGTGCTAAATCCTCGACTGGTATAACTGTGTTGACTTGATTGTTCTATTTTTGGGAAGACTAAAGATTGAGAAACACTAAGAGTGTTTTGTAAAGTTGCATAAGTGTCTTCTATCTACAACACTTTATGTATTCTTCAATGCATGATGTATCCTTGCTCTGAAAGGAAAACCCAAGGTACTTTTTTTAATTAAGGATATGATTATATTCCTTGATTGATTCTCATGTCGTTACTGCATCTATATTAGATATTTCCATGTATTTTATATGAACTTTTTCCTTATTTGGTCATGCTTCCATGTATTGATTGTTGTCCGTGATTTGCTCTTGTGCATCTTTAGATTCTATTTATTAAGGTCCATCCATCTTGTCTATTCTTTTATTTGATTCTTTCCATGATTTTCATAGACTTCCCTTATATCTTGAGATCTTCCAAAATCGCCTTCCATTTTGAGAACAATCTTCTTTGTCCTGTATGTTTATTTCATTAGTGTGTCGTTATTAAAACATTTGGTAATTGTATAGTAGGAGCCTAAAAATGATAAGGTGAGAAAGATGAGAATAGTAAGAGATAATGCACACATCTATTATGTATGTACTCATTTACATGTATTGAGTACCATTTGATAAATATATATGATAACCAATAATTGATGAAAATGATTAAGTATGATAGCCTATTTAGTGATCTTGAGAATGTAACTACATTGATGAATTATGATGTGCTGTTTGAATGATATCTTTGATTATGAATCATGTTATGATCACATTTTTACTTGTTTTACTTTCTTACTTGTACATTGTTAAGTTAGTCGACCTATGAATTTTACTAGTACTTGTTGATATACTAATTCTACCATTACTATTCTTTTTATTGTATGTTTATACCTTTACTCTTCCTTTTATTGAGTGTAGAACATATTCCAGCAGTTGACATGCCATCTTGCCTCTAGATAGTGATTCGGTCCAGATTTAAGGGTGAGCACCATGCTTGCTCAACCTTCAGATTTACTATTATGTTATGTATTTTGATCTAGGACTAAGATAGTTTTGAATATATATATATATATATATATATATATAATGTTTTTGGATAGCTATATTAGTTTAGACTCAATTTTTTATAGATTTTTTTGTATGGTGACTTAGGTCCTGGGGAATTATAATGGATAGAGGTTTTCACACTCAATTATATTTTATGGATTATGATGTTTCAATAATTAGTAGTGATTGAATGAGACATTTTTTTTTGAATTTGTTGAAAAGAACATAAGTTAGTACTATAATGAATGTGGAGATGTCACTTAAGTGAGTCAAAGTAAGAATAGTATGGTTCTTCCCCCATAGGTTCAGGTGGGTGTCAATCATGATTGATTGGGTCGTGATAGAGAGAGTATCAAAGCACTAGGTTTGTTGATTACTTCGCACAAGAACAAGTCTAGTAGAGTCCTGCAAATGGTATGGAGATGATTGTACTTTTCTTCGATAGGCTATGGGACTTTAGGAATAAACTCTTTTCCTTCCTTTTTTAATGTTATAACTCTATTCTAAATAGTATCTAGTGAGCTAAATTGGTATCTAATTATTTCACTTGTGTACCTCTATGGTTAATACTCACTCAACCAAAGCAGTAGCAACACCCCATGCTAAGGTTGATGTCTGGGGTAGGCCTCAAGCTAGTGGTTTGATCAAGAAGGGAAGTATGAGGAGTAACATCCATTAAAAATGAAGCATAAAAAGTTGGGAGACTGGTAAAGTAAAGATCTTTATCACTTCTCCCACTACAAAATTCCCTAGTGCTTATTATGAAGAAGAGGTGGTTAAGAAAGAAGAGATAACTTTGAAAAATGTAGTGCCAGTACCAAATAGTATAGCTCAGGTGCCCTTTGTGCAATGGTGATTCACCATATATGGTGTTCTTAGGTAGCTTAGTTGGCACTGGTTACACTCTAATTGTTGTATTGTCCTGCCCATGGCCTTATAACATACCACTATTAAGCACCAAGGATGGATATAGGCTTTGAAAAAAGGGTGTATCCCAATAGGTACTTGGACCGATTAAGATTGATGATAAGTATGGACTATTTTAAAAGTTTATAAATATGAAACCCATAAAATTCTAGGGTATAGAGTCTGAGGATGCATTTGATTTCTTAATAGATTATCACAAATATCTGTATAAAATGTGTATTATTAAAAAGTATGATATGGAGTTTGTTTCTTTTTAGTTGTAGAATAAAGCCAACCAATGGTGGAGGTCATTTTTGGAGTGTAGAGTTGTCTTACTTTCACTTACCCGCGCTCAATTCCATAATTTATTTCTTGAGAAATATGTCTGTTGCACTTATTGTGACCAAACAAGGATGAGTTTCTTAGGTTAAAGCATGGTAATATGTCTGTGGTAGCCTATGATGACAAGTTTCATGCTCTTTTTTTATGACCTATAGTTGATTACCTCAGAAGAGAAGTGGATTAGATAATTTGTGATGGGTCTCAAATTAAGAATTCAATTGGCTACTTATTCTGTAGCTATGTCTGGTAAGATTTTTTTCAGTATGTTGTGAATTGGCCAAGAAGGTTGAAGCACATGAGAAATAGGGAAAAGTGAAAACAAAAGAGAAGAAGGCTCGGACCTTGGTCCAACTTGGTGTTACTTTCTCAAATAGGTGTGGTTCTTCTAAGCCCTACCATTCAGTTATGTCAGTATCAGCAGAGGGCCTATTTGGGATTAGTTATTAGTCTTTTTGAGCAAGTAGCTACACATACTCTTCTTTTTTTTTTTGGTCAGATTCCTACATTGGGACCTATATACTTTGAATGTAGAGGTATGGGATATGTATGGAGAAATTACCCTATTTTTTAATCTGTAGTCTAGTTGACATAGCAACCAGCTTCTACTGCTCTTGTTCTAGCAGGTTGAGGTGGTGAAGAAAATGGTAGGGATCGTTTGCAAGGTAGACGTGATATCTAAGGTAGGGGTGGAAACTAGGACACCTTAGGAGGGGACAAGTTGATAGACATGTATTGCAGAATGGTAGAAGTGGTAGTCACGATGGCGATAAGGCATATCTTTATACAGTTCTAGCTCGTCCTGAGGTAGAAGCTTTCAATATAGTGATAACTGGTAGTATTCTTAGATGTGATCATATGGATTCTGTATTATTTAATCTCAATTCTACCTTTTTCATATATTTGTGAAATTCCACCTAAAATAACCAAGATAAACATCACAAGATACATTCGATATGTGTACATCGGTTGGGTTGTCGTTATGTGTTGATAAAGTATATCGAGTGTATCTTGTGATGTTTATCTTGGTTATTTTAGACATAGAGGAATTTGATGTTATTCTAGGGATGAGTTGGTTGTCCCCTTACCATTTTATTATTGACTATTTTTTTATATGCCATGGTTTCATGGCTCTTTTGATGCTTAAAATCAGAAAATACGCAAGAACTTAGGTCCATTTTGTTTGATATGATGTGTTTTTGTGTTTAGTTTATAGGAAACAAGTTTTTGGAGTTGAAAAGAAGAAAAAGAGTTGAAGTGTGTAGAATACCCCACTTACGGTCCCACTTATGTGCCGTAGGTGGAACCTACAACCACTATAAGTGGCCTCATACTCATTAGAGGAAACAAGTTCTGAGAATCTAAAGTCTAAAGACTCATCTGGCCCTTACGAAGGGGCTACTTATGGGGTGTAAGCACCACTTACGCCTCTCATAAGTACCATTGTTAGTGGTGTTCGACAACTTTGAAGTTTTATATGACATTTACAACCCATCTTGGGGTCCGTAAGTACCACTTATGATTCGTAAGTAGGTTCGTAAGTGGTCACCAACCCAATTTTCCTTATTTATTTTGGTTAGGATTTTTAGAATTTTGATGTATTTTATAAATACCCTTTTGATGTTTTATATTAGTTTACTCACTCGTTACATTTACAACACTATATTAATTCTGAGACTTGACTTTTGATCTTGAAAACCATTGTTCTTGGTTTTAGGCTCATTATTAATTTGAGATTTTGGGCTTTGTTCTTAAATTATTGTAAGATTATTTATATGCTTTCTTTGATGAATTTTATGGATGTTCTTGAAAACATGAGTGGCTAAATCACTTAACTATGATTGCGGGAATCCTAGCAGAATAATGAAGTTGAGGAAGTGCAAGGTCCTTTTAAATCAGTGTTTATGCATGTATTATGATCATTTTTGATTTGTTTGCTTTTTTAACCTTTGCAAAAGTGAAGAACTAGCCTGTATTTGAGATCATCTCCACAAAAGAGGTTGAGATTAGGAAAAGATATTGCAACAGTTATTCAAGCCTACTAACCCTCGTCTATTTAACTTGACACCCAAAAAGAGATAGTCAATTTAGGATTAAAGATAAGGGTTAATAAGGCGACACTTTAAGACCCATAAGGTGTGGAGTGAAATTTTCCAATGGCATTCACAAGATTGTTGGTGATACATAGCTTGTCAAATAATTAATGTTAGGCATTTAGATTGTTGGATGGAGCATGATAAGTCCATAGAGTT